>NC_139654.1:18512575-18922575 GCF_951799395.1 Argentina silus
GACTGAAGCCAGAGCTAACTTAGGAGCGTGCTCTCCGTTTATTAACCAAAATGCAACTAACAGAAAACAGGTACGTTCACGTGAATCGCACGTTGTCGTAAAACACATTGCACTGACGCAGCAGTGCCAGATGTAACAATTCCCCCCCCCTCACAGAACTAGGAGTGATACTCAGTCACAAAGTCACGCAGGTGCTCGGGCCTGCCGCGTGCCCGAGCTGGGCGGGGTTCAGGTGCAGCAACAACCACTGGCCCGTCGGGCTGGGCCGGAGGAGCTGGGATTGGTGCAGCCTCTAACCATGCAGCCGGCAGAACTCTAGCAGCGGGCACCACCAGGTCTGGGCTCGGGGGGGCGTGTACCTTGCCCAGGCGGTTAGCATGCCAGCGTGTGCCGTCGGCGAGCCTGAATGTAGCCGGGCCAAGCTGTTGGCTGACCTGGACCAGGTCCGACCAAAACGACTGGAGCTTGTTGTCCCGATGAGGTCGACGAATCCTGACCCAGTCCAAGACAGCGATGGCAGGTGGCTTAGCACGTCGGGCCCTGTCGAAACGGTCCTTCATCCGATGCTGGCGTGTGTCGACGGCGGCTCGAACCGGGTGGGCTGGGGCCCAAGCTGCTGTAGGGCGGAGCCTATCCAGAGGCAGCTGAAGCTCCCGCCCCAGCATAAGGGAGGCTGGGGAGACTCCTGTGGTGGCGTGTCGGGTGGCCCGGTAATGCAGCAGTGTTTGGAGGAGGCTGGTGGTGAGTGTGCACCCTTATGTCAGATGGGCCCTGATGCCATTTTTCAATGACTGGTTCAGCCGTTCCACCCCCCCATTCGCAGCCGGGTTGTAGAATGCTGTGCGAATGTGGCGTATTCCTTTCCCCTCCAGATAAGAGGACAGTTCGTGGGAGACCATCTGGGGACCATTGTCGGTCGTGATCCTCTTGGGCAGGCCCCAACGCGCGAACAGAGAGTCGAGAATGTCAACCAACACCTTGGCTGTGACCGAGCCCACAGGCGCTACCTCTGGCCACTTAGAGTGGAGGTCGTAGACAACGACGAGGAACCTCTGGTGATGCGGTACTCCATGCAGCTCGCCGCAGATGTCAAGTTGTAGGTGCTCCCAGGGTTGGGACGGCCAGTCCAGCGGTTGCATGGGCGGGGGTGGGGCTGGGGCCCTGGTCTTACCACTAAGAAGGCAAGCAGTGCAGTCCTTGACCAGGGTCTCGATTTCCCTATCGATGCCTGGCCACCACACCACGTCGCGACACCGCTGTTTGAGCTTGACTATGCCCAAGTGGCCCTCGTGCGCCATAGCAAGGACACGCGCCCGAAGGGCACTCGGGACCACAGTGCAGAGCCCGCGAGCGATGCAGGTGTCGTTCCAACATGACAGTTCATCCCTGACCCTGGAGTAGGGGAGCATCTCATCTGGTACCCTCGCCGGCCAGCCCTGTCTGATGTAGAGAGGGTGGGGTCGTCCTGGATCTCCCTCAGTGACACTGTCTCCTGGAGGGGTATGTGGAGGAGCTGGACGAGGTCGTGCTCGGCCTGGTCCTGACCGGGGGCCAAAGATGGATCTGGGGGTGGGTTGGGGATTGCACGTGACAGCAGGTCAGCCACCACGTTGTCCCGACCCGGCGTGAAATGCAGGCGGAAGTTGTACTGCTGCAGGCGGTCGGCCCAACGATGGAGACGGAGTGGTTTGTGGCCGGTGCCAGACGTGGCTAGGAGGGTGGTGAGGGCCTGATGGTCCGTCCTCAGTGTGAATGCGCGTCCGTAGAGGTACATGTGCCAGCGCTCACATGCCCAGAGGCACGCTAGGGCTTCCCGCTCCCCCACCGAGTACCTCTGTTCCGTGGGGCTGAGAGCCCGTGAGGCGAAGGCGATCGGCCTCTCCACACCCCCTTGCAGCTGGGACATCACAGCACCGATGGCCATGGCAGAGGCGTCACATGTGACGAGGGTGGGGCTGGCTGGGTCGAAGTGCGCCAGGACCGGTGGTGTGGTGAGCTGGGACTTCAGGAGGCGCACAGCGTCCGAGCAGGCAGACGTCCAGAGCCAGGGCTCACCATGTTTCAGCAGCTGGCGCAGTCGTGGCCGAGTACTGTCGCAGGAAACGTAGGTAGAACGCTGTCATGCCCAGGAAGGAGGCCAACTGAGTGGCTGAGGTGGGCTCCGGGACACGGTGGATGGCGTCTGTGTTCGAGTGGAGTGGGTATATGCCATCAGCCGAGAGACGGAACCCCACAAACTCAATGGCCGGGGCAGCGAAGACACACTTCTCGCCGTTGAGTGTGAGGTGGTGCTTGGCCAGTGCACTGAACACGCTGTGGAGGCGCTCGTCGTGGCTCTCGACAGTGGCCCCGTGAACCACGATATCGTCCAGGTAGATGGCCACACCCGGGATCCCAGCAAAGATGGAGGCCATTATCTTTTGGAAGCAGCTGGGGGCAGAGCTTAGACCAAAAGCCATGCGTTTGTAACGGAAGACCCCTTTGTGGGTGATAAACGCGGTGAGGTTACGGCTCTCAGGGTGTAGTGGCACCTGGAGGTAACCCTGGCGGAGGTCTAGTTTGGAGAAAGTGGTGGACCCGTGGAACTGGGCGGTGAGCTCCTCTGTCGTTGGCAAAGGGTATTTGTCTGGGATGATGGCCTTGTTTACCGCTCTTAGATCCACACAGAGTCGCAGCCCCCCAGACTTCTTCTTTGCCACCACAATGTTGGAGATCCAGGGCGATGCATTCACCTGCTCGATGATGTCGCCATCGAGCATGCTCTGTAGCTCAGAGGAGATGTCATCGCGAAGGGCCAGAGGAGAGCGGCGGAGGGGCTGGATGACAGGCGTCACCTGCGGGTCAAACAAGGGCTGGTGGGCGAAAACATCGAGGCAGCCCACACCGCTGAACAGCATGGGCCACTGTTGCTGCCAGGGGATGGCAACAGTGTGAATCTCTGAGCCAGCGGTGTCTAGCAGAGTGAAACCGAGGCTGTTGAAAAGGTCGAGGCCTAGGAGGTTGGTCCCGTGGCGTGCGATATTGAACCTGAAGAGTGGCAGTGTCTTCTCTCTGTATTTCACAGGCAGCTGAAGGGAGCCCACGATGTCAATCTTCGAGTTGGCATAGCCACGCAGGGTGGTGGTGGGCTGCCCCAGTGGCTCGTGGGAGAAAAACTGTGTGTAAGTCGCCAAGTTCAGGAGGGACACCGTGGCTCCAGTGTCTAGGAGGAGCGGTAGAGTAACATCACCAACCATCAACGAGCATGTTTTAAATGGCGCTCGTCCTGAGCTAAGATTGTGGATGATTGTGGTAGGTGGCTGGGAGGCTCTAGCTGGGGCAGACCTACAGACTTTGTGAAAGTGGTTGAGTTTCCCGCAGTTGGAGCAGGTTTTACCACGGGCAGGACAGATCTGAGCTCTTGAATTGTGCGCAGAAGAGCCACAATTCCCACATGGTTGGTGTGGGCGGTCACGTGACTGAGAGGCTAGTAATATGTTCTCGCTGCTGTCTGCACTCACGTGGAGGAGGGGCACCCGTGTCTCGAGTGGGCCCGCTGCCTTGGCCAGTGCTAGAGAGTTGGAAGAGGTAGATAAACTAGCTGCACATTCCAGAGCAGATTCAACCTGAACTGCAAGGTGTAGAGCTGCTGCTAATGTTAGATCATCATTTTCCAGTAGGAGTCTTTCCCTTATTTTGTCACAGTTCGTGTGCAGTATCAGGTGGTCCCTTATCATTTCGTCCTGTAAGGCCCCGAACTTGCACAAGCTAGCTAAACCTCGTAAATCAGCCACGAACTGCGTCACTGACTCACCCGACCGTTGGTGCCTCCGTCGGAATATGACGCGACGGAGCAGAGCACTTTGTGGAGCTGCGAAATGTGCTTTTAGTAGCTCCACGGCATTTGTGTAAGTTGTTGCATTGCCGAGAGTTCCAAACACGCGCTGTCCCTCCGCTCCTAGGCAGTGCACATTTCCTCACTGCCGAAACATCTTCTAAGCCGGCAGCTAGAATATAAGTTTCGAACGAGGAAATCCAGCGAGGCCACGGCACCGGTGGTTCTCCCGGTAGGGCTAGGAAGGGGGAGGGTGGTGGTAGGGAGCAATCAGCCATCTCTCGTCGCCAATGTTATGTTTGAATAACGGAGACTGAAGCCAGAGCTAACTTAGGAGCGTGCTCTCCGTTTATTAACCAAAATGCAACTAACAGAAAACAGGTACGTTCACGTGAATCGCACGTTGCCGTAAAACACATTGCACTGACGCAGCAGTGCCAGATGTAACAAAATCGTGAGGAGTTTACACATGGTAAGATACCTGATGTCGATGACTCAAGTCCACGTGTTGTTAACTATGCATATGAACATTAGACATTAATGTGAACTCAATGTGATAACCTGGTCACGATTATGTCATGCTGTTTTAACAGAACCTTTATCGAGCACACAACATCACATTGAGGCACATAGGAAGAATGAGAATAGAATATCAACAAATTTGTTACGGTCCCTCTCCCTGACCTGCCCTCTGGCACCACCTTGAGGCCCCGGCGATCATCGCTGGAGCGTCAACCTGCCATTCGACAGCGCACCTGTTCCCTGTCTCCACTCAGCACACCTGCGACCCATTCCCAATCACCCGCCTATAAGAATCCTGCCCAGCCTTCACTCCGGCGGCAGAACGTACTGTGTATATGGTAAGTTTTTATGCTAAGGTCTTCTTATTAGGACAAATAGAGACTTTTCCCTCTCTTCTGTTTTGTGTTTTACGGAATCGTGATTGATGGAATCTACACCGGACTCCACTGTACAGCTGCCAGGCTTTCAGCTGTTACGGGCTGATCGCGACTCGATTTCGCAAGGTGAAAGGAGGTGGGATCTGTTTCTATATAAATCAACGCTGGTTCAACGACGAGAAAGTGATTTTGCAAACTTGTTCTCCTGACCTGGAATCATTTTTCATCACCTGAAGACCGTTTTACTCTCCACGTGAATTCACTTCTTTCATATTGGCTGGAGTTTACATCCACCCGCAAGCTGACGTAAAAGTGGCTCAACGTCAACTCGCCGACCAAATATTAGGAGTGGAGAGAAGGAGAGCGAACACGTAATCCCCAGTTATTGTCTTTGGGGACTTTAACGAGGGCAACTTAACTCACAAACTTCCTAAATATGAACAGTTAATCAAATGCCCGACCAGGGAGGAGAAGATTTTGGATCACTGTTACAGCACCATCAGCAGAGCTTATCACGCAGTTCCCTGCGCGGCTCTGGGACTATCTGACCACGCTCTTATTCATCTGATCCAGGCATACACTAAAACTTTCTAAACCTGCTGTGCGGACATCTAAGAATTGGAGCAGCAGAGATGCAGTGGAGGAGCTGCGTGACTGCCTTGACACCACAGACTGGGACATTTTAAAGGACTGCTTCTAACAGCCTGGACGAATACACAGAGTCTGTGATGTCATACATCAGCTTCTGTGAGGACAGATGTATTCCAACACGCACCAGGGTGAGTTACAACAATGACAAGCCCTGGTTCACAGCAAGACTCAAACAGCTTCGTTTGGAGAAGGAGAGGGCTTTCAGGAGTGGAGACAAGGAAAGGTTTAGACTGGCTAAGTACACGTTTGGCAAGGAGATTAAAGAGGCCAGACGACAGTACTCAAAGAAGCTAGAACAACAGTTTGCAGCCAACGACTCCTCGTCAGTCTGGAAAGGCCTTTGAGTGATCACAGACTGCAAAACCAAATCCCCCCATTCTATGGATGACCTCAGACTTGCAAATGACCTGAATGACTTCTACTGTAGATTCGACAGACAATGGAGCAGCCCTGACTCTGCCCCACAAAACCAACCCTCCCCCACAGCTATCACACCTCTCCTTCCCAGCCTGGACAGAGACACTAACCTCTACAGCCCCCCCCCACCGTTTCACCTCTCTCCATCCAGGAGAGAGACGTCAACAAACTGTTAAAGAAACAGAACCCCCGCAAGGCAGCTGGACCAGACACTGTCTCCCCCTCCACACTGAAGCACTGTGCAGACCAACTGTCTCCAGTGTTTACGGACATCTTTAACACTTCACTTGTTGAATGCATGGTACCTGCCTGCTTCAAAACATCCACCATCATCCCAGTTCCCAAAAAGCAGAGGATCACAGGCCTTAATGACTACAAACCAGTCGCCCTGACCTCTGTGGTAATGAAGACCTTTGAGCGCCTCGTGCTCACCCACCTCATGGCCATCACCAACCCCCTCCTTGACCCACTGCAGTTTGCCTATAGAGCCAACAGGTCTGTAGATGACGCAGTCAACATGGGACTTCACTTTATCCTCCAGCACCTAGACTCCCCCAGCACCTATGCCAGGATCCTGTTTGTGGACTTCAGCTCTGCATTTAACATTTGCTCTCCTCCAGGACAAGCTATCCCAGCTGAGCGTTCCTGAGCCCACCTGCAGGTGGATCACTGACTTTCTGACAGACAGGAAGCAGCAGGTACGGCTGGGCAAGCTTGTCTCGGAGCCCCGGACCATCAGCACCTGAGCCCCACAAGGCTGTGTGCTCTCTCCTCTACTCTTCACCCTCTACACCAACAGCTGCACCTCTAGCCACCCTTCTGTCAAACTCCTGAAGTTTGCGGATGACACAACCCTCATTGGATTAATCTCCAATGGTGACGAGGCCGCCTACAGAGAGGAAGTTGACAGCCTGGCTTCCTGGTGCAGCCAGAACTGTTAGCAATGCGCATGCGGTGGACCCAAGTGCGGAGAAATACTCAAACGTTTCTTTTTAATTTCTTTTTAATTAAGAATGATCGGGGCAGGATGCACAAACAAACACTGGGAGAAAAGGGTAAAATAAAAGTGGAGAAAACCAAGCTCCAATAAACACAGGTACTCACTTCACAAGTGGCATAACGAAGAACTAAGACAATGGTAACACGGACCGACTGGCAGACAGGGTAAACACAGACGGGGAGAATCTCTGACAAGGACATGGGGAACACACAGGCTATATATACCAAACAGGGGACAGAACACACAAGTTGACTCCGTCAACCCCCGGCACCATCCTTCCCCGCTTCCGAGTGGTTGGCGTCGTCACCTGGGCCATCGACTCCGTGGTCAGGGCTGCCCAACGTACTCACCCCAGCCCAGGAGGCGGACACCCCGGACGTGTCTTCGTTCCCCCGTCAGTCCGATCCGGAGTCCTGGAGTGGGGGCACGCTAGCAAGTTCGCCTGTCACCCGGGGGTGGGCCGGACTCTATCATTTATCCACCGGCGATTCTGGTGGCCCGCCATGGAGGCAGACACCAGGGAGTACGTGGCTGCATGCACCATCTGCACCCGGAGTAAGGCTTCCCATTAACTCCCGGCCGGACTACGACAACCCCTCCCTATCCCCAGCCGCCCTTGGTCTCACATAGCCCTGGACTTTGTGACCGGTCTCCCCGCCTCCCAGGGTAACACCATGGTACTCACCATCGTTGACCGGTTCTCAAAGTCCGCCCACTTCATCGCCCTTCCCAAACTCCCCTCCTCTGCCGAGACCGCCGACCTCCTCATTCTCCACGTGGTCCGACTCCATGGAATTCCCCTGGACATTGTGTCTGATCGTGGTCCCCAGTTCACTTCCTGGGTGTGGCAGGCCTTCTGTAAGGGTATTGGGGCCACGGTCAGCCTCACGTCCGGCTACCACCCCCAATCCAACGGCCAGGCCGAACGAGCCAATCAGTGCTTGGAAGCTGCCCTCCATTGTGTCGCCTCCAGTCACCCTTCCTCCTGGTCCTGACACCTGCCTTGGATTGAGCATGCCCATAACTCCATGGCCAGCAACGCCACGGGGATGTCCCTGTTCGAATGCTCCCTGGGCTACCAACCCCCCCATGTTCCCCAGCCAGGAAGTAGAGGTGGCAGTTCCTTCCACCAGGGTCCACCTCTGTCGGTGTCAGCGGGTCTGGAGGACCGCTCGGGCTGCCTTGGAGAGGGCCACCGAGCGGTCTAGGCGCACCGCCAACTGCAAACGCAGGCCCGCCCCGACCTAACCTCCCGGACAACAGGTTTGGTTGCGGGCCAAGGACCTGTTGGGCCGCGGATTCCAGTACCTGGTCAACTGGGAGGGCTATGGGCCCGAGGATCGGGACTGGGTCCCGGCCTCCTACTTCGCCGACCCCTCCCTGTTGGCCGAGTTCTATCGGACCCATCCTGACGCTCCAGGACGGTCGCCCGGTGTCTCCCGTAAGGGGGAGGGTACTGTTACGTTCACTGGAGTGTCCACCTCCCAGTCGACAGCGCACCTGTTCTCTATCTCCAATCACCCACCTATAAGAACCCTGCCCAGTCTTCGCTCCAGTGCCAGAATGTACTGTGTCTATGGTAACATTCCACGTAACCCGCAGACGCTTCAGCCATTTGATATCCTCTCGTGTTCCTTGTGTTTGTTTGTGATTCACCGTGTTCTCCTGTGCCTCCCCAGAACCCTCGTCTCCCCTTAAACTCCCTTGCAATTCCACAGACCTACCCCTACCCCTCTGTACTACTGGATCTCCCGCTACGGAACCCTGGACTGGACCCCGACGACTCTCCCTTGGATTATCTCTCTCTTCCCAACCCCTCTTCGCCATTGGATCTCTCCCTGCCGAACCCTGGACCGGACCCCGACAACCCCCCCTTTGGATTATCCTTCTTTCCCTTACCCCTCTCCCTATTAATTATTATTAAATACTACTTCGGGCTATTCAACCCTCTGTGTGTGCCGTCATTTTGGTTCTTCAGACGTTCACGAGGAACAGAAAAAGGGCAAATGGTTCCCCAATCAAGCCATCCTCCCCCTGATGGCCCATTTGATCATGTTATGATGGACTTTGTCGAGTTAAACCCCTGCGTGGGAAAGAAATATTTTTTAGTTTTTGACATGTTTTCTAAATGGGTTGACGTTTTCCCATCGGGAAAAGCAGATTCCTCAGCAGTGGCGAAAGCATTGTTAACTGAAATAGTGCCACGATGGGGAATCCCTAGGAAATTGTTGAGTGACAATGGGTCACACTTTGTAAATGAGACAGTACAGAAAATGTCTGAAGACTTGAAAACTCACTGCTCTTATCACCCCCAGAGTGGAGGGGCAGTGGAGAGAGAGAACGGGACAATTAAAATGAAACTGACAAAAGTGTGTGAAGAAACCGGACTGAACTGGGTTAAAACGCTCCCATTGATACTCACAGCTATGCGAGGAAGGCCTAGGGCAAAGAACAGCCTGTCTCCTCATGAGATCCTGACCGGTAGACCAATGAACACAGGAATAGGTGCACCACGTAATGGGTGTGAGCTAACCATTGAATATGCAAATGACTCTGCTTGCTAACATACTGTGCTAACCTGACCAAAGTTTTAAAAGGCATCCACAGAACCGTGAAGGAGGCACTCCCCACATCACGAGGGGGACCTCTCCACGACATCCGACCAGGGGAGTGGGTGCTGATCAAGAACTGCAGGAGAAAGCACTGGAGCAGTCCACGGTGGTTGGGGCCTTTCCAGGAACCTCTCGTCACGCAGTCCGCAGTAAAAGTAGCAGAGAGGGGCGCGTGGGTACATGCCACACACCGCTGGAGAGACCAGACGTCAGCGGCCAGGCCGGGGCGACGCGACGGGACGAGACCAGGCCCAGAACGAGGACGACGTGGAGTGACCAAACCAGGAGGAGAGGAGTAGTAAGGCCCGAGACAAGGACAACACTGAGCCACCGCAGGGCTCCAACAAGAATCATGTGCTAGTAACCTCTGATTCCAACGTAATTGAAACACCATGGGGCCACCGAGACAATTGTCTACAGAGTGGAGTTCCGGAAAGGTGAGAATGGTGATCGGACGTTTTCTGATTGTTGCCATTATTGTTGGAGGGAACACACAGAAGAGCTCCACCAAACCCATGGCTTTGATGTTTTCACCTCAATGGTGCTCGGGCCATGGGGTGCCTCGATAGCTAAGTTGCTGGTTACCATATGTGCACTTATTGCTTTCTTGATGACCTGTTTGACATGTACAAGGAGGGCGGCCACCCACACAATGACAGCTGACATTGTACTTGAACGAATGGAGACAGGAGATGACCTTTCTAACCTGAATCCCTTCCCTGAGTACAACTTGTCTGATGTGGACGAGGGGGAATATGATAGGCTGAATTGTTGTTAACATTCAAGGAATTAAATGTTAAAAGGAGGGATTCTTATGGAAAATACATTGATAGAACTGTTTGAAGAATATACAATTTCATATTACTGATACAACTTGTGTGAATACTGTGATAACATTTTCTCCTTTATTACCACACCTCTAAAGTTCTATAGCTATTGTTCTGAGAAACACCGTATGATTACCATATGGATAGCTGTGGTTTCGGAGGGAGTGGTGGAAGAGAGAGAGAACAAAGGACAGACATCTTGCCGACAGGAACGTGGATAGGTGTGAAATGTTGAACGCCGATTGATCAATAAGAAAGTCTCCTCATTGTTCTTTCTCTCACGCTACCTCTCGTGTAAGCACAAGCCAGTCAGTTGACAGAATTTGTGGCACCTACCATTTGTTGTTTCATCTCTATAAAAGACAGCCTTGAGAATCGCCTCTTCAGACTTGCGCGAAACAGACCCTCGGATTTACACTGGGCTGCTGTTAGGCTCTTGTCTCTTGTTTGCAAGCAATAATAAATACCGGACTCAGATATTGTGGCTACTCAGGACTTTATTTCTTGAATCTCATCTCTGAAGAGCTGAAGTACAGAGTGGTAAATCCTAGACATCCACCACACTGATTCTTTGTCATCTGTGCCTGCTCTACCCCCTGGGTCGGTTCTGTTGCTTGGGTGTGCTCCGCTTGGCACAACAGGTAGACTATTATCACTATTAGGCATAGTGCTGGTCCCCTCCCCGGGGTCCCGCGGGCTCAACTGCCCCTCCAATTTGGCTGAGGGCTGGGTCTCCGGCCCCGTTACAGCCTCTATACCTGCTTCTTCATTTTCCTGGTCCTCCTGTGCGGTCTCACCCGTCCCTTCGTCCTTATCCCTGATCGGCCTGAGTGCTTGCCTCGGGACCCTGGTGCAGTGGTTCAGGTGGTACCAGGTTAGACTCCCTCTGACCTGTATTACAGTGGGGGTGGCTCGAACTACCTCGTAAGGTCCCTCTCTCCTTGGCTCGTTCCACTTCCTCCGGAAGACGCTGATGTACACCTGGTCCCCTGGTGTTATTAGATTGGGCAAGGGTGGCTCCGGCTTTTTCTCTTGTGAAAATATAACTTTGTGTATCTCAGTTAATTGTTTAATGTATTGCTTTAGTTCCATCTGGAGTTGTTCCAGTGGGGGTCCTTTGTAAGGTCCTCTTAGTGTTGGCAC
Source organism: Argentina silus (assembly GCF_951799395.1). NCBI lineage: Eukaryota > Metazoa > Chordata > Actinopteri > Argentiniformes > Argentinidae > Argentina > Argentina silus. Next base: position 18,523,939 of record NC_139654.1, read on the forward strand.
TGGCATGGGTCAACCCGTAAGCATTTCATGCTGTGTTAAGTGTGTGTTTCTGTTAGCCTGCATGCGGTAGCTCATAAATGCAAGTGGCAAAGCATCCACCCAGTTAAGCTTTGTGCTGGCACATATCTTGTTCATCTTTGTTTTGAGGATTCCATTTATTCTTTCTACCATCCCTTGTGATTGCGGATGGTAGACACAGCCCAGTCTTTGTTTTATTCTTAACTGTTGTATGACTTGTTTCACAGTTTTCTGAATAAATGCTGCACCGTTATCTGAGCTAATCTCATTAGGTATTCCAAATCTGGGTATTACTTCTCTTGTTAGGAATTTGACCACTGTTCCTGCCCCTAAGTCTACTGATGGCGTTGTTTCTACCCATCTGCTGAGTCTATCTATGACAACAAGCATGTGTCTTTTCCCATTTACGTTTTTTTATCATACTACATAGTCCATTACTAAATGTTTGAATGGCCCATCTGGAACCAGTATGTGCCCTAAGGGTGTTGTGATTCCCTTTCTTACATTGTTTTGCGCTCATACTGTGCATTCTGCTAATGCGTTGTCTACCTGTGGGGGGACATGCAGCGTTCGGCCTGTAGAGGGAGCTACAGGACCGTGGCCGGGGTTTACGAAAACGAGGCTTCGTTGCGCACCTGTTGCGAATGAAGCCTTGTTGACGAAATGGTTTAAGATGTGTGTGCCTCTGCTTTGGAGGGGGACGGCTAGAAAGCGGGGACTGGAAAGTCCTAACAAACATTTATAAAAATAAACGGGATTTTTCCACACCAGGAACCTCGAGTCCGCCTCTGAGACACGGAACCTGTTACAGTGGCACCCAACGTGGGTCACAGAGTGAAGGCAGAGGAAAATGGAGGCGTTAAGCGCGGCCATCGGAAGGATGGCCCTCGTACTGGAGGAGCAGGAGCACCAGGCTGCGGTGGGGGAGATGGCGACGGCAAGGGCTGTGGACCGTACCCTCCGCTGGGAGCTCGTCGGGGCCATCAAGGCGGGGCCAGCGCCCGGGTCGGCACAAGGTCCCCCCAAGGTCCACCTTCAGAAAATGGGGGACCTGGACGACCCGGAGGCGTTCCTGGCGATGTTCGAGGGGACGACGAGGATCTCGGGGTGGCCGGACGGCGAGTGGGCATACCATCTGCTGCTCCTCCTGTCAGGTGAGGCACAGCTCGCTGCCCACAGCCTGCCAGCGGCCACCCAACGGGATTATCCCTCCCTAGCCTGGGCAATTCGAGACCGCCTGGGCCTCACACCGGAGGAACACCGTCGCCGGTTCCGGGCCCTGACGATGGAGGAGGAGAGCCGGCCCTTTGCCTATACCCAGCGGCTGTGGGACAGCGCATGGCGGTGGCTGGACCCCAGGAACAGCTCGGAGGAGGAGGTCGGGTGGTGATGGAGCAGTTCCTCACAGGGATCCCGGCCCGAACCGCCGCCTGGGTCCAGTACCACCGGCCCCAGGATCTCGCGGCCGCCGTGAGCTTGGCGGAGGACCATCTCTCCCTCCCACCGCGGGAGCCTCGGCGACCAACCCCGGCCCCGCGCAGGGGGGGGGGTGTTGGCGATGCGGACGGCCGGGCCATGTTCAGGCGGATTGCCCAGTGATGGAGGTGGGGCAGGTCGTCCGCATCGGCAACATACTGGGCCCTCCCCCCGGACCAGGAGAGGCGTATTGTGTTCCGGTAAGGATACAACATGATACGCACCAGGCGTTCTTGGATTGTGGCTGCATGCAGTCCATGATCCAGGAGTGCCTAGTTCGACCGGGGGCATTGTTAAAGGCATCGAGGGTGTTGGTGAAGTGTGTGCATGGGGACATCCACGAATACCCTGTGGTCGCTATCATTCATTATGAGGGAAAAAAGCATAGTGTACAGGCGGCGGTTAGCCCGCGCCTCACGCATCCCCTTGTTCTGGGTGTAGATTGGGAGGGGTTTCCTCAAGCAGTAAAGCGGGCTACCGGGGCAGAGAGGGAGGTGTGAGGCGTGTAATGTGCTCTGTGCTGAGGCGACGCCTCGCGACACTGCCGAGGAGCCGGAGCCGGGGGGGAGGGGTCTCAACCTGAGATTTCCCCGCCGAACTACCCGTTGCTAGGTGACTTCCCCCTCGAGCAGTCTCGTGAGGAGACCCTACGATCGGCCTATGACCAAGTGATAGCGATTGATGGTACTTTGGTACGGCCGGACACCGTGCGCGCCCACCCCTATTTTGCGATCATCAGCGACAGGTTATATGGAGTGAGTCGTGACTCGCATAGTCAGGAGGAAGTAACCCAGTTGTTGGTTGCCCGTAGCCGTCGGGAAATGGTCTTCCGGGCGACTCATTTCAACCCCATGGCAGGCCATTTAGGATATGATAAGACACTAAACCGTATAATGGCTCGATTTTATTGGCCGGGAATTCGGGCAGAGGTGCGTAGGTGGTGCGCTTCTTGTCAGTTGGTAAATCCCCCGGCCATTCCACGGGCCCCCTTGCGGCCCTTACCATTGGTCGAGAACCCATTCGACCGCATTGCGATGGATATTATTGGGCCATTTGATCGGTGTACACAGGGATATCGATTTGTGTTGGTTTTGATAGATTACGCAACCCGATACCCCGAGGCAATACCGCTGCGCTATATTTCTGCCAGGAGTGTAGCGCAGGCATTGTTTCAAGTGATCTCCCGGGTGGGAATCCCGAAAGAGATTCTCACCGACCAGGGCACCAATTTTATGTCACGCACCCTCAAGGAACTATACGGGTTGTTGAACATCAAGGCGATTCGAACCAGTGTTTATCACCCGGCCACCGATGGCCTTTGTGAGCGGTTCAATCGGACCTTGAAATCAATGATCCGGAAGTTTGTGCACGAGGATAGTCGGAATTGGCATAAATGGCTAGATCCCCTGCTGTTTGTGGTACGGGAAGTTCCCCAAGCTTCCACCGGGTTTTCCCCGTTTGAATTACTCTACGGGCGTAAGCCCCGGGGTGTCCTAGACCTTCTTAAAGAAAATTGGGAGGAAGGATCTAGCGACAGTAAAAATTAGATTCAGTATGTCCTGGACTTGCGCACAAAGCTCCACGCCCTAGGGGTTATCTCACACGAGCATTTGCAGCAAGCCCAGGTGCGTCAAAAGCGCCTATACGACAAGGGAACTAACTTGCGAGAATTTACACCAGGAGACAAGGTCCCGGGGGGATAGCTTGCAGGTGTATCACGGAAATCTCCTTAAAAAATGGAACGACGTGGTCACTGTTGCTCTGGCTACAATAATTTCAGAGAGAGATGAGTTCGGACCGGAAGTCCCAAAATCAAAAGTTAGCACTCCGGTCGGTATTGATAACCATCTCTCTGCTAGCTAGGTTCGCTGACGTGTTCTCTCCCCTGCCCGGTCGGACTACGCTTATCGACCACCATATAGAAACGCAGCCGGGTTTAACGGTGCGCACGCGTCCCTATAGGTTGCCGGTACACAAACAAGACATTGTGTGCAAGGAATTGGAAGCCATGCTGGAGCTGGGTGTGGTCGAGGAGTCCCGCAGTGACTGGTGTAGCCCCATCGTGCTTGTCAACAAGCTGGATGGGTCTATATGGTTCTGTGTGGATTATAGAAGGGTTAATGCGGTCTCCAAATTCGATGCCTACCCGATGCCCCGGGTTGACGAGCTCTTGGACCGGCTTGGCACGGCCACATTTAAGAAGGAGGTGAGGGCCTTCCTGGGGCTGGCTGGCTATTACCGGCAGTTCGTGCCAGGGTTTTCAGAGCTGGCCAGTCCCTTGACGGACCTCACCCGGAAGGGTGCCCCGGATCCGGTCCAATGGTCGGGCCAGTGTCAGGGGTCGTTTGAGGCCCTTAAGGGCACTCTTTGTGGAGAAACGGTCCTGTATGCGCCTGATTTTAACCTCCCTTTCTCCCTACAGAGGGACGCGTCGGATAGAGGCCTGGGAGCAGTGCTGACCCAGCGGGTGTAGGGGGCTGACCGGCCGGTGCTGTACCTGAGCCGCAAACTATCGGAGAGGGAGGGCCGGTACAGCACGGTGGAGAAGGAGTGCCTCGCCATCAAGTGGGCGGTCGGCGCCCTCCGCTACTACCTGCTGGGTCGCGCTTTCACCCTCTATTCCGACCATGCTCCCCTCCAGTGGCTCCACCGCATGAAGGATGTGAACGCGAGGATCACCCGGTGGTATCTCGCGTTGCAGCCCTTCAACTTTTCGGTCGTGCACAGACCGGGGGTGCAGATGGTCGTGGCAGACTTCCTCTCCCGTGCAGGGGGGGGGGGGAGTAGGATGTCGGGCGGTGGGGGTATGTGGGGGGACATGCAGCGTTCGGCCTGTAGAGGGTGCTACAGGACCGTGGCCAAGGTGCGGAAGCGAGGCTTTGTCGCACACCTGTTGCGAATGAAGCCTCGTTAACGAATGGTTTAAGATGTGTGTGCCTCTGCTTTCAGGAGGAGACCGAGAGAGCTGGAGGGTTTTGGGAGTGCTGGAAAGCCAGAGACTCATGATAAGAATTAAAGATAAACGGGGTTTTTCCCTCATCACAACTACTGCGTCCGCCTCTGTGTCCAAGGATCACGTTACAGGAACATACAAGGAGACTTTCCCTTGTCTGGCACGTTTAGTATGGTGAAGCTGGGGGAAGTCAGGAATGAGTTAGAAAAGAAAGAAAAAGAGAGCAAAGACAAACGTAAGGGGAAAAGTTTTGTGCTAGAGTGGCCACAATTCAGAAAGTGGGATGTAGAGGCCCATGGTAGAGCAGAGAAAAGTAGGAAAACGTCGTAGCCAGAAACAGAAAAATAATGGCGAGAAACCCAGAGATTGAAAAGGATAGACAGAAGCAGAAAAGTAGAGATTGGACAGATGAGGAGAATCGTGAGTGTCCCCCTCCCTATTGTCCTCCGCAGGTTCGTGTTGTCGCTGCACAGCCCCGGGTGCTCCGGCCTACAGCACCAGTGACCCCCATTCCGTTGCCCCTTCCGAGGGACCTTCTTGAGGAGCTCGACCTGGACCCACCCATGGTTTCGACCACTCCTCCTGTGGCCCTGCGACTCCCAGCTCCCCCACTTCACTATGGTGATCAGGATTCCCGATCCTTTATGGGGGGCAGTGACGGGGTTCTTCAATTGCAGCTAATACCATTTCCCAATCCTGTGCCCCAAATGGCTGCAGGCGACCCAGGATGCGCTGCCTGGCGAGATGTGACATACGTCCAGCGGAACTGGAGGCAAGACGAAATGAAAGACATCACAAAGGACCTGACCATAAAGAAAACTCTGACAAATTCAGACTCGTTTAGCAAACATGTTCAAACCATCAGCAGCCGAAATCAAACACATACTGCGTATGAAACTGGGGCTGATGTAAGCAAAAGCTTTGATGACACACTCCTCTGGACCTTTGACGGATCAAAGCAGCCTGGCCTAGTATGCCAGACTGGTCCAAAATCCAACAAATCACACAAGGTGAAAAAGAGACATTCGAAGAGTACAGAACCAGATTAGAGGGAGTGTTTAAGAAACATAGTGGCCTTCCCAGAGACGCAGCGGAGAAAACAACTTCAGACAGTATGTTAAAGAGCGGTGAATGGACTAAAACCAGACTTAGCAAAGGCTGTGAGGGCTACCTGCATAGGGTGGGAAACTACAGCTCTCATCACTGTCCTACAGCACTGTCAGCATGCTGAAAGACAACTGAACTCCAGTGATGAGAAGAAGAAAAAAAACATGGACAAACGGCTCCAGATGGCACAGGTTGCCTTCTACGAGGGGCAGAGATGGGGCGGTGGTCGATCCTGTGGCGGACACAGAGGCCACGGGGGAGGACGTGGAGGTCGCGGAGGACTGGGCCGGGGACAACGAGAGGGACCGGAGCAGCGACACCTGCCACCACTGCGGTAAGCCTGGCCATTGGGCCAGAGATTGCTATAAAAAGAGGAATGAGGGTGGGGGCATACACAAGGAAACAGACTGGTCCTCACCAGAGGCCCAGGCCATTCCCAATACTAACAAATGAAATGAGGGGGAGGCAGCATGTGTATCAGAAATGTGTGAAGTGAAGTTAAAAACAACCACTAAAGACCCAGGAGATAGACCTATACTTACCCTATTGATAGATGGCAGTTCCATTGAATTCTTGGTAGACACTGGCACCGCTATTTCAGTAATGAATTCTGCATCTATGCCACACCTAACATTGTCAAGTGAGACTTGCTGTACTGTGGGAGCTTCCGGTTACTGTGTAACAGATCATTTCTTAGAACCATGTTTGTTTCAGTACCACAAGGAATTTTGGTCTCCCATACATTTTTATTCTCAAAAAATTGTCCTGTGAAAAGTTGACACACGTGTCTTGTACTCCTGAAGGTCTCGAAATTCATACTGAACAGCCATATGATGTGTTCTTGTTAGACGCCCACCTAAATTAGTTTTATGCATGGGATCTGTCCCCCGGAACAGAGTCCGAGGAGATGTTGCAATTGGCAAAAAAGCATTGGCAAGGCACAGGCTGTTTTATGACAAATATTTTTATGTCTGCTAAATGCCATAAATGTAAATACAAATCTGCACTGCAAGGCCAAATTCTCCCCGTACACCAGAGATTGTCTCTCAAATTCACTGTCTCTGGCCCTACTTCCTCATACAACTACTATTACTGCTATAAATATGTATTCAAATTTAGATTTCTGTGACCCTGTCTGCTTGGCAACAAGACTTGTATTCGTTCCCAGAAGTGGAACCTCATGTCCCCTTGGTCAAATCAGATAAGGTCACTTGGCAGGATGGTCCTTGGCTGGCGTCTGTTTCCCTTATCACTGACTGGGTCATTAGCACAGATGGTACTAAATTCTCCCCAAGCACTTTCACTACATGTATTTCATGCTTTTAGGTTACTGAAGTCACCCGTGACTGGCGATGTTACGATCAAAAACAACCTACTACCTCCGTTATGATCTCTGAGATAGGCCGCAAGTCACCTTTGTTGACCGGCCTCCCAAACACCTTGTGGGCAAAAGATAAATACGATTTTGGACAAAGGGGGTAGACTGTCAGTAAAACCCAAATCTACTGTGACAAACCCAAGACAAATAACAACCGAGATTCACGACCAAATTAATGAAATATCAACTGGATTTTTATTGAACTTCCAGGGGGAAAGGGGATGGGGGAGAGAGTCAATGGTAATTTGCAGTGAATTCGAGTGCGGTAAATGGCACACAGCACTGTAATTCACTTTTCTCACTACAGTGGAACCTCGAGATACGAATTTAATCCGTTCCGAGACTTCCTTCGTAAGTCAAAACATTTGTATCTCAAATTTTTTTTAAAAAGGGTTCGTGTGCAGGCGGCTGCCAGTTCTTGCGAAAAAAAAGGATTTGTATCTCAAATTTTCATTCGTATCTCAGAGCACAAATTCTACGAAATTTCAATTCGTAACTCAAAACATTCGTATATTGGGTCATTCGTATCTCAAGGTTCCACTGTACTCACTCTCTCCGGTTGTTTTCCCTTGCGACACCCTTTCTGGGCTGAGTGCCACGCCTCTCTTTGTAGCATAGCCACTCAGCCCCGTGATTACTCTCAGATGCACTGTGGTTCTCCCCAGGTGCAGCTCGTTGAGCAGGAAACCCTAATATGGGCATGGGGTGGAGCCAGCATGCTGCCACACAACTGTCCTCTATTACCATTCCCCTCCTTACTCCCTGACTATGCTGAAATTGTACAGTTTTTATCTGCGATCACACATGGTCACAAATTGGCAATGAAGGACCATGTAACATGGACACCTGAGGCAGAGGCCTCACTTTCCATGCTGAAAATTGTGCTTGCAACTTCTCCCTGTCTAGGTTTACCGGACTATGAGGTTTTAACGAACTAGGTTTTAACACCCTCTGATGTTTTCTCCCCCTCTGACATTTCTGTTCTACAGCAGAGATCATGGTCTAAACAGTGTACTTATGATGGAGTTCGAAAGCTCTGGATAGGACCTAATGAAAGATCCTGTTTTCCATACGTTGCCAAATTGGCGCATGGTGGAGATCATGCAGTATGTGAAATTGTAAATTCTTTTTGGTTTGCACCAGGTTTTACCTCGTTTGCAGAATGAGTTATCTGTATGCAGAATAATGTGGGCCGAGGCGCACATACAGTGCTGCTTGAAAGTTTGTGAGCCCTAGGGATGGTCATTATTTGTGTATAAAATATTAAAATGAACTTATAAAATCTTTATCTAAACCCCAATTGCTAATAAAGACATTCTAAATAAAGGACACAAACAAATGATATTTTCATTGTTTATTTACCGAAAGTGGTTTATTTAACAAAAACTGAGATTTCATGTGTGCAAAAATATGTGAACCTCTTCAGTCAATAGCTTGTGGCACCTCCATTAGCAGCGATAACTTGTCTCATATAGCCACTAATCAGTCTCTGACATCTGTTTTGAGGGATTTTTGCCCACTCCTCCTTAGAACAGAACAGCCAATATAGTGAGGTTTGAGGGGTGCCTGCATGAACTGCCCGCTTCAGGTCCTGCCACAGCATCTCGATTGGATTTAGGTTAGAACTTTGACTTGGCCAAAACATAAATCTTCTTTCTCCTGAGCCATTCTTTGGTAAATTTGCTTGAATGCTTTGGGTTGTTGTCTTGTTGGAAGACCCATTTTCAGCCCAGCTTTAGCTCCTTGACTTATGGCTTGATGTTCTGTTCAAGAATCTCCTGGTATACCTCAGAATTCATGGTTCCCTTAATGATGCGGAGTCTTCCAGGACCAGAAGAGGAAAAGCAGCCCCAGATCTTGACATTCCCACAACCACGACTGTTGGGATGAGGTTCTTTTGGTGGTAGGCAGTGTTGAGTTTTCGCCAAACTTGGTTTTGATTGTGACCAAAAAGGTCAATTTTGGACTCTGGACAGACTTCCAGAAACCTTCAGGCTTGTCCAGGTGGTCTCTGGCAAAGTTAAGACAGGCAGTTTGGTTCTTTTTTGACAGCAGAGGCTTCTTCCTAGCAACCCTCCCATGAATGCCATTTTGATTCAGTGTTCTTCTTATTGTTGAAGCATGCACAGTTACCTGAGATGCAGCAAGGGAGGTCTGCAAATCTCTAGATGTTATGTTTGGGTTGGCTTTTACCTGATTTATTATTTTTCTTGTGGCTCTTGGGGATATTTTGGAAGGGCGTCTATGACAGCAACTCTAGGCCGAGTTGCTGTCATGTTAAATGCTCTCCATTTGTAAATGATTTGCCTCACAGTGGACTGATGGAGCTCAAATCTTGTTGAGATGATTTTATAGCCTTCCCCAGACTGATGTGCTCTCACTACCCTCTTCCTGATGTCCCCTGAGATCTCCTTTCCTCTTGGCATGGTGTGTTTTGCATTCACCTGTATGGGTAACACAAAACTGACCAGGTTTCTTATCTCTATTTATCAGAGTCCTGCCCAAACTCTTTCCTAAAGATCTCTCCTTTGATTGGTTTATTTGGTACCCAATTATTTACCCACCTGATTCTACTTACCTACTTGATTTAACCAATGCAACTTGAGGTTCACTTATTTTTGCACCTGCACTAATTTCTTATAATTTAGTTTTTCTACTACACGCATGATTTCCTCTAAACCAACATATGGAATTGGTAAATATTAACCTGTTATATGTAATTGCACAAGCGGTTCACATACTTTCAAGCAGCACTGTATGCCTCTGTCAGCCCACCCGAGGCCCAAGGGTCCGTTCGAACATGTTATGATGGACTTCATTGAACTTAACCCTTGCTAAGGCTACAAATATGTGTTGGTAATTGTTGACATGTTTTCAAAATGGATTGAGGCCTTTCCATGTAAACAGGCTACTGCAACGGCTGTTGCTAAGTGCCTCCTGAAGGAGATAATACCCCGGTGGGGGCTTATGTCCAAACTAACTTCTGATAATGGGTCACATTTTGCAAACACAGTAATCCAAAATCTATCTGAGAGTCTCCAAATAGATCTTCGCACTTATTGCAGCTATCACCCTGCAAGTTAGCGGCAGACACAAATCTGACATGGGTACAAGTGTTGCCACTAACATTGATGTATATGCACGGATGCGCACATACCACGACCGGGTTGGCCCCACATGAAATATTGACGAATGATTGAGAATGAGACGAATGAGAATGATTAACACACCTTTTCTACAGAACCAACTCACCCTGATGGGCATCGACGACAAGATGGTACAAAGTTTTGAAGTCGATATTTTCCAGGGTCTGAGAGTCTCTACCAGTACCAAAGGAAGGACCTCTCCACGACATCAAGTCAGGAGGTGATACAGGACCTAAAGAGACGTGCCTGGTACCAGCCCCGTTGGAACAGACCATTCCAGACAGCGATAAAGACTGCAGAGAAGGCTACGTGGACACACGCCTCCCACTGCAGCAAGGTGCCAGGGGACCAAGATGACGCTACACCTCCTGGGCCGGATGGGACCACGGAGGGACCGGGAGATGCCCCTCCCCTGGGATGAACCAGACACGAACAGGCCGGGTCCTCGTTTTTCTCTTTGTCACAGGCCTGCTACTAGCAACAGTAATATGGACTATAAGAAAAGCTGAAGAAGAACGGAACCTGTTTTTCTTTGGAGTTGAGGACCCCGTCTCCACTTAAAAAACAGCCGCTCGACCATGCTGAGGAGGAAGAAACAACATGTGGTAGACAGTAGTAACATTGCCATGTCTATGATGATGCTGAGAAATTGAATTTGTCTGACTGTTGGGTATGCCAACACATGCCCGTTGCCTCTGGTTCTCCAATGTTAATGCCCAGTCCCTGACTTTAGGTGACTGGCAGGGACTAGATTCTTTGAAATCACAACTGAATATGAGTGTTACTTGCCACCTGCCTATGTTGGAGTAATTCCCCAAACTTACGATAAAGAGATCATTGACTATGTAATCTCCAAGATAAACAAACGAAAGTTGCCAACAAATATTATGAGGAATAGGTACTTTTATAGAGTCGCCCTCCATCGTGTAACATACGATAGAAATAGTCCTGTAACTATACACTCACCGGCCAGTTTATTAGGTACACCTGTTCAACTGCTTGTTAACGCAAATATCTAATCAGCCAATCACATGGCAGCAACTCAATGCATTTAGGCATGTAGACATGGTCAAGACGACCTGCTGAAGTTCAAACCGAGCATCAGAATGTGGAAGAAAGGTGATTTAAGTGACTTTGAACATGGCATGGTTGTTGGTGCCAGACGGGCTGGTCTGAGTATTTCAGAAACTGCTGATCTACTGGGATTTTCACGCACAACCATTTCTAGGGTTTACAGAGAATGGTCCGAAAAAGAGAAAATATCCAGTGAGTATGGTAAAATTATAGACAATATAAGGGTTTGTAATCCCACACCTAGGGAAGAGGTCACAAGAAAACAGATGGTCCTAGAACATTTGGAGAATGCAGTCAAGAGGGGTGAGGTCAGATTGAGGGGTTTGCTATAGGTGAAGAAAACAAAGGATCAAAGCTGGAGAAACCAGGATAGAGTAATTAAAAGTTAGGGTAAATAGGTAATAAACAAAGTTATAAACAGCCAGAACAAAAGGCATTTGAAATCAGCCTGGGCGTCAGCAAGGTCTGACCAGACTAACTGGCGCCAGCCAGGTAGGCTGCGCACACCTTGATGACGAAATATAGATCTTGAATGTTATTGGTGCATGTAGACAGGAAACAGAAATACATTGAATAGAATGCGTTAACCTGTGTGAAGTCTATAAAGGCAGGTGACTGAAGAGATAACAGGGTCAGCTTTGCAAACCTGAACGGCTAAATATTCTGCCTGAATAAAGTCTTTGAATGAATCAACAGCTCTGGTTAACGGTATTTTATTTCAAAGTATTATAACTTAAATTCTACGACATGAGCGGCAGTTCTCTGGGCGAAAATGCCTTGTTGATGCCAGAGGTCAGAGGAGAATGGCCAGACTGGTTCGAGATGATAGAAAGGCAACAGTAACTCAAAGGTTGGTGGTGGTGGTGTAATGGTGTGGGGGATATTTTCTTGGCACACTTTGGGCCCCTTAGTACCAATTGGGCATTGTTTAAACGCCACAGCCTACCTGAGTATTGTTGCTGACCATGTCCATCCCTTTATGACCACAGTGTACCCATCCTCTGATGGCTACTTCCAGCAGGATAATGCGCCATGTCACAAAGCTCACATCATCTCAAACTGGTTTCTTGAACATGACAATGAGTTCACTGTACTCCAATGGCCTCCACAGTCACCAGATCTCAATCCAATAGAGCACCTTTTTGGGATGTGGTGGAACGGGAGATTCGCATCATGGATGTGCAGCCGACAAATCTGCAGGAATGATGCTATCATGTCAATATGGACCAAAATCTCTGAGGAATGTTTCAAGCACCTTGTTGAATCTATGCCACAAAGAATTAAGGCAGTTCTGAAGGCAAAAGGGGCTCCAACCCGGTACTAGCAAGGTGTACCTAATAAAGTGGCCGGTGAGTGTATTTAGGTAGTTATGCATGTAGGGAGCCAATCTATCATCTTTTATTAATTGGAGTCAGATTTATATTAATATCCGTTTCCACATGTATGTTTGGCAGAGACTTTTGGCTATATTTTGTTGATAGCAAAGCATATCTAATATTGATCATCTGATTCCAATGTAATTATCACTATGTGCAAAGAATTGTTGAGTCTGTGCTTATTTAGTGCAATAAAGGTCTAATAAAATGAGGCTTTAATAATACTGTATACGTATACATTTATTACAAGGCAAATACTTCATCGAAAAATGTTACATTCTCATAGAGAGAGTAGAGATACAGATAGAGAGATGACCACCGGTCATCACAAAACAACGCTACTCACAACATGATGAGAACCTCACAACAGGACACAGGAACAAGAGAGAGAGCTTTTCCCTGACCTCTACTTTTTATATCATCCTAAATCCCACAGTATTTAAATTAGGAGCTGTTTTTCAGGAGACCACCAACCATCATTCATCTTATTGCATCTAAACTGATGACATCACAGTTTTGACACCTGTCACCTTTGGGACATTCCACAGAGCTCACAGCCATTTGTTTTCCGGGGGATGGTAAACTTTGGGCACAATTGAAGATTGGGCACAATTGAAATTGTCCCACTTCAAGATCAAACTTGTTTTACTAACTATTCTTCACTCCCTTCAATGTGAGCTGTTTTCCTCTGTGCTAATCCATGTAGTAAGATGCTGCATCGGTCGTTATGTGTTTGGCACTAGGGTGAGCCGTGATGACTTCATATTAATTTAGATTGTGTGCTCCTTACCTTTACTCTCCGATTTCATGCAATAGCAAGAACCAGCACAGTGAACCCTCTGATCTATTCCCAACACACAGCATGCAACTCACACACACACACACACATGATCTTTCATGCACACTCATACACACACACACCTGTCTTTTATTCTCATGAATTATGTACGCACACTTTCCCTTTCTGTTTGAGCAGACACTAATAGGTGTTAGAATTGTCCCATGATTTCTGTATTCTATTTTCAAGTATTCTATGTGCCCCTCACTTCTAGCCTAGTAGCAACCTATCAAATACACAACGCAGAGACATAACATCAGATGCTAGGGAAAGGGGGGCCTATGACCTGTAGCCTCCAAAGCCAAATTCCATGGCTAGTTTATATAGTTTCTCTGGGAGATGAGTCCCAGAGAGAGAGAGAGAACCTGCTAGCCTGAAACATCATTTCTTTGTAACATTGAATAAAGTACCCTCTCCAAAAGACGTTAACCTTCAAATCTCTTTATTTCATCTCATTGCAAACCTGAAAACTATTGTGTTGCTGTGGAAGAAATGACACAGTTTCAGTTTCAAGTTTATTTGTTGCAGGGAATACAATTCTTGGGCTCGGTTCCTTGACAATGCAGCATACAAAATACTAATAATACAAATAATACAAATACGCAGTAGTGCAATGAGGTAAGGACAAGACAATAAGTGACATAGTACAAGATAAGTGAGACAAGACAATAAGTGACAGTACAATATAAGTGAGACGGTTGGACAGTGACGATTGTTGGGGACACAAGACAATAGACATGACACAATTGCAGTATAAATAGTAGAGTAAAAAGTAAAGTGATTCAGTGGAATGTCAGTATTATTGCACTGTGCCGTTGGTGTAAGAGGTGTTTGTTTAAAGTGACTGTGTGCAAGTAGAGTCCATTCTGTGGGTGTGCTGGGGGTAAAGTCATGGGTTTGGGGTAGGCTTGTTCATGAGCCTGATGGCCTGAGGGAAGCAGCTGTTGGAGAGCCTCTGACTTTTGGCCCTGAGGCTCCAGAAGAGGCTCCGTCTTTTGGACGGCAACAGTTCGAACAGGCTGTGATTGGGGTGGCTGGGGTCTCTGATGATCCTCCGGGCTTTGCTGACACATCGCTTGTTGTATATGTCCTGGATGGAGGGAAACTCACATCCACTGATGCGCTCAGCTGTCCGCACCACCTTCTGCAGCGCCTTGCGGTTGAGGGCGGTGCAGTTGCCGTGCCAGGCAGTTATGCATCCCGTCAGGATGCTCTCGGTAGTGCCCCTGTCGAAGGTCCGCAGGATCTTGGGCCCCATGCCAACCTTCCTCAGCCACCTGAGGTGGAAGAGGCGCTTCTGTGCCTTTTTCACCACCTGATTGATTGTTGTGCTCGTCCCAGGTGAGGTCGTCGGAGATGTGGACGCCCAGGAACTTGAAGCTGTTGACCCTCTCTACTGCGGACCCGTTGATGGTGATGGGGTCCTGTTCCCACCACCAGCTCCTTGGTCTTGTCGGTGTTGAGAGAGAGGTTGTTCTCCTGGCTGTATTGGGCCAGGCGGTCGACCTCTCTCCTGTGAGGTGAGGGTCCAGGGTGGGAGGGAGCATGCTGCAGATCTGGGCCTTGACATGCCTCTCAAAGCATTTGCTCATATACAGTCATGAGAAAAAATTAGGACACCCTATGAAAACCTTTGTCTTCTTCAACATATTCAAACATATGGACATTTGATATTCATTTGAACAATATTGAAAAATTGAGGTAATATAACTAAACAAATACAACTGAAACAAATTATTTAAAAAATGATTGGTAAAATGTAATTAATAGAAATGCAATCTTCTTGTGAGGAAAAAGTTAGGACACCCCCACATTTAGTTCCACTTAAAATGCCTAAAATTATAATAAAGAGCACCACATCAGGTGCAAATGATTAGAACATCGTTACAGAGGATTTTGGAGGAGCCTGTCCTATTTAAGCCTCAGATATTTAGTTTGGTTTGCTCTTGATTGTTGAAGTGAGTTGCATCACCATGGCGAGATCAAAAGAGCTCTCTGAGGCCTTCAGAAGAAAAATTGTAGATGCATATGAGTCTGGGAAGGGATATAAAAAGATCTCCAAACTATTCGAAATTGGCCATTCCACTGTCCGGAAAATAATAAGTGGAGAACATTTAAAACCACCACCAACATGGCCAGGTCAGGCCGCCCAAGCAAGTTCAGCCTAAGAGCTGACCGAAAGATGCTTAAAGAAGTCTCCAACAATCCCAGAATGTCATCACGAGACCTACAGGTATCTCTTGCCACAATTGATGTCAAAGTACATGCATCCACCATAAGAAAGAGACTGAACAAGTTTGCATTACATGGGAGGTGTGCAAGGAGGAAACCCCTGCTGTCAAAAAAAAACATCAGGGCAAGACTAAAGTTTGCCAGAGAACACCTAGAGAAAGACCAGAACTTCTGGAACAATGTGCTTTGGACAGATAAATCCAAAGTTGAACTATTTGGGCACAGTAAGAGTAGACATGTTTGGCGCAAAACCAAGACAGCATTTGAGAACAAGAACCTCATACCAACTGTGAAGCATGGGGGTGGAAATGTCATGGTTTGGGGCTGCTTTTCTGCAGCAGGGCCTGGTCAGCTCACCATCATAGAATCCACTATGAATTTTGTATTGTATCAGAGGGTGCTTGAGGAAAATGTGAGACCATCTGTTCGAAAGTTGAAGCTGAAGCAGATGTGGACCATGCAACATGACAATGACCCAAAACATTCCAGTAAATCTACCAAGGAATGACTCAAGAAAAATAAATTGAGAGTTCTGGAATGGTCAAGTCAAAGCCCGGATCTTAATCTTATTGAGATGCTGTGGATTGATTTGAAACTGGCTGTGCATGCAAGACACCCCTCGAACATCACACAGCTGAAAGAATTCTGCAAGGAGGAGTGGGAAAAACTTTCTCCCAATTGATGTCAGAGACCTGTAGACAGTTATAAGAAACGTCTAATTGAGGTTATTTCAGCCAAGGGGGGCAATACTAGCTATTAGGGCATAGGGTGTCCTAACTTTTTCCTCAGTAGGAATTGGCATTATTGTTAATTTTTCGTTAAATAAATGATTACAAAGTTACATTTTCATAGTTTTATGTTCAATTACATCCCCTTTATCTATAGACATTGTTAGAAAGAAGATAACATATTGATATGTCCATATTTTTAAGAGAATAACTTAATATTTTGGGGGGTGTCCTAACTTTTTCTCATGACTGTATCTATCACAGGGCACCTGGGGAGGCCCACCCAGCACCATGACAAAATGGTGTGGAAATGTGACATCAAGGCGGATCGACAACGTCAGCAGATCAGCCCACATAATTCCCTCTAAGTATGATGAGGCATAACCAGCATGCAGACAGATTGATGGTACACACACATCAAGGCCCCCTATGCAGCTTTACTGACATGCTTTACAGTTCTAAAATACACACTGTCTAAGAGAATATAGACCACTTTTATCAGGAGATATGTATTCGAGTGAGACCTCAAAAATGTTCATTATCTCATTAGGATGCAAATCAGGGAATGGTTCAATTCTATCCTGTCTCTTTAACGTTACATGAATAATTTAAAGTAATATTGAACAAAAATAATCAAATGTGTTATTTTATTTGCGGAATCACGCCTTTGCCTTCTAATGTAGAAATGAGTTCTGCTTTAGAAATCAGTTCAGGCCTAATGGTGCATTGTCTCAAGGATGATCGGAAATTAGGATAAAATGCTATCTGGCATTTCACTGACAAGATTGATCACAAAGCACTTGAGAATACATTCAGTCATGACGGATGCTGTAATCATTGTCCAGTGAGGCATCTGTAGAGGGTCATGGAAAATAATGTCCAGGTCCACTTCCTTCACAGGGAGACACATAAATCGCCCCCACACATTACATCTGAATCACACAACTGAGGAACTATTGAAGGGGGAGAACTTCAATTCTGCCCCTGTCTTATTGCAGTTGACCTTCCCCCGATGTGACAAATGGCTATGAGCTCTCTGAGGTGTCAAACTGAATTCTGATTGGTCTCCCTTGGTTTCTTTGTCCTGCTGTTGAGGTTCTCATCTGAGCTGTGAGTACAATAAAAGGTAGACAATGTGGTCTGTCTTTTTCTGTCTTTCTTTCTCTCTCTCTATCATTTGCCTTTGAGGGTAGAATGTAACTTTGTTCTGTGAAGTATTCACCTTGTAATAGTTATAGTTATATATACAGTGGGGGAAATAATTATTTGATCCCCTGCTGATTTTGTTAGTTTGTCCGATTACAAAGAAATGAGCGGTCTATAATTTTTATGGTACTTTTATTTTAACAAATAGACACAGAATATCAACAAAAAAAGTCCAGAAAAACATATTATATAAAGTTATAAATTAATTTGCATTTGATCGAACGAAATAAGTATTTGATCCCCAAGCAAAACATGACTTAGTACTTGGTGGAGAAACCCTTGTTGGCAAGCACAGAAGTCAGATGTTTCTTGTAGTTGGTCACCAGGTTTGTCACATCTCAGGAGGGATTTTGGTCCACTCCTCTTTACAGATCCTCTCCAAATCCTGAAGGTTTCGAGGCTTTCGCTTGGCATCTCGAAGCTTCAGCTCCCTCCACAAATTTTCTATAGGATTAATGTCTGGAGACTAGCTAGGCCACTCCATGACCTTAGTGTGCTTCTTCTTGAGCCACTCCTTTGTTGCCTTGGCCGTATGTTTTGGGTCGTTGTCATGCTGGAAGACCCATCCACGACCCATCCTCAGTGCTCTGGTTGAGGGAAGGAGGTTCTCGTCCAAGATCTTACGGTACACGGCCCCGTCCATTGGCCCCTCAATGCGGTGAAGTCATCCTGTACCCTTAGCAGAGAAACAGCCCCAAAGCATAATGTTTCCACCTCCGTGTTTGACGGTGGGGATGGTGTTCTTGGGATTGTATTCAGCATTTCTCTCCCTCCAAACACGACGAGTCGAATTTATGCCAAAGAGTTCAATTTTGGTCTCATCTGACCACATCACCTTCTCCCAAGCCTTCTCTGAATCATTTAGGTGTTCATTGGCAAACTTCAGATGGGCCTGTACATGTGCCTTCTTGAGCAGGGGGACCTTGCGGGCACTGCAGGATTTCAATCTGTTACGGTGTAGTGTGTTACCAATGGTTTTCTTGGTGACTGTGGTCCCAGCTGCCTTGAGATCATTACCAAGCTCCTCCCGTGTAGTTCTGGGCTGATCCCTCACCCTTCTCATGATCATCCTTACCCCACGAGGCGAGATCTTGCATGGATCTCCAGGCCGAGGGCGATTGATGGTTATTTTGTATTTCTTCCATTTTCTAATAATTGCACCAACAGTTGTCTCCTTCTCACCAAGCTTCTTGCTGATGGTCTTGTAGCCCATTCCAGCCTTGTGCAGGTCTACAACTCTTACCCTGATGTCCTTTGAATGTTCTTTGGTCTTGCCCATGGTGGTGGAGAGGTTGGAATGGAAGAGATTGATTCTATTGACAGGTGTCTTTTATACCCATAACGAGCAGAGATTAGGAGTACTTTCTTAAAGTGACAGGACTAATCTGTGTGCCTCATGGGCATATAACCGGTCTGTATGACCCAGAATTCTTGCTGGTTTGTGGGGGATCAAATACTTATTTCGTTCGATCAAATGCAAATGAATTTATAACTTTATATAATGTGTTTTTTCTGGACTTCTTTGTTGATATTCTGTCTCTATTTGTTAAAATAAAAGTACCATAAAAATTATAGACCGCTCATTTCTTTGTAATCGGGCAAACTAACAAAATCAGCAGGGGATCAAATAATTATTTCCCCCACTGTATAATACTGTATAAATACACAGTATTATTAAAGCCTCATTTGATTCATTCTATTTGACCATTCTTGCATTAAATCAGCACAAACTGAACAATTCTTTGCACATAGTAATAATTACATTACTTGGAGTCAGATTACAAATATTATATATGTTGTACTATATATTTTTAAATATGTTATATCATATTATCCCCCCCCTCTGAAATTGGCTAGGTTGGAACCATTACAGAACACTCCAGACGAAGAACTCTAACCTCTCCACCTTGCTTAACCTCTCATCCCCACTTATGGTTCTAGGGTTTCTAAATCAAGAGCCTCTATCATATTCCTTGACAGCTCATGCATCTCACTGCAACTATCCATGACCCCTACCCCCACTCACTAGAATCTTATTTTGGAACTGCTTTGAACAAGCAGGGTTGAGAAGAGTTAGATAATTGGATATTGGCCGCATGCTATGAGTATGTACTGTATGTTCTGTTTACTTAGTATTAACACTTACCTTTAGATGTTTCTGTCTCCCCCTAGTGGTTATTTGGGTTATAACCTTTTACTCTCTTTGTTCAGGTCACCTCTATCTTCTGGAAGTGTATGTTGTTTTCTAAGAAGAGACTCATTCATGGTTGTCTGCAACTACATGTTCTAATCTAGTTCAATCTTCAGACATGTTTTGCCTTTCGTTGCATTGTCGGTATGTAAAAAAGTCATTGACTATTTACCTACATTTATAGATGGCTATTTTTGGGAACGTTGTTACATTGTATGATTATATTTGTACAAATTGTTGTCATAATGGAAGATGCTAGTTTAGCTTGTAACTATTGGTTTTCATGGTGATTATGTAAACTTACCTTTTATTTCTTCATGTGAGACCATACTAACATTATATAAGAATACGTTGGGCATTCTTGGTTATGTTAGCTAACAGGAGATACTTTATTTCAATGTTAATACAACATAGCTTTAGCTATTGTAGTTAAGTCTTAGCTATGTCTTTGTTTGATCATTTCATTGTGATGTATGGCAAAACAATGTGTGGATGTGAAACCATATCATTGATTTAATTTTTCTCTTTCTCAGTTTCACCCATTTACATTTACATTTATGGCATTTAGCAGATGCCTTTATCCAAAGCGACTTACAACAAATACATTTGTTTAAGTAAGTGAATCATCTACCCGGCAGTCATCATAAGACAAAGTAATCAATGCTCATACCAGGGGCCATTGGCAGTCGTAATGCCAGAAGCCTTTAATTATTTATTTTATTTTATTTTTGTTATTAACAGGAGGGAACTTGTACAGGGGGGTAGTGGGGGTGAAGAGGTCTTTAGGAGGGACTGTTAAGATGTAGCCTGAAGAGATGGGTTTTCAATCTACGGCGGAAGATTGGTAGTGACTCTGCAGTCCTGACAGTAGTGGGAAGCTCATTCCACCAGCGGGGCGCCAGGACAGTGAAAAGCTGTGACCGAGTGGCGCGGCCGCTGCATCCACATAGAGGCGGCGGTGCCAGGCGGGCAGCTGAGGTGGATGAGCAGAGTGATCGTGCAGGGGTTTGGGGGCAAACCATTGCTTGCAAGTAGGGAGGGGCTGTTCCCTTTGCCACCCGGTAGGTGAGCACCAGGGTCTTGAATCTGATGCGAGCTGCTACCAGGAGCCGGAGGAGGGGCGTGACACCCTTTCTAATAAAATAAACCTGAAGTCAGACTGACATTCTGTCTCCAGACTCTTGATGATGGGAGGTGTTTAGCTGCCTGTCTAGCTATACTCAGCTATGCACACTCACCAAACACTTTATTAGGAACACCTGTACACTTTCTCATGGTGGAGGTGGTGTAATGGTGTGGGGTTTTCTTGGCACGCTTTGGGCCCGTTAATACCAAATATCAATCATCGCTTGAATGCCACAGCCTATTTGAGTATTGTTGCTGACCATGTGCATCCCTTCATGGCCACAATTTACCCATCTTCTAATGGCTACTTCCAGCATGATAACGCACCATGTCACAAAGCAAAAGTCGTCTCAAACTGGTTTCATGAACATGACAATGAGTTCAGCGTTCTTCAGTGGCCTTCCCAGTCACCGGATCTGAATCCAATAGAACACCTTTGGGATGTGGTAGAACGGGAGATTCACAGCTTGAAAGTGCACCTGAAAAATCTGCAGGAATTGCGTGATGCAATCATGTCATCATGGACCAGAATCTCAAAGGAATGTTTCTAACATCTTGTGGAATCAATGCCATAAATAATTTAGGCTGTTTTGAGAGCAAAGGGAGGCCCTAACCAGTATTAGTATAGTGTTCCTAATAAAGTGTTTCGTGAGTGTGTAATGACCGAACAATGTATGTATGACTATATACTCCACGTAATCTTTTCCCATTCCCATCCCTAAGAAAGAAACACATTTTGAAAAAAATAATGTGTTCACGTCAATAAATATACCAGCATATACTGTATACAAAAAAAACCTTACATTTCCTAGATAGGAAGACAGGGTTTCTGAGTGAGGGAGCAGCCTGAGGTGACATCTCGAGAGAGTGATGAGTGTTTCTGAAAACATGAGTTTGATGGTTGGGAGGGGTTGTGTGGGTGGACAGCTCCCATATAAACAATATCCAATAACCCTCGAGTTGCCACTGGCTGATGTCATCAGGGGAGCTTTCTGAGAACTGGCCAGTAGGCCCCTGACAGTCAGGCAGACACCTCTACTCTTCTAGCTATAACTCTTGCCTCAGCCCTGTTTAACTCGTTGTTAGCTTGTCAAAAATACAGTTTATCAAGTCTGTTTCCTGAGGAGCAGGCGTAACCTCACAGTGAGTTAAATAAGAGTTGGGCGAGGTCTGGAAAATGAGCCATGAGAGAGAGGAATAAACTGCTGATGAAAAGCGAGTCAGATACAAACCCCAGCGGAAGTAAGACTTTGGAAGAGGAAGAGGAGGGGGTTAAGAGTCAGTGGGGCCGGGGGGAAGGGGGATCTATTCCAGTTGAGAGAGAAAGGTCACAGTTAAGATGATAAAGGCAGGAGGCAGGACTTGTGGCCGCTTCCAGGCCAGCCAGTCAGTTGATGCTTGCAGCTGTGTTTGGAACCTCAATATGAGCCTTGTTCGGTCGCTCTCCCTCTCTCCCTACCCCCTACCTCTCCCTCTTGCTCGGCATCCCCTTGTCTCTCTACCCCTCCTCTTCCCCTGTGCTGTTTCCTCTTTTTTTTCAAGCTCTGATTTATGAAACTAGGGCATGTGCCCATAACTGCTGCATCAAGGCACATGGCTGAGCCTCCAGAGGCACTGATCCTCTCTGTTTACATCAGTACCAGCCCAGACAACAGCACCGCATTGCACAATTGCCAACGGCAACCTCTGTTATATAAAGCACGGACCATGTTTGCTCTGTTTTTGTTTTTGTTCTGTCTTTCAATCTGTTCAGTTCCGTTCATTTCAGTTGATTATGCTCTTTAGTCATGCTCTATAGAAACAAAAACAAATTACCATAGACAATAGTGACTGTATCTTCAGCTGAATACTGAAACCATAATTAACCACTGTTGCATTTCATTTTACAGTGAATGTTTTTGTTGTTTTCCTGACCGTATATACTGATATGCACATGCTGGCATAAATCACTACATCTTGGGCATTCAGGTTAAACTCCTTGGAAAATAACATGAGAATATCACATTGGGAACTGACATGAGCTTTGATCTCCAAAATGAGTGTGAACTTACCATGTTTTTAACAAAGCTGTCAATCTTGGGTCAAGTCAAGCATGCAACTAATAATACAGTATAAACCATGTAGCAATACCTTGCATTTCATCATATAGCATGGAACTGATGGCTTTTATGTGGGTTCTCTGATGATTTGTTTGTGTAACCTGCCCTATCCATATGCTAAAGTGGTGCTCACTCAACCACAGGTTATTCTGTGGAAATCCATGGCTTTGAGTTCCTGGATCACAAGGACACATGATTATTTACAGCTGAAGGCCTTGGAAGGAGGCTGTTTCTGACAATTCTCCGCCTGCCTGTGTGTAATTATAGGCTCCATACCCCTTATGTAGTCATGTTTGAGCTGGGGTCAATGCAGCTGGACCACTGCAGGCAGATTGGTGTGCTCATTACTCAAATCCTTTTCATCAAGCGGACTTATCTGCATGCAATACAAAGCAATTTGTCTGCAGTCCCCCTGCTGTTTAGCATGGAGCACATCAGTCATGTTGTTGGTGTGGCTTATTTGTTTGTGTGCCTCATCCAGAGCCAAGAGAGACCAGAGGTGCTTTGTGTGCTGCGCCCAAAGACTAACATTCACTGGAATGAGGATGCAGCGAGAGAGATCAAAGACGCTCGCCTTGCTTCAATTCAGACACACACATACAGTGCCCTGCATCGTAATGGATTGGATTTGAAATCAAACAATTACTATTAAGGTTAAAGTAGAGATACTCAGCTTTTATTTAATGGTATGGTGTACACATTGGTTTCACCATTTAGAAATTACAACACTTTTTATGCATAGTCCCACTATTTCAGGGTACCCAGAAGTGATGGGACAGATGTATGAAATGTCCAAATTAAGCACTCATGTTTAGTATTTGGTTGACAATCCTTTGCATGCAATAACTGCCTGAAGTCTGAGACCCATTGACCCCACCAGATGCTGCGTATCTTCTCTGGTGATGCTCTGCCAGGCCTGTACTGCAGCCATCTTCAGTTGTTTGTTTTCAAGACATTTTGCCTTTAGTCTCCTCTTGAGCAAATTATATTCAAAGTGTTTATTATCATATGCACAGTAGAAAACATGTTTCACTGTACAACGAAATTCTTGCTTTGCTGTCCGCAGAATGCCAACCAATGTAAAATATACAATACTAAAGAATATACAATATATACTAAACAAATGTATAAAATAGCAGCAATAATAATAATAAAACAGTGCAAATGTAGCAGTGCAATTATGCAAACTGGAAAGTTCAGTTATTGAGGTAGTAAGGTTATATTAATCTCCTATGGGTTGTTTAGGAGTCTGATGGCAGTGGGAAAGAAGGAGTTCTTCAGTCGGGTGGTCCTGCATTTAACACTTCTGTACCTCCGGCCTGAGGGTAGAAGTGTGAACAGTCCGTGCTGGGGGTGGGTGGGGTCCTTGAGGATGGAGGCGGCTCTCCTGTGGACTCTGCGGTGGTAGATGCTCTGCAGAGAGGGCAGTGGAGTCCTGGTGATTTTCTCAGCAGTCTTCACCACTCTCTGCAGGCGTCTGCGGTCCATAGCAGTAGTGCTGCCGTACCACACAGTGATACAGCTAGTTAGGATGCTCTCAACAATGCAGCTGTAGAAGTTGCTGAGGATCTTGGGCGACATGCCAAACTTCCTCAGCCTCCTCAGAAAGTACAGCCGCTGTTGGGCCTTCTTAACCAGCTGAGTGGTGTTAAGTGTCCAGGTGAGGTCCTCGCTGATGTGGACGCCCAGGTATTTGAAACTGCTCACCCTCTCTACTTCAAGTTCCCGGATGTACAGTGGCCGATGAGGTCCCCTCTCCTTCCTCATGTCCACTATCATCTCCTTCGTCTTGTCCGTATTGAGGGTGAGGTTGTTGTCCTCGCACCATGTTACCAGACTGGCCACCTCCCTCCTGTAAGCCGCTTCGTCCCCGCCAGTGATGCATCCTATCACTGCGGTGTCATCTGCAAACTTTAGGATGGTGTCCTTGTGGGAGGCGACACAGTCGTGGGTGAACAGGGTGTAGAGGATGGGGCTGAGGACGCATCCCTGTGGAGTGCCAACATTTGTAATAATGCTGGCTGAAGTCCTATTGCCAATCCTGACAGACTGGGGCCTGCCAGTCAGAAAGTCTAGGAGCCAGTCACAGAGGGTGGGGTGCAGGCCAAGTGTGGACATTTTGTGGATGAGTCTGTGGGGGATAACTGTATTAAAAGCGGAGCTGTAATCTACAAAGAGCGTCCTGATGTAGGAGTCTTTGTTTTCCAGGTGGGAGAGGGAATAGTGGAGGACAGCAGTGATAGCGTCTGAGGTGGACCTGTTGGGCCGGTAGGCATACTGCAGGGGGTCTAGGGTGTCCGGCATGCTGCTCTTAATGTGTGCCAGTACCACTCTCTCAAAACACTTCATAATGATTGGAGTGAGTGCTACTGGCCTGTAATCATTCAGGCAGGCAGGTTGGCTCTTCTTGGGAAGGGGGACGATGGTTGTGGTCTTGAAGCAGGAGGGAACAGTGCTGTGACTGAGGGAAAGGCTGAAGATGGAGGTGAGAACATCAGCCAGCTATGCATGTTCAGTTGGATTTAAATCTGGAGATTGACTTTGCCAATCAACAACTTTCCACTGAACCAGAAAACCTCCCTAGTTGCTATGGCATTATGTTTTGGGTCACTGTCCTGCTGTATGGAGAAGCGCCATCCAATGAGTTTGGAGGCATTTGCTTGTACTTGGGCTAACAATATGTTTCTGTACACTTCAGAATTAATCCTACTTCTGCTGTCAGCAGTTACATCAACAATCAAGACAAGTGAGCCAGTTCCAGTGGAAGCCATAACACCCCTCCACCATATGAGATGATGGTATGCTGTGGATATTGGGCAGTTAGATTTTTTCTCTACACTTCACTCTTGCCATCACACGTCAATCTTTGGCTCATCTGTCCACAAGACCTTCTTCCAGAACTCTGCAGGCTCTTTTAGGTACTTCTTAGCAAACCGTAACCTGGCCATCTTGTTTTTGTGGCTAAGTAGTGGTTTGCACCTTGCAGTGTAGCCTCTGTGGTTCTGCTGGTGAAGTCTTCTGCGGATGGTCTCTGACACATTCACACCTACTTCCTGGAGAGTGTTCCTGATCAGTGGGACAGTTGTTTTGGGGGTTTTCTTAATCATGGTGAGCATTTTTCAGTCCACTGTAGAAGTCTTCCTTGGCCTAACAGGCTGTTTGCAATTTCTGAGCTCACCAGTGCTTTCTTTCCTTTTAATGATGTTCCAAACTGTTGATTTTGGTAGGTTTAAGGTTTTGGCTGTGTTTCTGATTGATTTGTTTCTGATATTTCAGCCTCATAATGGCTTCCCTGACTTTCATTGATGTCTCTTTGGTCCTCATGTTCACAGACACCAATAGCAGACTCCAAAGGCAAACGCGAAGTCTCGAATCAATACTAGACTTGAGAGCTCTCTTATGACTGCATAAATGATGAGACAGAACACATCTAACAAACCAGAAACACCTGTGAAGCCAAGTATCCCATCACTTTTGGGTACCCTGAAATAGGGGGACTATGCATAAAAAGTGTTCTAATTTCTGAATGGTGAAACCAATATGTACACAAATACCATCAAAGGCAGGGGTATTTTTACCCTAAGAAATGTTTATTTTTCAGTCTGTGAGGGGACATGCAGCGCCTGGCCTGTAGAGGGAGCTACAGGACCGTGGCCAGGGTTACGGAAGCGAGGCTTTGTTGCGCACCTGTTGCAAATGAAGCCTCGTTAACGAAATGGTTTAAGATGTGTGTGCCTCTGCTTTCGGGGAGGAGGGCTGGAAAGCCAGAGACTGAAAAGTCGACCAGAACCAGAGACGAGCCATAAGAAATAACAATCTGAATAAACGAGGTTTCCCTCATCACAACTACTGCGTCCGCCTCTGTGTCCAAGGATCACGTTACAGTGGCGCCCAACTTGGGGCACAGAGTGAAGGCGGAAAATGGATGCGTTAAGCGCGGCCATCGCCAGGATGACCCTCATCCTGGAACAGCAAGCCCGCATGCAGCAGGAGCAGCAGTCCGCGGTGGGAGAGATGGTGTCGGCGAGGGCTGAGGACCGTGCCCTGCTCCGGGAGCTTGTCGGGGCCATCAAAGCGGGACCGGCGCCTGGGTCGGCACAAGGTCCACCTCCAGAAAATGGGGGACCTGGACGACCCGGAGGCGTTCCTGGCGGTGTTCGAGGGGACGGCGAGGATCTCGGGGTGGCCTGACGGCGAATGGGCGTACCATCTGCTGCCCCTCCTGTTGGGCGAAACGCAGCTCGCTGCCCACAGCCTGCCAGCGGCCGCCCAGCGGGATTACCCCTCCCTAGCCCGGGCAATTCGAGACCGCCTGGGCCTCACCCCGGAGGAACACCGACGCCGGTTCCGGGCCCTGACGATGGAGGAGGGGAGCCGGCCCTTTGCCTACGCCCAGCGGCTGCGGGACAGCGCGGCGGAGGAGGTCGGGGACCGGGTGGTGATAGAGCAATTCCTCACGGGGCTCCCGGCCCGGACCACCGCCTGGGTCCAGTGCCACCGGCCCCAGGATCTTGCGGCCGCCATTACCTTGGCGGAGGACCATCTTTCCCTCCCATCGCAGGAGCCCCGGCGACCAACCCCGAGCCAGGGGGCGGCGCCCGCCCGCCCGAGGACGAGGTGGCAGGGGCAGGCACGTCGAGAACCAGCCCTGGCCCCACGGGAAGCACGGGCCACGTCCAGGCGGATTGCCCAGTGATGGAGGTGGGGCAGGTCGTCCATACCGGACCAGGAGAGGCGTATTGTGTTCCGGTAAGGATACAACACGATACCAGGCGGTCTTGGATTCGGGCTGCATGCAGTCCATGATCCAGGAGCATTGTTAAAGGCATCGAGGGTGTTGGTGAAGTGTGTGCATGGGGACATTCACGAATATCCTGTGGTCACTATCGAAATTCATGATGAGGGAAAAAAGCATAGTGTACAGGCGGCGGTTAGCCCGCGCCTCATGCATCCCCTTATTCTGGGTATAGATTGGGAGGGGTTTCCTCAAGCGGTAAAGCGGGCTACCGGGGTGCGTGCACGACAGAGAGGGAGGTGTGAGGTGTGTAATGTGCTCTGCGCTGAGGCGGCGCCTTGCGACACTGCCGAGGAGCCTCAACCCGAGATTTCCCCGCCGAACTACCTGCTGCTAGGAGACTTCCCCCTCGAGCAGTCTCATGACGAGACCCTACGATCAGCCTATGACCAAGTGATTGATGGTACTTTGGTACGGCCAGACACAGTGCGCGCCCACCCTTATTTTGTGATCATCAGCGACAGGTTATATCGAGTGAGTCGTGACTCGCATAGTCAGGAGGAAGTAACCCAGTTGTTGGTTCCCCGTAGCCGCCGGGAAATGGTCTTCCAGGCCGCTCATTTCAACCCCATGGCGGGCCATTTAGGTTATGATGAGACACTAAACCGTATAATGGCTAGATTTTATTGGCCGGGAATTCGGGCAGAGGTGCGTAGGTGATGCGCTTCCTGTCGCGAATGTCAATTGGTAAATCCCCCAGCCATTCCCCGGGCCCCGTTGCGGCCCTTACCGTTGGTTGAGAACCCATTCGACCGCATTGCCATGGATATTATCGGGCCATTTGATCGGTGTACACAGGGATATCGATTTGTGTTGGTCTTGATAGATTGCGCAACCCGATACCCCGAGGCAATACCGCTGCGCAATATTTCTGCCAGGAGTGTAGCACAGGCATTGTTTCAAGTGATCTCCCGGGTGGGAATCCCGAAAGAGATTCTCACCGACCAGGGCACCAATTTTATGTCACGCACCCTCAAGGAACTGTACGGGTTGTTGAACATCAAGGCGATTCGAACCAGTGTTTACCACCCGGCCACGGATGGCCTTTGTGAGCGGTTCAATCGGACCTTGAAATCGATGATCCGGAAGTTTGTGCACGAGGATAGTCGGAATTGGCATAAATGGCGAGATCCCCTGCTGTTTACGGTACGGGAAGTTCCCCAAGCTTCCACCGGGTTTTCCCCGTTTGAATTACTCTACGGGCGTAAGCCCCAGGGTGTCCTAGACCTTCTTAAAGAAAATTGGGAGGAAGGGTCTAGCGACAGTAAAAATGAGATCCAGTACGTCCTGGACTTGCGCACAAAGTTCCACGCCCTAGGGGTCATCTCACGCGAGCATTTGCAGCAAGCCCAGGAGCGTCAAAAGCGCCTCTACGACAGGGGAACTAACCTGCGAGAATTTTCACCGGGAGACAAGGTGCTCGTACTGTTACCCACCTCCAGCACGAAATTACTCGCGAAGTGGCAAGGGCCGTTTGTGGTCACACGTCGCATGGGGGACGTGGATTATGAGGTAGTACGCTCGGACCGGGGGGATAGCTTGCAGGTGTATCACGTAAATCTCCTTAAAAAATGGAACGACGTGGTCACTGTTGCTCTGGCTACAATAATTCCAGAGAGAGATCAGTTCGGACCGGAAGTCCCAAAATCAAAAATTAGCACTCCGGTCGGTATTGATAACCACCTCTCTGCTAGCCAGGCCACGGACGTTGCAGATTTACAAGCTAGGTTCGCTGACGTGTTCTCTCCCCTGCCCGGTCGGACTACGCTTATCGACCACCATATAGAAATGCAGCCGGGTTTAACGGTGCGCACGCGTCCCTATAGGTTGCCGGTACACAAAGGAATTGGAAGCCATGCTGGAGCTGGGTGTGGTCGAGGAGTCCCGCAGTGACTGGTGTAGCCCCATCGTGCTTGTCAACAAGCCGGATGGGTCTATATGGTTCTGTGTGGATTATAGAAGGGTTAATGCGGTCTCCAAATTCGATGCCTACCCGATGCCCTGGGTTGACGAGCTCTTGGACCGGCTTGGCACGGCCAGGTTTTTTTACGACATTGGATTGCACGAAGGGATACTGGCAGATTCCCCTCTCGCCGGTATCCCGGGTGAAGACTGCATTCTCCACTCCGCTCGGGTTGTATCAGTTCACGGTGCTCCCTTTCGGGTTGTTCGGAGCCCCAGCCACTTTCCAGCCCCTCATGGACCGCATTCTGCGGCCGCACTCTGCCTATGCTGCTGCCTACCTGGATGACATTGTCATTTACAGTGACACCTGGGCGCAGCATATGCGGCGTGTGGCGGCTGTTCTGTGGTCCCTGAGGCAGGCGGGGCTGACGGCCAACCCGAAAAAGTGTGTGATCGGGCGGAGGGAGATCCAGTATCTGGGGTACCACTTGGGTCGAGGGGAGGTGCGGCCGCAGGTTGAAAAGACTGCGGCTATCGCCGCCTCTCCGCGGCCCAAGACTCAGAAGGAGGTGAGGGCGTTCCTGGGGCTGGCTGGCTATTACCGGCAGCTCGTGCCGGGGTTCTCAGAGCTGGCCAGTCCCTTGACGGACCTCACCCGGAAGGGTGCCCCGGATCCGGTCCAATGGTCGGGCCAGTGCCAGGGGTCGTTCGAGGCCCTTAAGGGTGCTCTTTGTGGAGAAATGGTCCTGTATGCGCCTGATTTTAACCTCCCTTTCTCCCTACAGACGGACGCGTTGGATAGAGGCCTGGGAGCAGTGCTGACCCAGCGGGTGGAGGGGGCTGACCGGCCGGTGCTGTACCTGAGCCGCAAACTGTCGGAGAGGGAGGGCCGGTACAGCATGGTGGAGAAGGAGTGCCTCGCCATCAAGTGGGCGGTCGGCGCCCTCCGCTACTACCTGCTGGGTCGCGCTTTCACTCTCTATTCCGACCATGCTCCCCTCCAGTGGCTCCACCGCATGAAGGATGTGAACGCGAGGATCACCCGGTGGTATCTCGCGTTACAGCCCTTCAACTTTTCGGTCGTGCACAGACTGGGGGCGCAGATGGTCGTGGCAGACTTCCTCTCCCGTGCAGGGGGGGGGGGGGATAGGCTGTCGGCCGTCGTGTCCCCAGCCTGTGTCGGGCGGTGGGGGTATGTGGGGGGACATGCATCGTTCGGCCTGTAGAGGGAGCTACAGGGCCGTGGCCAGGGTTACGGAAGCGAGGCTTTGTTGCGCACCTGTTGCGAATGAAGCCTCGTTAACGAAATGGTTTAAGATGTGTGTGCCTCTGCTTTCGGGGAGGAGGGCTGGAAAGCCAGAGACTGAAAAGTCGACCAGAACCAGAGACGAGCCACAAGAAATAACAATCTGAATAAACGGGGTTTCCCTCATCACAACTACTGCGTCCGCCTCTGTGTCCAAGGATCACGTTACACAGTCTTTGTATCAAGAAGGCTCTATCTTTTTGTACAACACCACATCCATACAGCTCCCTCCACCCACCCACGTCCCCTTTCTCTTATAACTCAGCTTAGTTACTTGGCAACATGGTCCCAGCTGGACCAGGATCAGCCTTGTTGCCACAGCAACAGAACACACACACACACAGAACCCTTTCATGTTGCCTCTTTCAACACAGAAATAGATCTATTCCCAGTCTTGGGTAGCTTTTATGGTAAATTTAAAGACAATTGCAAGGTTAGCAATTCCACACCCAGTGAAGAGATCAAAGGACAACAGATAGTTTTAGAATAGTTGAAGCGTGCAATAAATGAGGGGTGAGGTTAAAGTGAGAAGTCCACTAGAGCAGCGTTTCCCAACCGCTGTGCCGCGGCACACTAGTGTGCCGTGAGAGATCGTTGGGTGTGCCGTGAGAAATTATCCAATTTCACTTTTTTTTAATTAACATTTATTAATAATTATCTGCAAATAATATGCCATTGTCGAGTGTCTGTGCTGTAATATAGTGACTGGCAGAGTAATGTAATATTCGTCCGGGTGGCAGCAGGTAGGTAATTGCCTCGTTCCTTCTTAGAGACAAGAGAATTAGTGACGCATGCGACAGGTCGTGGTGACAGTGATGGAGAAGTTTTTAAAAAGGAAAAATGCAAACTCCGAACTGGGCCCTGGACAAGATTCTGACCCAGGTAAAGGCCCTAGTATGAGTGGTGGTAAAAAGAAAGCAAAGACGGTGAGCTTGAGGCAATACAGCGAAAGCTATCTTTCGTTCGGATTTACTTTCACCGGGGATGAGACGACATCGACTCCATTATGCTTGGTGTGTGGCGAGAAGCTGTCCAACAGCGCCATGGTGCCAAGCAAGTTTAAACGCCATCTCCAAACGAAACACACCGTCGCTTCAAAACAAACCGATGGACTATTTTGTTCGCCTGCGTGAAAACACAGAGAAACAGGCAACTTTTATGAGAAAAACCACAAAGGTAAATGAGAAAGCCCTCAAAGCTAGTTACCTAGTTGCTGAACTCGTAGCTAAATCAAAAAAGTCCCACTCTGTGGCAGAGACATTAATACTACCTGCCTGCAAAGCCATTGTCAACGAGATGCTCGGCCCTGACGCGGTTAAAGACATAGCTAAAGTCCCGCTCTCAGATAACACAATTGCCAGGCGTATTGATGACATGTCTACAGACATCGAAAGTCATGTTTTGGGAAAGATACGCATCAGTAGGAAATTTGCGTTGCAACTTGATGAGTCTACGGATATTATTGTATCAGGCTACAGAGTGTCATTTTGTAACATTTTTGGTTGGTGGTGTGCCGCAAGATTCTTTCAATGTAAAAAATGTGCCGTGGCTAAAAAAAGGTTGAAAAACACTGCACTAGAGGGTGTGAATACAATGAGTACAATTGATTAGCAACTGCGGAGACAGGATAGATGAGTAATTAACACAGTTGTAAACAGCCAGGACAGATGACTTGTGTAAGCAACCTGGGCCAATTGATCTTTCATCAGACTGACCAACGCTAGGTCAGGTGGGAGGAGCCCACTGGATGACGAAATGTGGTTCTTGAATGTTATTGGTGTATGTATACAGGAACTAGGAGTTTGTTGAATGAAGGGCGTTGACCTATGTGATGTTTATAAAAAGACAGGTAACGGAAGTGAAAAGTGTGTTCGGCTTTGTTCTCTGTGAATAAAGTCTCTGAATGAATCAACAGCTCTGGTTAACGGTATGTTATTTCAAAATACCATGATTTAAATTCCACTACATATTTGGCGTCACGAACAGAATGGATAAATAAGGCTCGCATCGTGAATTATCGTTGAGGAGGGACTCCGACGATTTATATAAATTAATGAGCTCAAAAAACAAGATAAGCAGAATTCCTGCTTCAGTATAGGAAATGTATATAAGTCGTTCTGGATTTCCAGCCTCCACAGTAAGAAACGAGCATTAGTCTTACCCATAAAGAACCACATTTAGGATTTGAACTAGAGCTGTTGAGGATTTCAGAAAATGTGCATGCCGTAATTGTTGATACCTGTAAATAAGTTAAAGCCCAAAGAGTGGTTCACATGTGCAAAATTCCGTGGTTACCGCTGTGATATTAAATAAATATCACAGGTCAGCTCGGGCGGAAGAGCTTAGGACAACGCCAAATTAGATCAATATTTCAGGTCTGCTCGGGTGAATTTATGTTATAAAAAGATGTAAATTCATGGTTACCGCTGAAATTGAAATTGATTGATTTGGGGCTGGACGGTAAGCTAAAGAATTAGAGCGATATTACAGGTCTGAATCGGGTGTAAATTAATCTGTGGTTACCGCTCTCATATTTTATAAATATTAGAGGTCAGCTCGGGCAGATTGTTACATGGTTACCGCTGAAATATTGCGGTCTGTATTAGTATTGTGACGTAGCGGACGTTGTTGTGTAGTTTTAGTGTAAGAACGCTGTGTCGTGTGGTGATAATATTTGTAAAAATTGCTGTGTTGTGAGTGTTTGTAAAAAGCGCTGAGTTATGTTGAGAAAGTGATATTTTGTTGTGCTGGCTTGTGTTGAGAGAGAGATATTCTGTATAAACACTGTTGGTCGGAAATTGAGGACTACAGTTAGTATATAACATAAGAGAGAAGACAAAAGTTTAATTAATTAGATATATTATAGAAATTAGGTATAGAAGAATAAAGAGTATACATTTTTAGAGACCGGGTCAATGTGTGAACTTTTTAGGCCTCCCGGAGTACAGAATAATGAGAATACAGTATGATATATAGTATATCTGTGTATACGGAATTGGAAGAAAGCCATCGGCGCCTCTTAAAGGAAACGTAAGATACTTCTTGTAAAAGCCAAATAATCAAGAGTAAGAATAGCGACAACCCTTTTGGGGAGAGACGTTTACAGAAAAAACAGGAAAACCGCCATCTTGAAACGTCATTCAAGTTGGGCGGTAATATTATAAAAGGGGGAAGGAACCAACTGAGTGGATTGACTGCGTTTTATAACAATAGACTTTACAGCAGTTAGGTTTAAGATGAATGAATGAATAAATAATGAAATAAATAAATAAGATAAAATAAGAATATTTTATTGTATAAGTATATGCTGAGTGAAAGTGATTCTTAATTGAAGAGATTCATGTCTAAGCTCACACTGATTTAATTCACCTTCTAGGGTCACACACACACACCTCACATTCACACCTACTCTACACACACAGACACATACACATAATTATACCAATATAGACACACACTCATTCATACATTGTCATACGTACATCTACATTCTCAAGTACACATACATACATGCAAGTACACAGGTGTTGGTTATATCTATATTTGATTCCCAGGGTGTAAGACACCAATTGTGATTAGGATATCTCAAACTGATTCCAAAGCTGTTTCTTAACTTATTTCTTTAATTTTAAAGTGATATCCTAGATAACCAATAATACAATATTGTTCTCTTTTGACAAATTACAGAAAAGAGTGAGGATTAAGACATTTTACAATAACCCTAAAAAATAATTACTGCAAAAGGAAAAATGGAGAAAGGGATTACCATGGTAACTCCAGTAGAAGTATTAGAGAATAAAAACCCTCTTTTAAATAACCAAATAAAAGAGATGTCAGAAAAATGGGAAAAACAAACCAGTAAGAATTATACTAAGTGGCATAAGGAAGGGACATTTGATGTTGCAGTGTGTAAGGAAATGGGAACACTGATAAGAAACCACAAACCTCAAGAAAATTCAAAAAAGAGACAGGAGAAAAGAAAGAGAAATAGACATGTTGAAACTGTTCAAAACAGAAGGGGAAGCAATGTTAAAAGAAGAGAAGGGAAGTGAAGTGAGAAGGGGATCAAAACGCCCCCTAGAGCTTGATTGTTATGCAGAACTAAAAGAAACCCTACACCAGGTAGACAAAGGCGGGTGGAAGTCAGAGTCAAGACAAGAGGAGAGGACTAAACCAAGCGCACGCCGAACAGAGAAACAGCTATACAGCACACCCAGAGATGAGGGAGCAACCACCTGGGGACCTGGAGATGACCCGAGGTCCGGTGATGAGGAACAGGAGGAGAGGAGGTCTGGGATAAGCCAGAGGGAGATAGACCAAGCACAAACAATAGATGAAATACTCAGTGACTTGGAAGCTGATAGTGGAATAAGACATAAGGAAGAATCCAGGACTACTGAACGAGAGTTGAGGGATAGGGGAAAGATAGGTCACCCAGAGAGATATCATTGCCCCATCCTGATAAAAGGAAATCAAGGACACTATGTGCCCTGGGGTATGCAGGATTTGCAGGGAATAGTTAGCGGATTACCTAACATACATGATGGAGCAGGTAAATGGATTAGAAGCTTTGAGGAAGAGACTGCAGGGAAACTGCTGGCGGTGGGAGACCTCAAAGCCCTGTTGGCCAAGGTACTGGGGGTGGCAAAGATGGAAGACATCCTCATAAGCTGTGGACTGGGAGGAGCAAGGGGCAATACCAGAGCCGATGGGATGTCATTTGACCAGACCAGAAATGAGATGTGGACAACCCTGAGAGAAGAATATCCACAGAGGTTGGA
Source organism: Argentina silus (assembly GCF_951799395.1). NCBI lineage: Eukaryota > Metazoa > Chordata > Actinopteri > Argentiniformes > Argentinidae > Argentina > Argentina silus. The sequence continues at coordinate 18,559,673 of NC_139654.1, forward strand.
TATTAAGACCCTGAAGGGAGACCCACTGGGAGAGACTGAGAATCCTGCCACATACCTGCACCAGCAACTAAAGAAGTGGAAACTAGAGACTGAAGTAGACCCAGAGGGAGACCCACTGATGACAACTCTGTTCAGAACCGCAGTGATAGATGCCATGTCCCCTCTGGTGAAAAGCAGGTTAGAGGATGTGATGGGACTCACGTCCAAAACACATAAGGAATTCTGTGATCATCTGGTCCATGCGGTGGAAAAATACCGGAAAGAGGAATCAAGGCTAAAGGAGCAAGAAAAGGAGGACCAGAGAAAGTTAATACAGCTCCAGCTGGGGGAACTCACAGAACGAAACAAAAAGAAGGTACAAGGCGTAATGGGCGCCGAAATCAAGAAACCAGTTCCATACAGAGCCACACCAGAACCACTTCCAGTGCTGAGACCTCAGGGACAAGAGCAACCCACCGTACCTGTAGTTCAGGTGTATACCCGGCAGCCCCAGCAGTGTAAGCCATGGAAGGGCAGACAGAGACCCCAAGGACGGTTCCAAAGAACAAACCCAAAAGGTCCATCTGACGTGTGCTGGAGATGTCAAACACCAGGACATTTCCAAAGGGATTGTACTAATCCGAAGTCGAGAGAGAATAGTAGACAGGGCTATGGTCAGCAGCAGCAGGGGCCTCCACAAGGACCAGCCAATCCAAATAGGGGACTAAATTATAGTTACTAGGGATGCCCAGAGAATCCGAAAAGGGAGGGTCAACTTCCAGTATTAACCACAGAAGCTGATCAAGAACCAATGCTGTAGGTTCAAATAGAAGATAGGAGACAGAGCCACAACCCTGCCCATACTGACCTCTGACCAGACACCGGTGAATCTCTTGGGGAGGAATGCATTATGCATGCTGGGGATGAAAATATGGAGTTCCCCAGAAGGTGTATATGTAGATAATATGGCAATAAAGATACAAGAAATACCAATAACTGCAAGCGCAAATGATTACTGGTTTGGGGAAATAAATTATGAAATAGAGCAAAATTGGTTAAAATGGAGAAAATTTATTGAAGTCCCAATTGCCAGATGCAAGAAGACCACAATTTGACTTAAAATTGCAACTCCTGCCAAGAACAAATCTGGCAGGAGCAAACCAAAAATCTGGTTGTCCCATTAATGTCACAATATATTATAGGGGGGAAACAGGGAGCAGCTATGCAAATAGGTGAATCAGAATTTGTACAAAAATGGTATAATATATATGCTCCTCATGTGTCATTAATGGTAAATAAAGGATATAGAGCAAGAGTCTTGGGACCAATGATGAGAACCGCATTAAACAGTGATTGGAAAGAAACAAGTAACCCATTGGTAAAACATTCTGCAGGCAAGGAATTCATAAAGATAATATATACCACAGGAAGTAGCCATATTGGTTAAACAACAGGTTCAGATGAAAGAAAAGTCAGATAATCAATTAAATAGAACCAATAACGCAGCTAGAGGATATAATACGCATGCAACAGATTGCAGGGCTGTTTGAGCAATCCATGTGGCTCCGAAGGGGGGCGAAGGTAGACTCTACAGGATTGTGGAGATCGTATGATATAGTGCTACTGGGGATTTTGATCACTGGTGCGCATGGTTTTGACCATTGCGCAAGGGGGGAAGTTGTGAGAAAGATAAAAATCCAAGGGTATTGGGCACCCTATTTATAGGCAATGGTAGAAAATGCATTGGCAGAATGCACAGTATGCGCACAAAACAATGTGAAAAAGGGAATTAAAACACCTTTAGGACACATACCGGTTCCAGACGGACCATTTAAACATTTGGTACTGCACTATGTAGACATGATAAAATAAGGTCAATGGGAAAAGATGCATGCTTGTTGTCATAGATAGATTCAGCAGATGGGTAGAGGCAGGAACAGTGGTTAAATTTCTAACAAGAGAAGTGATACCCAGATTTGGAATACCAAATGAGATTAGCTCAGATAACGGTGCAGCATTTATTCAGAAAACTGTGAAACACGCATTTAACACCACATGAAATGCTTACGGGTCGACCCAAGCCAGTGCCAACAATAAGAGGACCTTATAAAGGACCACCACTTGAACAACTCCAGATGGAATTGAACAACTAACTGAGATACATAAAGTTATATATTCACAGGTCAGAGTGACAAGCAGAATGACATGGCAGAACAGATAGGCATTGAATTTTCTGATGGCCGCTCAAGGTGGAGTGTGTAAAGTGTTTGGGGACCAATGCTGTACATTCATTCCTGATAACACTGATCCTTCGGGAAGTTTTGTTAGAGCAATGACGAAACTAAAGACCTTGAGACAGGAAGTGAGACACAATGCGGGCACAGACTTTGGGAAATTAGATTGAGGTTTGACAACATCCTAGGATCATGGGGAGGAATGTTGGCGAAAATGGGAATAATGGTTGTGATTGTAGTGTTAGGACTGTTATTTTGTTGTATAATGCCTGTTTTGAGATCCTTCTTTATACAGGGCACAATTAAGCAGATGAGTGTAACCAGAGGGAAAGCTCCGATGGCACTCAACAAAATGGGAAGCCACCTAGACCTATATCCTGTTCTCAACTGGGGAGGCAGCAGTGAGTCTTCTGCCCCCTCATCCGATGATGACGAGATCGTCTAGACTCCCAGCCAGGACTAGCAAGCGCTAACAGCTACACCTACATGGGAGGAACATGGCTACAATCATCAAGAAAGACGAAACCCTGGCCATACAAGGACTACATTCCCTTTGGAATATTGACAATTTGAATGGACAATGATGTGTTTTAAGGCGTTATGTGTAACAATTATTGTGTGTAGTACTGATAGAATGACCATGTTGAATGTATGCATAGAGGCACAGTGGGATGGCCATGGTTAAGCGACAAGGAATGTTCCCCTGTGTTGGACATACAGTGGGGGAAATAATTATTTGATCCCCTGCTTATTTTGTTAGTTTGCCTGATTACAAAGAAATTAGCGGTCTATAATTTCTATGGTACTTTTATTTTAACAAATAGACACAGAATATCAACAAAGAAGTCCAGAAAAAACACATTATATAAAGTTATAAATTAATTTGCATTTGATCGAAGGAAATAAGTATTTGATCCCCTACAAACCAGCAAGAATTCTGGCTCATTGTTACGACTCCAGATGACAACTCGTCTACGTCTAGGGGCGGTAGAGGAGTCGCAACAAAAAGGTAGTGCATCGGACTTATTGTAGGAATTAAACAGGCAGAAACCACAATGTAAACTATGTACAATTATTTATTTCCTCTGGGAAAACACAACACAAGACACACACCAAGGAGAAAAGGGAACTATGAGCGGTGCCAAAGCAAAGAAATCATAAACAAAGGTGACTAAACTAGTGCAATAGTAAGCTAGTAAACATGTCATCAATACGCCTGGCAATTGTGTTATCTGAGAGCGGGACTTTAGCTATGTCTTTAACCGCGTCAGGGCCGAGCATCTCGTTGACAATGGCTTTGCAGGCAGGTAGTATTAATGTCTCTGCCACAGAGTTGGACTTTTTTGATTTAGCTACGAGTTCAGCAACTAGGTAACTAGCTTTGAGGGCTTTCTCATTTACCTTTGTGGTTTTTCTCATAAAAGTTGCCTGTTTCTCTGTGTTTTCACGCGAACAAAATAGTCCATCGGCTTGTTTTGAAGCGACGGGTGTTTCGTTTGGAGATGGCATTTAAGCTTGCTTGGCACCATGGTGCTGTTGGACAGCTTCTCGCCACACACCAAGCATAATGGAGTCGGTGTCGTCTCATCCCCGGTGAAAGTAAATCCGAACGAAAGATAGCTTTCGCTGTATTGCCTCGAGCTCACCGTCTTTGCTTTCTTTTTACCACCACTCATACTAGGGCCTTCACCTGGGTCAGAATCTTGTCCAGGGCCCAGTTCGGAGTTTGCATTTTTCCTTTTTAAAAACTTCTCCATCACTGTCACCACGACCTGTCGCATGCGTCACTAATTCTTTTGTCTCTAAGAAGGAACGAGGCAATTAGCTACCTGCTGCCACCCGGACGAATATTACATTACTCTGCCAGTCACTATATTACAGCACAGACACTCGACAATGGCATATTATTTGCAGATAATAATTAATAAATGTTAATTAAAAAAAAGTGAAATTGGATAATTTCTCATGGCACACCCAACGATTTCTCACGGCACACTAGTGTGCCGCGGCACAGCGGTTGGGAAACGCTGCACTAGAGGGTGTGAATACAATGAGTACAATTGATTAGCAACTGCGGAAACAGGATAGAGTGATCAAAAGACAGGATAGATGAGTAATTAACACAGTTGTAAACAGCCAGGACAGATGACTTGTGTAAGCAGCCTGGGCCAATTGATCTTTCATCAGACTGACCAACGCTAGGTCAGGTGGGAGGAGCCCACTGGATGACGAAATGTGGTTCTTGAATGTTATTGGTGTATGTATACAGGAACTAGGAGTTTGTTGAATGAAGGGCGTTGACCTATGTGATGGCTATAAAAAGACAGGTAACGAAAGTGGAGGGGGTTCGACTTTGCAAATCTGAACCGGCTTCTTTCTCTGTGAATAAAGTCTCTGGATGAATCAACAGCTCTGGTTAACGGTATGTTATTTCAAAATACCATGATTTAAATTCCACTACACTTTCTGATGGTTTTTTGATTCATTATTGAATAAGACGCAACCCCCTCTCTGCTTCCAGTCCATGTCTTCTTTCTCCACCTTCAAGCATCCATTATTAACATTTAAACCTTCCCACTCTCATAGTTGAAGACTACAAAACTGCCAAGGCTCCCTGATAAATCGTACATTTAGCAACCAATGCAGGAAATATGACCAGACAACATGGAGGACATCTTCATATTTCAACAAAAGCTATGTAATCCACAATCAGTAGCTGACAGTTGTATTCATGCTCTCTGAAGAGACAGACCGTACTATACCAAGCCAACCTAACTTCTGAGGGCCAAATCCACGTGGTGGGAGTTAGGAGGGAGGTGGATGAATAGTGTGTGGGGGTTGGAGGAGTATAGAAGACTTCTGTTTGCATATTTTACTGTAGTGTCTCTGTGATCGAGTTGAATTTGCCTTACAGCAGCAAGAAATGAAAAATGTCGGCATAACTTTCCAAGGACCTGAACTGCACACACGGATGTTTGCACTTACACACACACACACAGCCTTGTTTCTGGGTGTGAATGGCCACTGATCATTGAGAGGCTTAATAGCCATAGAAGGTGAGTAGTCACAGGCTCAGAGTTTGGGACAATGAAGCATAGCTACGGGTGATAACCTGATGTCACATCGTCGTCGCTCATTAACATCTGCCAATAACGTGCTGATCTCAGTTTTCTAATCCCTCCCATGACTGCCACAAAAAAGCAATAATTTTCTACAGGTGGATCAACACAATTGGTATGTAATAAGTGAAATTGTGATGTTATCAACTGATCATTAGTTCGCATCGCGAATCAGTTTAATTAGTTACTGGAAGGCATGAACGTAATGGAACATGGAACGTTTCCACTCCAGGAATTAGTCAGGCCCATGTCAACAATCGGAAACTTGCCATCTGTGGATTTAAAAAAGAAGCAATGATAATAGATTTGCGCTTCAGCAGGAGACTGCATCAAAGGTAGGATTCATGGAAATTGATAGCTAGCAATCCTCATCAATGGTCGATTTGAGGAGAGAAGCATGATGTTTTTGCAAAGTGTAGCTGCTAGCTAGCTAGCTAGCTAACGTTAGCTAGGTATAAAGCTAGCAAGCATTTTGTACACAGAGGTAGAGCTAGAGAGGTAATGATCAATTCGCACCCTCTGTTAACTCTGAAAGTAATGTAATGATTGGGGTGACTTTTGTCAAAAATGTGTTTAGCTGTTTGAAATCCATTATAAATCGCCACGATCCATTCTGTTTAGGCACAGGATACACTGGAGAATTAGTAGCGGAACAACAACGTCGAACGATGCCTCTTGACTTAGCTGATCGACTATTCCTTGTACTGCGCACTCTGCCTCTGGTTTAATTCGGTATTGTGTTTGTACAGGGCAAGGAGTGCCTTCAATGCATACTTCAAAATCCATATTGCCGCAATCATGTTTATTAGCGAAAAAAAAGTGTATAGGATTTACCCCAAAAAACTAAGGCAACAATTTGGGGGAGGAGGAGAGAGATAATGGACAGGTTAGTAAATAAGAGTGAGTTTGCAGTGGTTTGGGACAACACACATTCTGCATAAGGCACCTTCAAATTAAAACATAATTTGCCCAGAATTTACCTTTTTAAATGACTAAATAAGGGGTGACAGGACACGGGATGAGGGGGGGGGGGACAGGACAAGTCTGGGGAGCAGTACCCTTGCTGAAAATGCAAGACGTCATACAAACTTAAAGCCACAATCTGCAATCCAAACGTCAACAAGGGGCAGCCCCACTACATACAGTCATGAGAAAAAGTTAGGACACCCCCCAAAATATTAAGTTATTCTCTTAAAAATATGGACATATCAATATGTTATCTTCTTTCTAACAATGTCTATAGATAAAGGGGATGTAATTGAACAAAAAACTATGAAAATGTAACTTTGTAATCATTTATTTAACGAAAAATTAACAATAATGCCAATTCCTACTGAGGAAAAAGTTAGGACACCCTATGCCCTAATAGCTTGTATTGCCCCCCTTGGCTGAAATAACCTCAATTAGACGTTTCTTATAACTGTCTACAGGTCTCTGACATCAATTGGGAGAAAGTTTTTCCCACTCCTCCTTGCAGAATTCTTTCAGCTGTGTGATGTTCGAGGGGTGTCTTGCATGCACAGCCAGTTTCAAATCAATCCACAGCATCTCAATAAGATTAAGATCCGGGCTTTGACTTGACCATTCCAGAACTCTCAATTTATTTTTCTTGAGCCATTCCTTGGTAGATTTACTGGAATGTTTTGGGTCATTGTCATGTTGCATGGTCCACATCTGCTTCAGCTTCAACTGTCGAACAGATGGTCTCACATTTTCCTCAAGCACCCTCTGATACAATACAAAATTCATAGTGGATTCTATGATGGTGAGCTGACCAGGCCCTGCTGCAGAAAAGCAGCCCCAAACCATGACATTTCCACCCCCATGCTTCACAGTTGGTATGAGGTTCTTGTTCTCAAATGCTGTCTTGGTTTTGCGCCAAACATGTTTACTCTTACTGTGCCCAAATAGTTCAACTTTGGATTTATCTGTCCAAAGCACATTGTTCCAGAAGTTCTGGTCTTTCTCTAGGTGTTCTCTGGCAAACTTTAGTCTTGCCCTGATGTTTTTTTTTGACAGCAGGGGTTTCTTCCTTGCACACCTCCCATGTAATGCAAACTTGTTCAGTCTCTTTCTTATGGTGGATGCATGTACTTTGACATCAATTGTGGCAAGAGATACCTGTAGGTCTCGTGATGACATTCTGGGATTGTTGGAGACTTCTTTAAGCATCTTTCGGTCAGCTCTTATGCTGAACTTGCTTGGGCGGCCTGACCTGGCCATGTTGGTGGTGGTTTTAAATGTTCTCCACTTGTAAATTATTTTCCGGACAGTGGAATGGCCAATTTCGAATAGTTTGGAGATCTTTTTATATCCCTTCCCAGACTCATATGCATCTACAATTTTTCTTCTGAAGGCCTCAGAGAGCTCTTTTGATCTCGCCATGGTGATGCAACTCACTTCAACAATCAAGAGCAAACCAAACTAAATATCTGAGGCTTAAATAGGACAGGCTCCTCCAAAATCCTCTGTAACGATGTTCTAATCATTTGCACCTGATGTGGTGCTCTTTATTATAATTTTAGGCATTTTAAGTGGAACTAAATGTGGGGGTGTCCTAACTTTTTCCTCACAAGAAGATTGCATTTCTATTAATTACATTTTACCAATCATTTTTTAAATAATTTGTTTCAGTTGTATTTGTTTAGTTATATTACCTCAATTTTTCAATATTGTTCAAATGAATATCAAATGTCCATATGTTTGAATATGTTGAAGAAGACAAAGGTTTTCATAGGGTGTCCTAATTTTTTCTCATGACTGTACAACTAAGGATTGAGTTTAGACAACTCTCAAATTGACTGACAGAGCTCTTGATACAAGGAATAACAGTTTGTAACGGATTAACATGGGTTGTAGATGTACTTTAAAGCTATAAAAGGTTTGTTTACGTTTGCATTGTTTGTAAACATTGGAGTAGCCTTGCATTTTGAACTAGGCTGGGGAAAGAAAGACACACAAGGCATATTTATTAATCTATAAGTTCTACTCTTCAAGAATATATTAGTATATAACCATAATTGACATACTCAAAGAAATTACATTTTTCCAAGATGCACATGTGCTCCTAAATTGAAAAATGTAGGAGCACACTAATACCAATGCGAGCACATGTCCCAGACACATTCACTCTTGACGAGTCGTGAACTTGACTTGACTCGATCACTCTCTCACTCATCTCCCTCTTTCCACTCTCACGTTCGGCACGTGTGTTGTGGATTGATTTTATGAAGAAATTTGGATTAGGCTTTCTCATGTCATTGTTTCTGCTTTTAAAATTGTGGTAAATGAAATGCACAATTACAAATAATATTTACCCAATCTTCTGAAGCATAATTTCTAATCTTATTAATTAGGTTTAAGTGTGAATTAAACTCAATACAACAGAGAACTTTTTTTTTTATGTAGGATTTACACAAGCCATGAACACTCACCGGCCACTTTATTAGGTACACCTTGCTAGTATCGGGTTGGACCCCCTTTTGCCTTCAGAACTGCCTTCATTCTTTGTGGCATAGATTCAACAAGGTGCTGGAAACATTCCTCAGAGATTTTGGTCCATATTGATATGATAGCATCACACAGTTGCTGCCGTTCCACCACATCCCAAAAGTGCTCTATTGGATTGAGATCTGGTGACTGTGGAGGCCATTGGAGTACAGTGAACTCAGTCATGTTCAAGAAACCAGTTTGAGATCATGTGAGCTTTGTGACATGGCGCGTTATCCTGCTGGAAGTAGCCATCAGAAGATGGGTACACTGTGGTCATAAAGGGATGGACATGGTCAGCAACAATACTCAGGTAGGCTGTGGCGTTTAAACAATGCTCAATTGGTACTAAGGGGCCCAAAGTGTGCCAAGAAAATATCCCTGACACCATTACACCACCACCACCAGCCTGAACCGTTGATGCAAGGCAGGATGGATCCATGCTTTCATGTTGTTTATGCCAAATTCTAACCCTAACATCTGAATGTCGCAGCAGAAATTGAGACTCATCAGACCAGGCAACGTTTTTCAAATCTTCTATTGTCGAATTTTGGTGAGCCCGTGCGAATTGTAGCCTCAGTTTCCTGTTCTTAGCTGACAGGAGTGGCACCCGGTGTGGTCTTCTGCTGCTGTAGCCCATCTGCTTCAAGGTTCGACGTATTGTGCGTTCAGAGATGGTCTTCTGCATACCTTGGTTGTAAAGAGTGGTTATTTGAGTTACTGTTGCCTTTCCATCACCTCGAACCAGTCTGGCCATTCTCCTCTGACCTCTGGCATCAACAAGGCATTTTCGCCCAGAGAACTGCCGCTCACTGGATATTTTCTCTTTTTCGGACCATTCTCTGTAAACCCCCAGAGATGGTTGTGCGTGAAAATCCCAGTAGATCAGCAGTTTCTGAAATACTCAGACCAGCCCGCCTGGCACCAACAACCATGCCACGTTCAATGTCACTTAAATCACCTTTCTTCCCCATTCTGATGCTCGGTTTGAACTTCAGCAGGTCGTCTTGACCCTGTCTACATGCCTAAATGCATTGAGTTGCTGCCATGTGATTGGCTGATTAGATATTTGCGTTAACGAGCAGTTGACAGGTGTACCTAATAAAGTGGCCGGTGAGTGTATGTAATAATTACTGACCCAAGAAATCTTATTTTTTTAGTACAGAGCACTGTTGTACCACACAATATACCAATGCTTGTATTGAAATAACAATACCACGTGATTGATGACGTCCGAAGCTTTGTTTGGTCACCTGCATTTTCAAACCTTGTGTCCAAAAAATGCTAGTGCTTTCTTCAACACCAAGGTGCTTTAAGATGCCAACCTCTACTGGACACCTTATTGTCAATTTAGGTACTCAGGTTTTCAGGCACATGGTCGGTAGCTCGTCAGGTAGTGCTGGGAATTTGTAATTGAATCCTGGTAATGCTTGGCATAGCATTTTCTTTGAAACCACAATCTTCCCATTGTTGTTGAAATAATTGTGTTATTTAATTGTGGTCCTCTCTGGCTCAGTTGGTAGAGCATGGTGCTAACAATGCTTAGGTTGTGGGTTCGTTTCCCGCTGGGACCATATGTACTGAAATGTATGCACTCACTGTAATGTAAGTTCCTTTTGATAAAAGCGTCAGCTAAATGTCATATTAGTGTAGCTTATGATATTCTTTTGTCTTCAGCATCCTAAATAATACCAGTATGCAGTTTTAGAAATACATAAATAACCTGGAAGCAAAAGGTGAAGTAGGTTGTGGGTTCAAATCAGCAAACCTCACGTTTATCCACTGCAGCACAATGATTTGGTAGATGTAGTGGAGAAAAAAGTATATAAACATGAAACATGGTGATATTTATTCCTGACCAGCAGGTGTTACTAATGCGCATTGTGTTAAAAGCTCAGAGAAATGAACCGTTTCTCTGCACAATTTGGTGAAAGCCCCAAACGGTTCAGAAAGGCTCGGTTTCCCATCACAAGGTAATGTGATAGCTAGCCTACTTTGTTTTGGGTGGTGAATATGCCGAAGTCTAGCAGTATTTGTTACTGCAACAGCCTATTGTTTGTTCGGTTAACCACTGAAACCCCAGCTCGTTGACTGTGTTACCTATTAAAAAAAACATTTGAAATATAATGGGAGGGTTCAGAAGTTGTACAGAAGTCGATGATGATTTTCTCCGCTACCTTTATGTCTATTTGGAATTTAGTTTTCAAAGTGCGAGTCACTGCCGACAGCTCAGGTCGCAGGTATAATTTTACGAACACGGAGAGTTTCAAATGACGCGCCACAAATACTTTCCGAAGGCACTGTAGGTCCGTGGGCAGAGTGTTTATATCATACTGTAAGAAAGCCTGTTTGCTCCGTCCTGTGAGGTAGTTTATTACGTAGGCTTTCAGATTGACGCATTTTATATTGGTGCTCCCCAGACTCCCCAGAACTCTCAGATTAGCACCCTAGAGTTCCGTGCCACTCAGAGAGTTCAGTTTGCCTCCAGCAGAGTGAAGAGAAGTCAATTTCAGATCCCTCTCGCCATTATTCATTTGCCCTGCGTAAGTGCCATAATGTGAGTAACCTCGCAATGTTTCCCTCATGTTTATAGACTACTTGACTACTTTTACGAGCATGTGATGCTAGCTTCCTGTCAGACATTTGAAATATAACGGCCGTTTTCGTTGCAAGCTGTTGTGAGTTTTATAGCTGTTTATTTAGCTGTTGAGTGCTTATATTCTGTATTAGTGAACATTGCCTTTCTCTCTGTAATATATAGGCAGTCCCTTAATACACTGCCTTCGGAAAGTATTCAGACCCCTTCACTTTTTCCACATTTTGTTGTGTTATAGACTCAATTTAAAATGGATTAAATAAAAAATTGCCACCAATCCACACACAATACCCCAGAATGACAAAGCGAAAACAGGTTTTTAGAAATTTCAGTAAATTTGTTCAAATTGAAATACAGAAATACCTCATGTACATAAGTATTCAGACCCTTTGCTATGACACTCTTAAAATGAGCTAAAATGCAAAAATGTCATCAACAAATCAAGTTGTATTGAGTCCATCTTAATGCAAGGATAATAGTTCATGTAATTTTGGAATTAATATCTTTGTTTTTATAGGGTCTCTGATTTGCATAGGAATCAATTACACACTTGATCAGGTTGTCATTACAAACTGAGCAAATGGAGAGGAACAAAACTGCTCAGGAATGCAACCCTGAGGCCTGGGGAGACTTACAAAAATCTACAAAGTTGAATGGTAGAGAGGAGAAAGCACAGTCGATGTGACAACATCATCTCAGTCACTCTACAAAATTGGTTTATAACCAAGTGGCCAAACATAATCCCTTAATGGGATCTCATATCCATAATTGTGTTTGCAACAATGAATTCAAGTGATACAGCAAAGAAAGTGGCTGAAATGTGTTTATTTGGTTTTCCTACAAAGCATTAAGTTTGGTGCAAATCTAGCACATGCAATGCAGTTTATGCACCATCTCTCGTGTGAAGAATAGTGGTAACTGCATCAAGTTATGGGTATGTTTGAAAAGGGAAAAAAAAATAAAAATACATAAAAAATAATAAAAGTCACAGTGCATTTTAGGGTCAGAGTGCAATTATTAGCAGCAATTTAATTTCAATTTAAGGCAAAGGCGAACATAAACGTTTTTAGCCCATTTTTGAAAGTAGCCAGAGTTGGGGCTGATCTAAGATCTTCCGGAGGTTTATTCCAGCTATGTGTAGCATAATAACTGAATGCTGCTTCACCATGTTTTGTTTTGTCTAAGAACAGTTAGTAGACCGGTCCCTGATGACCTAAGAAGTCGAGAGGGTTCATTGTGTGGAAGCAAGTCAGATGTATTTTGGCCCTAAACCATTAAGTGATTTATCGACAAGTAATAGTATTTTGAAGTCAATTCTATAACACACTGGTAGCCAACTGGTGTAATATGTTCAGCTTTCTTAGTCCTTGTTAGAACTCAGGCAGTTAACTCAGAATGCTGCTGCTAAAGTGCTTTTTTTGGTAAGGCCTGAGAAAAGACTTTTACAGTAGTCTAACCTACTGGAAATGAAAGCGTGAATTAGTTTTTCTATGTCTTGTTTGGACATGTATCCTCTAATTCCTGATATATTTTAAAGATGATAATAGACCGATTTTCTTATGGACTTGATGTGGGTGTTAACATTTAGATCTGAGTCAATAATAACACCCAGATTTCTGACTTGGTTTATAGACTTCATAGAAAGGGAATCAAGATAAGCACCAACATTCAGCCTTTCTTCTTTAGCACCAAAGACAATTATCTCAGTTTTGTCTTTGTTTAGTTGGAGGAAATTTTGCCACATCCAAGTTTCAGTTTCAAGTTTATTGTTACGTCTCATACATGATTAGATTAGATTAGATTAGATTCAACTTTATTGTCATTGTGCAGAGTACAAGTACAGAGACAACGAAATGCAGTTAGCGTCTAACCAGAAGTGCAAAATAGCAGAAAGTGCAATGAACAGTATTTACAGGTAGTGCAATATATGATCAGTAGTAGTGCAGTATAATATAGCAGTGCAGTATAGCAGTATATGAGTACAGTAGCATTATAGCAGAATAAATAGTTACAGTATGAACAGTGTAGCAGCATATGAGCTGTATGGGTAATGCAGTCTAGCAGTATATATGTATTAACAGTAGCATGAGGTAGATAGCAGAATAAATATAAATATGAATATGGAATGCCGTATAAACAGTATAAACAGGTATGTACAGTATGTGCAGTAGTATTAAAGAAAATATAAGGATATGTGCATTATGTGCAGTATGAACAGTATGGACAGGTATGTACAGTAGAGCAGTGGTATGAGTAAGAGCAGGGGAGGGGAGGGGAGTAATAGTGCAATAGTGCAATTGTCCGGGGGGGGGGGGGGGGGTTGCAGGGGTAGTAGGTTGTCAGGTCGGTGCAGTGTTCGAGTTCAGTAGGGTGACAGCCGCAGGGAAGAAGCTGCCTCTGAACCTACTGGTTCGGGTGCGGAGAGACCTGTAGCGCCTCCCGGAGGGGAGTGGGGTGAAAAGTCTATGGTTGGGGTGAGAGATGTCCATGACGATGCTGCGTGCCTTACGCAAGCATCGTTTGCCCTGGACAGCCTCGATGGAGGGGAGTGAGGAACCGGTGATGCGTTGGGCAGTTTTCACCACCCTCTGCAGTGCTTTCCGGTCCGATGCCGAGCAGTTGCCATACCATACTGTGACACAGTAGGTAAGGATACTCTCGATGGTGCAGTGGTAGAAATTCACCAGGATCTGAGGAGACAGATGGACCTTCTTTAGTCTCCTCAGGAAGAAGAGACGCTGGTGAGCCTTCTTTATCAGGGTGGAGGTGTTGAGGGTCCAGGAGAGGTCCTCAGAGATGTGGACACCCAGAAACTTGAAGCTGGTGACTCGCTCCACCTCAGTCTCGTTGATGAGGATGGGGGTGTGTGCGCCAGCTTTAGACTTCCTGAAGTCCACAATGAGTTCTTTGGTCTTCTTGGTGTTGAGAGCCAGGTTATTGTCGTTGCACCACACTGTTAGGTGCTGTACCTCCTCCCTGTAGGCCGACTCATCGTTGTTGCTGATGAGACCGATCACCGTTGTGTCGTCTGCAAACTTAACAATGGTGTTTGAGCCATGTACGGGTGTGCAGTCGTAGGTGAAGAGGGAGTAAAGGAGGGGGCTCAGCACACAGCCTTGTGGAACGCCGGTGTTCAGGATGAGGGTTGAGGAGGTGTGGTTGTGAAGCCTAACAGACTGCGGCCTGTTGGTCAGGAAGTCTAGAATCCAGTTGCAGAGGGAGGGGTTGATGCCCAGTTGCCTGAGTTTGGAGATCAGTTTGGAGGGGATGATGGTGTTGAATGCTGAGCTGAAGTCAATAAACAGCATTCTCACATAAGAGTTAGTCTTGTCGAGGTGGGACAGGGCGGAGTGAAGTGCCGTCGAAATGGCATCCTCTGTACTCCTGTTCTGCCGGTAGGCGAATTGAAAGTATTGAATTGAAATGAGTACAGGGAGTACAATTCTTTGGCTCGGTTCCATGACAATGCAGCATACAAAATACAAATAATACAATACACAGTAGTGCAATGAAATAGGACAAGGCAATAAGTGACACAGTACAAGATAAGTGAGACAGTTGGACAGTGACAATTGTTGGAGACACATAAGACAATAGACATGACACAATTGCAGTATAAATAGTAAAAAGTCAAAAAAAAGTAAAGTGGGTCACTGGAATGTCATTATTATTGCATTGTGCCATTGGTGTAAGAGGTGGTTGTTTAAAGTGACTGTATGCTAGTAAAGTCCATTCTGTGGGTGTGATGGGGGTAAAATCATGAGTTTGGGGCAGGCTAGTTCATGAGCCTGATGGCCTGGGGGAAGTAGCTGTTGGTGAGCCTCTGAGTTTTGGCCCTGAGGCTCCGGAGGAGGCTTTGTCTTTTGGACGGCAACAGTTGAAACAGGCTGTGGTTGGGGTGGCTGGGGTCTCTGATGATCCTCCGGGCTTTGCTGACACATCGTTTGTTGTATATGTCCTGGATGGAGGGAAACTCACTCATCCACTGATGCGCTCAGCTGTCTGCACCACCTTCTGCAGCACCTTGCGATTGAGGGCGGTGCAGTTGCCGTGCCAGGCAGTGATGCATCCCGTCAGGATGCTCTCAGTAGTGCCCTTGTAGAAGGTCCGCAGGATCTTGGGCCCCATGCCAACCTTCCTCAGCCGCCTGAGGTGAAAGAGGCGCTGCTGTGCCTCTTTCACCACCTGATTGGTGTGCTCGTCCCAGGTGAGGTCGTCGGAGATATGGACGCCAAGGAACTTAAAGCTGTTGACCGTCTCTACTGCGGACCCGTTGATGGTGATAGGGTCCTGTTCCCGGCCTTTCTTCCTGAAGTCCACCACCAGCTCCTTGGTCTTGTCGGTGTTGAGAGAGAGGTTGTTCTCCTGGCTGTACTGGGCCAGGTGGTCGACCTCTCTCCTGTAGGCCGTCTCATCGCCGTTGATCACAGAGTTGGAGCCATGAATGGCCACGCAGTCGTGGGTGTACAGGGAGTAAAGGAGGGGACTCAGGACACAGCCCTGGGGGGCTCCTGTGTTGAGGGTCAGGGGGGTGGAGGTCTTCGAGCCCATTCTCACCACCTGTAGTTGGTCCGACAAGAAGTCCAGTATCCAGTCGCATAGGCCGGGGTTGAGGCCTAGGTTTCTCAGCTTGGTGTCGAGCCTGGAGGGGACAATACTGTTGAATGCTGAACTGTAGTCAACGAACAGCATCCTCGCATACAGTGGGGGAAATAATTATTTGATCCCCTGCTGATTTTCTTAGTTTGCCCGATTACAAAGAAATGAGCGGTCTATAATTTTTATGGTACTTTTATTTTAACAAATAGAGACAGAATATCAACAAAGAAGTCCAGAAAAAACACATTATATAAAGTTATAAATTCATTTGCATTTGATCGAAGGAAATAAGTATTTGATCCCCTACAAACCAGCAAGAATTCTGGCTCATACAGACCGGTTATATGCCCATGAGGCACACAGATTACTCCTGTCACTTTAAGAAAGTACTCCTAATCTCTGCTTGTTATGGGTATAAAAGACACCTGTCAATAGAATCAATCTCTTCCATTCCAACCTCTCCACCACCATGGGCAAGACCAAAGAACATTCAAAGGACATCAGGGTAAGAGTTGTAGACCTGCACAAGGCTGGAATGGGCTACAAGACCATCAGCAAGAAGCTTGGTGAGAAGGAGACAACTGTTGGTGCAATTATTAGAAAATGGAAGAAATACAAAATAACCATCAATCGCCCTCGGCCTGGAGCTCCATGCAAGATCTCGCCTCGTGGGGTAAGGATGATCATGAGAAGGGTGAGGGATCAGCCCAGAACTACACGGGAGGAGCTTGGTAATGATCTCAAGGCAGCTGGGACCACAGTCACCAAGAAAACCATTGGTAACACACTACACCGTAACGGATTGAAATCCTGCAGTGCCCGTAAGGTCCTCCTGCTCAAGAAGGCACATGTACAGGCCCATCTGAAGTTTTCCAATGAACACTTAAATGATTCAGAGAAGGCTTGGGAGAAGGTGATGTGGTCAGATGAGACCAAAATTGAACTCTTTGGCATAAATTCGACTCGTCGTGTTTGGAGGGAGAGAAATGCTGAATGCTACAATCCCAAGAACACCATCCCCACCACCAAACACGGAGGTGGAAACATTATGCTTTGGGGTTGTTTCTCTGCTAAGGGTACAGGACGACTTCACTGCATTGAGGGGCCAATGGACAGGGCCATGTACCGTAAGATCTTGGACGAGAACCTCCTTCCCTCAGCCAGAGCACTGAGGATGGGTCGTGGATGGGTCTTCCAGCATGACAATGACCCAAAACATACGGCCAAGGCAACAAAGGAGTGGCTTAAGAAGAAGCACACTAAGGTCATGGAGTGGCCTAGCTAGTCTCCAGACCTTAATCCTATAGAAAATTTGTGGAGGGAGCTGAAGCTTCGAGTTGCCAAGCAAAAGCCTTGAAACCTTCAGGATTTGGAGAGGATCTGTAAAGAGGAGTGGACCAAAATCCCTCCTGAGATGTGTGCAAACCTGGTGACCAACGACAAGGAACGTCTGACTTCTGTGCTTGCCAACAAGGGTTTCTCCACCAAGTACTAAGTCATGTTTTGCTTGGGGATCAAATACTTATTTCGCTCGATCAAATGCAAATTAATTTATAACTTTATATAATATGTTTTTCTGGACTTTTTTTGTTGATATTCTGTCTCTATTTGTTAAACTAAAAGTACCATAAAAATTATAGACCGCTCATTTCTTTGTAATCGGGCAAACTAACAAAATCAGCAGGGGATCAAATAATTATTTCCCCCACTGTAGGTGTTCCTCTTCTCCAGGTGGGTGAGGGCGGAGTGGAGTGGAGTGCGGTGGCGATGGCGATGATCACGTCAGTGGATCTGTTTTGTGCTTGTAGGCAAATTGATGAGGATCCAGGGTGCGAGGGAGCATGCTGCAGATCTGGGCCTTGACATGCCTCTCAAAGCATTTGCTCATGATGGGAGTGAGAGCAACAGGGCGCCAGTCGTTTAGGCATGCTACCTTGTTCTTCTTCGGCACTGGGACAATGGTGGATGACTTGAAGCAGCAGGGGACTTTTCCAGTCCCTATTGAGCGACTATTCCAGACTATTCCACAATTCCACTGTTTGGCTACCTTGATCACTCTGCAGAGGTCGTAGTGGGCTTTCTTGTCGTTGGTGATGTCACCGGATTTGAAGGCTGTATCTCTCACGGTGAGTGCAGCTCTGACTGCGCTATTAATCCACTGTTTCTGATTTGGAAACAGCCGGACAGTCTTTGTGGGGACAACTTCCTGTATTCCGTGTTGTATGAATCCCATGACTCCTTGCGCGTACCCATGGATGTCGTCATTCATCTCGCGGTAGATTTCCCAGTCCGCGTCGTCCAGGTAGTCTTGTAGAACAGCCTCTGTCTCCTTGGACCAAACCTGGATCGTTTTCACGGTGGGTGGAGCGAGTTTCAGCTTGTGTCTGTAGGCGGGCAGATGATTATAAAACACACCCCACCTCCTTTGCTTTGTCCAGAAAGTTCTGCTGACCTGTCCGCACAGCAGACGGAGAACCCCGGAGGAACAATCGCCTGGTCCGGTGTGAGAGAATATAGTATTCACCTTCTGTCAAAAGGTGATGACGTCACATGAATTTAATCATCAAAAATAATACTTGAAAATTATAAGTCCCGCCCCTTTGGGGCGGATGTGGTGGGTGTTGATGCTTGCACAATGAGGCGTGGGTGAGAGGACAAGGTGTTCTGCTGATTGTGAAATTAGATTTAGGAACTTGACAGTTTTATGGGGTGGGTGTTGATGTTTGCCCAATGAGACGTGGGTGAGAGGCCAAGGTGTTCTGCTGTTTGTGAAATTAGATTTAGGAACTTGACAGCTTTTTGAGGATGTGGTCACCCCCATAGGATATAGAACCATTAGAATGGATTAGGGGCCTTTTCTCTTTCTAGGAACCCAGGGGCCCTGAACTGTCTGAAGACCAACCAAGGGCCAGCTAAAGTTTGTCACTGATAGCTAAAGTTTGTCATGTGTTTCCCGGGCAAAAAGGTGTATATATATATGACCCTGAGAGCTGGTCACAACGGACCAAAGACTTGTGACAGCTGCATCAGATCAATCTCTCTCCACCATGGAAGATGTACGTAAGTTTTTTTTTCCTATGTGTTTCCCATCCTATGGTTGTAAGGGAGGGTTTCTGTGAGAGAGGTAATCTTTAATCATTCCAGATCAAACAATTGACTCTTCAAAGCTTCATTCGTCACCTCGTCGTGAACGTCAAATAGCACGTGTTTCTCCATATCGCCACTGGAGGGATGCTTCAGGTATGTTAAATAAATCAATCAATAAATCAACAAATTATTAAATTCATAATTAAATAAAAACTAGCTGTAACCTGCTTCTCTTCTTTTTACAGGGGAACCAGAGGGTTACAACGATGAAGATTCTGGACCCTCCGACACCTTCATGCTCTCCCATTCGCCAGCGGGGCCTATTTGCCGACGTCACCACGGTCTTCTCTCTACAGTGAGGGTGCGCAGCTGCGAGGTCTGAACCATCAAGAGGAGAATCGTCAAGGTTTTTATGATGATGATGATGATGAAGATGTTCAAATGTCTCCCGCCCTCAGTCAAGATGAGCATGTTGATAGTGGTAGCATTGACGCTGTTCTCACAGCTTATTGTGAAGGGATCGATGTGGGTATGGATATAACTACAGTGTCTGATGAAGGTGGTTCAGAGACCGATTCTGTGAATAGTCTAGATTTTGAGCGGACCCTGATCAGCATTGAAACGGGGTTGCAGACGGCCCGGTTGTTACGTGTGAGATCCAGAAATATAGCTCACCCTGATGATCGTCGTAGTAGCCTTAGACAGATACGAAGGCGTACAGGCCTATTGAGACGTATCGCAAGACGTCTGTTTACTGATTAAAAAGTCACAGTTTCCTTCAAATTAATAATATTTAAAAAAAATGGCTGAATCTGACAGGGTTAATCATCATGATATTCCTCTTGACCTCATGCAAATGGTCAATGATCTTAATACGTCTAGTGTTGTTAGAGAGTTTGATCATGTAAATCCTCCGATACAACCGTTGCTTCCCGTTGTCCCTACAAACAGGCCGCAGGAGCACTACTTCCTCCCGTCCGTGGAGGCGCTAGATGATATACTCTGCGCTTATAGATATCCTTTATCTGACACGCTTCCGCCGCCTACCTGTAGTCAGGAAGGGGCAGAATCGTCCGAGGGTGCTATGGAGACCAGTCATGATTTGGACATGGATTGGAGTCCCATTCCTTTTTCACAGATAACTGACTATGAGTCCCCATGGAGTCCTGCAGATAATGTATGTTGTCAAGCCCTCAACGATGTTGAAACTCAACACGGGAGTGGTGGGGGTGATGGAGATGGTGAAATTAATGATATTGTAATGGATAATAACAACCAGCAATTACCAGAGGGGGGTGAAGCCGGCGTGTCTGTACCGCCCTATAATGTAGGTAACGGGGAGGATTTTGTGGAGCGTATGGAAAATGACAGAGTCTCTTTTGACACGCATGATGGCCTGCGGGTAATAAACAGAGATAGCTTCAATAATGTTCAGGTGAGAACATTTTTAAATTTCCCAATGCCAAATAGGTCACATACCAACCCAAATTTCGGGGAGTTTTACCAGGCTGTAGTAAACGGTTTTCAGAACCGAATGTCTGCGATAATCGAAATAGTTGGTGTAAACCCTCGTGACAGATTTCAACCAAATTCTTGACCGTCTTGTTCAGTCTAACATGGCGATTTTCAGAGATGAGGGGGTAGAACTCAATGTAAATTTTGTGAGGGCTCCAGGGGGCTCGGGGAGACGAAAGATTAATACATTATTTATTACCCTCAAAAAAAAAAGCAAACATTTATTTGTAATTCCAAATCAGAACCATGCATGCTTCGGAATAAACCTAGCTTTACTTGCAAATCCCGGTTTAACCTTTGAAGAGGCTATGCGCGAGGGTTCCAATATTCATATCGAGGCCGGGCTCGGGCCTAATGATAGGACCACATTCGCGGATGTGATCAAATTTGAACAGCTGTTAAACTGTAAAATCGTTATTTTTTACAGAGCCTCAGATAGAGATAATCTGATTACGTTCCATACTGAAACAGAGTCAGAGACAATCCGTTACATGCTTTTACACGACAATCATTTTTACGGAATAAAAAATGTTAAAGGATTCCTTGGCTGTGCATATCTCTGTGTTCACTGTCACACGGGGTATAGCAGAGAAGGTGGACACTTCTGCGAAAAAGCTTGCAACGTCTGTCTTTCAGACTGTAAACAACAAGCTGCATTTCAAAAAGTCCGTTGTAATGATTGCAATCGTAACTGTTCAAATAGTGTATGTTATAGGATGCATAAAGTGTGCAGATGGCGCCCAAAAGCTGAAAAGATGGCGAGCAATTGTCAAATAAATAAAAAATGCCTTAAATGTGGATTTACATACCGTATAAACCTCACAGACTCTAAACCCCATGTCTGTACAATTCAAGTTTGTAACATCTGTAAACAACCCCTTCAGACCGCTAAACCGCCACCTTCATCATCAGCCGCTAATTCTGATGTCAAAGCACCTAAATAATTGCCTGTCGGAGGGGTATAAAGATCCTCGGGGGTAGAGAGGTAAACGATTGAGTCGGTGTCATAGTATAGGACTCGCTCTTGCAATAAATGTAACTGTTTGTATAATACACCTCTCGCATATGCTGTCGTAAACGCAGCTAAAAAAATATTTGACATACCTGAAGCATCCCTCCAGTGGCGATATGGAGAAACACGTGCTATTTGACGTTCACGACGAGGTGACGAATGAAGCTTTGAAGAGTCAATTGTTTGATCTGGAATGATTAAAGATTACCTCTCTCACAGAAACCCTCCCTTACAACCATAGGATGGGAAACACATAGGAAAAAAAAACTTACGTACATCTTCCATGGTGGAGAGAGATTGATCTGATGCAGCTGTCACAAGTCTTTGGTCCGTTGTGACCAGCTCTCAGGGTCATATATATATACACCTTTTTGCCCGGGAAACACATGACAAACTTTAGCTATCAGTGACAAACTTTAGCTGGCCCTTGGTTGGTCTTCAGACAGTTCAGGGCCCCTGGGTTCCTAGAAAGAGAAAAGGCCCCTAATCCATTCTAATGGTTCTATATCCTATGGGGGTGACCACATCCTCAAAAAGCTGTCAAGTTCCTAAATCTAATTTCACAAACAGCAGAACACCTTGGCCTCTCACCCACGTCTCATTGGGCAAACATCAACACCCACCCCATAAAACTGTCAAGTTCCTAAATCTAATTTCACAATCAGCAGAACACCTTGTCCTCTCACCCACGCCTCATTGTGCAAGCATCAACACCCACCACATCCGCCCCAAAGGGGCGGGACTTATAATTTTCAAGTATTATTTTTGATGATTAAATTCATGTGACGTCATCACCTTTTGACAGAAGGTGAATACTATATTCTCTGGTGTGTTTTCCGTAAGCCAGGTTTCAGTTAAACAAATGATGTTAGATTCTTTTGTTTCTCTCTGGAAGGCAATCCTTGCTTTTAGCTCGCAGAGCTTGTTGTCTAGTGACTGGACATTCGCTAGCAGAATGCTGGGAAGCGGAGGTTTGTTTCTGCGGCATCTCAGCTTCATCAGCACCCCAGCCCTGCGGCCTCTCGGGCGTCACCGCCGCTTCTGTTGTTGTGGTCCGGCTATTGTTGTTTGGCCAGCGTCTGGAGCAAGCAGCGGGTCCCAGTGAAAAAACTCCGGTTTTGGGTACGTAGTCATCAATTCTCTCGTGCAGTAGTGCGCCTCTGTCATATTTAAGGTAGCAGGCTACTTTAGAAGGTAAAATAACACAAGTAACAATAAAATAAGCAAAAAGCTGCATTGTCGTTCAGGAGCCCGAAGCACGGCAGCCATACTCAGCGCCATCTTGGACATCATCAGTCATTGATTTGGTCAATGCACAGACGCAGTGAGTCTATAGGCGCATAGTCACTCGATGAGAGAGCTATGTATAATTGAGTGTCATCCGCATAATTATGCTACGCGATTTTGTTCTTTTGCATAATCAAGCCTCGTAGGAGCCATATAGAGGTTGAATTAAAGAGGTCCCGGAATTGAACCTTGAGGTACCCCACACATCATGCTCGTTCGCTCAGATGTGTAGTTGCCAATGGAAACAAAATAGTCCCTGTCTTGCAGATAGGACCTGAACCAATCTAAGACTGTGCCGGAGAGTCCAACCCAGTTTTCCAGTCTGTCTAGTAGTATTGAATGGTCATCAGTGTCAAACGCAGCACAAAGATCCAGTAACACTAGGATTGAAATTTTGCCGGAATCAGTGTTCATGCGAATGTCATTTAGAACCTTAATAAGAGCAGTTTCGGTGCTGTGGTGGGGTCGAAAACCTGATTGGAATTTGTCTAAGAAACTATTTGAAGTTAAAAAGTTGTTAAGTTGTACTTTTTTTTATTATTTTACTTATAAAGGGTAGATTTGATATGGGTCTGTAGTTGCTAATTGCAGAACTGCAGTTTTCAAAGCTTTTGATAGGAGGGAGCAGTTAACTATTTGCAGTAAATCAGTCGCCAAGCAGCTGTAAACATTTTTAAGGAAGCTCGTTGGGAGGGTGTCAAGGCAGCATGTTGATGGCTTAAGATGTTGTACAGTTTCCTCAAGAGTTTTGTAGTCAATGGCATTAAACTGGGTCATGTTTATCAAGTTACTTTTATGTGAATGTAGTGGTGACACATTTTTGTTTAATGAGGAACTACTGATAGTTAATGAGGAACTGATACTGATCTAATGTTTTGAAATTTATCCCAAAAGATATTTATTTATTGCATTTATCTGTGGATAGGAGTTCAGGGGCTATTTGTCCTGGGGGGTTAGTCAGCCTATCAACAGTGGCAAATAAAGTGCATGCATTATTTATGTTTTTGTTTATGTCGTCAGAGAAGAAAGATTGTCTAACGCTTTTCAATTCCAGATTGTAGGAATGAAGTCTCTCTTTATAGAAAGGCAAGGCAACGCCTGTTCCATCTCAGGCAGCTGAGGAAATGTAAAGTCTCCCGGAGGATCCTTCAGTCCTTCTACTCTGGAGCTGTGGAGAGCATCCTGGCTGGTAACATCACCGTCTGGTACGGTAACAGCACGGCCCAGGACAGGCGAGCTCTGCAAAGGGTGGTACGCCTTGCAGAAAGGACCATGGGAGCTCCAACCCCCCCGCTCCATGTCCTGTACACCAGGAGGTGCAGGTCCAGAGCCTGCAGGATAATGAAGGACCCTCACCACCCGAAAAACGGACTGTTTCAGCTGCTGCGGTCAGGCAAACGCCTTCACTGTCATGCAGCAAGAACAGAGAGGCTTAGACTGAGTTTCTTCCCCCATGCCATCATCATCATCAACAACGACCCCACCAGTGCCCCCCTCAAGACACTCACACACTCACTGACATCATAACACACACATAATTACCCATTGCAGACTCATCTTTCACTGTAATTAACTGTACTGTCAACCTGTCATTGCCATTGTATATAGCCATTCCATTGTGTACATTGCTTCACCGCTGTTTATACTGCTGCTTATATTCTATTTATTTTTATTTTTTATAATTTTTATTTTATTTTTAAACTTATTGTTGCACTACTCTGTGGCACTGTCACTTTTGCATTTCACTGTATACTTGTATGCACGTGACAAATAAAGAATCTTGAATCTTGAATAGATGTCATAATGAATGTGGAGCTTAGTTTTTCGCCATTTACGCTCAGTTTTCCGGCACTCTTTTTTGGGGGATTTTTACAGATTCAGTGTTTCTCCATGGTGCTTTTTGCTTACCAGAAGTTGATTTCACCAGGTGCAATGATGAATTGAAATGATCTAAGAGATCATTAACAGAGGCTGAGGTAAAAGTTGGTGACAGGGAAATAGTCTCCATAAATAGTGCACTAGTATTCTCATTGATATTGTTTTTTAACAGTTTCCGATCTAATATGAATGTCAGGAGTAATAGACATTTCAAGGAAAATGCAAAGATGATCAGACAGAGCAACATCAATAGTCTTAACAAATGATGACTTGAAACCCCCTTGTGATAAATAAATCGAAGGTATGGCTCTGGTTGTGGGTGGGCCCGCATACATGTTGAGACAGTCCAAAGGTGTCAAGTAAGTTAAGTTCTTTGGCATTGTTATCGTTGGGGTTGTCAATATGAATGTTAAAATCTCCTGATATAGATAGACAGTCATATTCCATGGAGATTATGGACAGTAGTTCAGCAAATTCATCAAAGAAACTACTAGAATATTTTGGCGGTCTGTATATAATCAGGAGTAAAACACAAGGAGAGCATTTCACTACAGCAGCAAGATATTCAAACGATGAGGAGTCTCCAAATGATACCTGCCTGCATTGAAACACGTCTGAAAAAGATAACAGCTACTCCTCCCCCTTTCTTATCAACTCTGGGGGCATCGATGAAGTTAAAATTTGAGGGTGCTGATTCAGTGAGATGGAGGAGGTTTTGGGGGGTGGTAGCTGAAGGCTGGCTAGGATGGAGTGGGGGAAGGATTGGGGTGTTGGTTTGAGACCAGCATTCACCACTTCATTCACCAGTTCGTTCATCCCGTCTGTAAATGCCAAAAGATGGAGGGGGGGGGAGGGATGAGAGGGAGAAGGGGGAGGCGGCAAATACACTGCTCCAAAAAATTAAGGGAACACTTAATCGTCACAGTGTAACACCAAGTCAGTTAAACTTCAGGGATATCAATCTGCCCATTTAGGAAGCACAAGTGATTGTGAATCAATGTCACCTGCTTTGGTGCAAATGAAAGTGACAACAGGTGCACTGGAAAGGCAAAAGCAAGACAACCCCCAAAAAGACAATTGCTCTCTCCTTATCCTTCCTGACTGATTCTTCTCTAGTTTTGTGTTCTGCTAGTGTCCTTGTCACTACTGGTAGCATGAGGCGGTACCTGCAGCCCACTCAGGTTGCACAGGTAGTCCAGCTCCTCCAAGACGGCACATCCATACGTGCGGTCTGCTGTGTCTCCCAGCACAGTCTCAAGAGCATGGACGAGATACCAGGAGACCGGCCGTTACACGAGGAGAGCTGGACAGGGTCGTAGAAGGGCATCAACACAACAGCAGGACCGGTATCTGCTCCTTTTTGCGTGAAGGAACAGGAGGAGCACTGCCAGAGCCCTAGAAAATGACCTCCAGCAAGCTACTGGTGTGCATGTGTCTGACCAAACTGTCTCCATGAGGGTGGCATGAGGGCCCGACGTCCTCTCGTGGGACCTGTGCTCACTGCCCAGCACCGTGCAGCTCGATTGGCATTCGCGAGAGAAAACCAGAATTGGCAGGTCCGCCATTGGGTCCTGTTCTCTTCACAGATGAGAGCAGGTTCACACTGAGCACATGTGACAGGCGTGAAAGAGTCTGGAGACGCCGTGGTGAACGTAATGCTGCCTGTAGCATCATCCAGCATGACCGGTTTGGCGGTGGGTCAGTGATGGTCTGGGGAGGCATATCCTTGGAGGGTCGCACAGACCTCCATGTCATAGCCAATGGTACCCTGACTGCTGTTAGGTACCGGGATGAGATCCTCAGACCCATTGTCAGACCTTACGCTGGTGCAGTGGGCCCTGGGTTCCTCCTAGTGCAGGACAATGCCCGGCCTCATGTGGCCAGAGTGTGTAGGCAGTTCCTGGATGAAGAAGGCATTGATACCATTGAATGGCCCTCTTGTTCCCCTGACCTAAATCCAATTGAGCACCTATGGGATGTTATGTATCGGTGCATCCGACACCACCAAGTACCGCCACAGACTGTCCAGGAGCTCACTGATGCCCTGATCCAGGTCTGGGAGGAGATCCCCCAGGACACCATCCGCCGACTCATCAGGAGCATGCCCAGACGTTGTCGGGAGTGCGTACAGGCACGTGGGGGCCATACATACTACTGAATCACATCATGAGTTGCCGTGATAAAATTCACACAAGTTGGATCAGCCTGTGATTTGAATTTTTTACTTTGATTTTCGGTGTGATTTTGAATCCAGCTCTCAATGGGTTGATGATTTTGGTTTCCATTGACCGTTGTTACGTCATTTTGTTCTCAACAAATTATACAATGTACATCAGTAAAGATTTTCAACTTGAATAATTCGTTCATCAAGATCTGATGTGTCCCTTAAGTGTTCCCTTAATTTTTTTGAGCAGTGTACTTCATGGGCTGTTGGGCTTGAATCACCGAATATCACATCAGGGGATGTTGGGGTTGAATCTGATTGCTGTTGGTGAGAGAGGGAGGGAGAGAGCTCCTTTGCAAGGTCGTCGTCCTGGGGTGGGGATCTGGAAGATTGGAGCAGTGAATCTGGCGGTGGGGGGATGGGAGAGGCCTCTTTTGCAAGGTCGTTGTCCTGGGGTGGGGCACAGACTTTTGCGTCATGGGTTGTTGGGCTGGAGTCCGACAGTGGGGGGGTGGGGTGGCCATCTTTATCTTTAGGCTGTCATTGCACCTTACCACAGTTGGGTGGCAAATGGAGTAAAGTAGGTTAGAGGTGAACAATTCCTCTCCGGATCTGTTAAGATTAAATCCATTCTCTCTAAAGAGGTATCTGCGCTCCCAAAACAGATTGAAATTGTTGATAAAGTTCATTTTATGTAAGGCACAAGCAGTTAAAAGCCATGTGCTCAGTCCCAGTTGCATGCTGAATTTATTTACTCCCTGACCAATTCACGGCAGAGGACCACTCATGTATGTCTCAATATCTAGAGAGCCTTGCATTTTTAGCAGTTAAACAAAGTCCTGTTTCAGCATTTCTGACTGTTCCTTGGAAACATAATTTGCCCCTACATGCACAATAATTTTGTTTACAGTTTGGTGGGCAGATAGGGTTTCTGGAATTTTTTCTGTTTTCTGACCATCTCATCAGGGAAGCAGTATGTTTTGGTATTCCTCTTACCACCAACGTTGATATTTTTTACAGCAGAATCACCTACAATTAACGTGATTGGCCTAGTGGTACCTTTAGCTTGCTGTTGTTGCAGCCTGGTGTCTTTCAAACGCCCTATCGTCCCCGAGTGGCGTGGAGGTGAGAAGTGAGCCAGGTTGTCAGACAGTGATACAGGCTCGCGCAGTTGTGGTTGAAATCTGTTATCCAGCTGTAGAGACATCAGTGGTTGGGGAGAGTTTCTTTTATTTTTTTTTCCTTTCGTGACAACCCACGGTTGTTCTTTATTAGCAACGGGGGTTGAGGTGAACTGTTGACTGGGTAGCAGAGCAGGCCAGCCGGTAGCAGAGCTAATCTCAGGGCGTTCAGAAGCACTCTCTGTCGCTTCGGGTATCACTATTTTGTGGGGGATAGATCCATTTTTCGGCTTTGCCTCGCGCATTCCAAGAGGCAGTATCGTTACTGACAGCCTGTTTCCCTGGTACACTGTTGACTGCCGTGGCAGCCTCGGTGTTAGCAGTATTCAGAACCACCGTTAGCTTAGCATTGTCTATGAGCTCTGGGCAGGGTTTGGCTAACGTTAGCTTAACAATTGGAGTCCAAGGCAAAGTCGTACTATTGCAATCATTCTCTGCTGTGGTACTCTGAGTCTTCCAAACGAAATAATGTTGTTTCAAGGACTGCAATCTTCTGTAGATGTCTACGACAGTCTTTGCAGTGCGACATATCCGTGGCGAGGGGATATTTTAATCCAAGTCTGTTTCGAACCCTAGGCTGCTTAGCGTAGTTAGCTCACTGTGGTAGAGCTAGGCGGCTTGGCTAGCTGATGAAGACAGGTTCGAGGCGGTGCTCCTATGGTAAATTTCTATAGAAAATAAAGATTCCTAATTCCACAGAGGAGAGGTTGAAGTACAGAGAGAATAAGAACGCAGATGGCCAGAGCTTGATTTGTGAAGGGGGTGAAGTGAAGAGGTTCTTAGAGGTTACATGGGGGGAGCAAAGCTTGGAGAAAGCAGATGACCAGGGCATGAGAAAACAGGATAGAGTAAATAAAAAAAGTGAAGGAAGATGTAAATTTAACCAGTTGTGAACATTCCATGTAGACAGGACAAAGAAGCTAAGTGTAAATTATGGAAACCAGATACACTTATTCTGTGAGAAAACAGGATAAGGGATAGAGGGAGTGAAGATTTATGAAAACTAAAATAAACACTGCAGTTGGTAGGTGAAGATATGGTCATTAGTACCAGGCACTGGAATCACAGTAATAAACACAATGAGCTCATCACCAATATGAAGTAACGCAAGAACTGTCTTTAGAAATGGGAGGGGAAACCAGGCCGTGACTAGGTATAGGAACCGAATGATATTGGTGGTTACAGCTAGGAAGTGTGAATGATTTGCATATGAGGGAGGTAACCTATATTTGAAAGTATAAAATGGCGGACTGAAATGATAACGAGGACTCCTTTGCAAATTAGTTCAGTTTTTATTACTTGTGAATAAAAAGCCTCTGAATAAACGATCAGGTCTAGTCTTTGGCATTTTTTATTTCAAAGTATTTTAACTTGGAATTCCCCCACACTCCGAGCCATAAAATGGAAATAATAGAGTTAAAAGTTCCAGGAAGCACCGTAGGAACTAGAAAATAGCGTAGCAAGTAAAATCAAGGATTTAAAAGTTGAAAGAAGCATTAAAGCAGCATTAAAGCAGTATTAAAGCAGAGTGGCACGGAGCGCGCAGTAAAAGCAGCTGTCTCTCTTTTCACTCTCCCAATGTACTCTCCCAATGATTAAATGGAATTAATTAATTAAATTTATAATGGAATATTCAAGGACATTTATGCTTAGTTCCTCTAAAATCTAGTGGTTATGTTGTCTAAGCTCAGAGACACTGTAACTTGTTGAAATCGGTGGGATACATAGAGCCTATCCACAGTTATAGATATTGTCATACAATTTATGAAATATGTGTGACACCCCGCGAAAATCCAAATGCCCCTGTGCTGATGTTGCGTTGGCAGTGTTGTCTAAGCTATGCGTTCGTCAATGCAAGTTTTAGAGTGTTGGTTTAAGTGCTTCAGCAGTTCTGGCCCACCTAATTTTCCACAGGCCCACCCATGAACAAATACTACTATACTACTGGATTATTACCAGCCCAAAAGTCTGATTTATGACCTTCTCTACCCCTTAAACTGGTATAAGCTTAAATACCTTACTCACCCGATAATACCTTCTACCTGCCCAACCATATTGTAGGCTAAATTGCAACTGAATGCAACTATGATCTTCATTTGTCTCCTGCCATCAGCCTCTGAATATCACCCACTGAGGGCTTCCATATGAGAGTGAAAGCTCAGCAAGCGTTATTATCTCACTGGCTATGGGCCAATAATCTTTATCCCAGTTCATTGAAAAAAGCAGATTTTATGTCACAAAGCCAGGGTCCCAGGTGACATACTCTTTATTTAAGTCAGGAATTTGCTATAAGTACAACTCTCCTCATGGTATGGCTCTTTATAGCTTGCATGGGCTTCATATTTTATATGAATAGCCTGCACCTGGCAGCCTTTCCCTCTGTGTTAAGAAAATGAATTATGCTTGAACATAAAAGGAGTGATGATATAGACTTTGCTACTGGAGGGGAAACATTCATGGAAACATGGTTACATAAACAGCACAAAGACAATCATAGGCTACATGCACAGGTTGTCATACACACAGCTTGTAAATAGTGCATGTGTGAATAATTACCATAAAAGTATGGGCATAAGCAACCGCCTTATACCCTCACTTCAGTTTCAAATTTAGCAATGCTTAGGGAATTGGTGAGACTCACTGCTTAAGGCAATGTCTTCAAAGGCCCTGGTTACACAAGATACTAGGGGTAAGATCCCCTTTGTAGTGCTTGGGCGAATGAGTTGGTTGCATCTGGAAATCATATATAGTAATCTAATCTATAATATAATCATTATAGGTGAATTGTGAATTGCTCCATCAACACTGCTGACTGACTGCCAGTAGGAATGGACCCATGCAAAAAAGGGAATAAGAAAACAGGAAGTCAAGACACATCTAAACATAGGGGGAGGAGTCAGGTAAGATGAAGCTGTAGGTCTATCGTATGTCTGTTTGTATGGTTGAGTTTGACTTATCCACCCTGATGATAACCTGTAATATGAGTCTGTAACAGGTTCCGTGACACAGAGGCGGACTCAGGTTGCTGGTGTGGGAAAATCCCGTTTATTTTTATAAATGTTTGTCAAGACTTTCCAGTTCCCGCTTTCCAGCCCTCTTCCTCCAAAGCAGAGGCACACACATCTTAAACCATTTCGTCAACGAGGCTTCATTCGCAACAGGTGCGCAACGAAGCCTCGTTTTCGTAAACCCCGGCCACGGTCCTGTAGCTCCCTCTACAGGCCGAACGCTGCATGTCCCCCCACAGAGTCTATGACACCTATCATCACTAACTACGGCAGCTAAACACAGAGAACAGAGAAAGGTTTTGGTCTTGATAGACTGGAACCTTTTGCCGGATGGAAGTCTATGGTCTCAGTGATGATCTTTCCTGCTCTCTTACTGGTCCTGGAGTGGAACAGGTCCAGGAGAGATGGCAGGTTGCAGCTGATGACCACCTCAGCTGACCGAATGGTCCGCTGCAGTCTGCCTTTGTCCTTGGCAATGGAGGCAGCGAACCAGATGGTGATCAATGAGCTGAGGATGGACTCAATGATGGCCGTGTAGAACTCGACCATCACTTTCTGCGGCATGTTGAATTTCTTCAGCTGCCGCAGGAAGAACATCCTCTGCTGGGCCTTCTTGATGGTGGAGGTGATGTTCTCCACCCACCTGAGGTCCTTTGAAATTATTGTCCCCAGGAATCTGAATGACTCCACAGTGTTAACTGGGGAGTCACACATGATGAGGGGGGCGGTTGGGGCTGGGCTTCTCCTGAAGTCTACTACCATCTCTACAGTTTTTTGGATGTTCAGCTCCAAGCTGTTCTGGCTGCACCAGGAAGCCAGGCTGTCAACTTCCTCTCTGTAGGTGGACTCATCCCCATTGGAGATTAATCCAATGAGGGTTGTGTCATCCGCGAACTTCAGGAGTTTGACAGAAGGGTGGCTAGAGGTGCAGCTATTGGTGTAGAGGGAGAAGGGTAGAGGAGAGAGCACACAGCCTTGTGGGGCTCCAGTGCTGATGGTTCAGGGCTCTGAGACAAGCTTGCCTAGCCACACATGCTGTTTCTTGTCTTACCACCAAGGGATTGAATGATCAACATGCACAGGACTAATAAACAACATTGAAATGAAATAAACAAATTAAGCCCAGCAGGTGATACAACATAGTGTAAATTACACTGTGAGGCCTAAGTCAAATAACACACACACATACTGATCCCCCCCCCACCCACTTTCCCCCTTCCCTTGCTGGGATACAAATACAGCATGGGGTTTGGCCGTGACAATGGGAAACTCTGTGAGGCCTGGCCCTCCTATTAATCCCTCCTGACATGCCTCCTGAGAGCTAGGATTTGCTACAAGTCAATGCAGGAGACTGACAGTATGCAAAACAACCCTGTCTGACTCTTATGATTTCAAAGCCGCTGTGCTGCATTGTGCAGCCTGTGAGACAGGAAGGCAGCTTAAAAAAAAACATCACACACAGACTGCTTACTTCAGCCTTTCCTGGCATCTCTGTGCTTTTCATTTTCAGCCTAGATTACACCGATAATGACAGATGACATGGTGGGAACAAAAGCTGAGCTGTATTCCATCTTCACTGTTTTGGTCTCACATTTTCCTGTTTGTCACCTTACATTGTAATTTTTCATGAAAAATATCTTCTGTCATAATCAGTCATCCCAGATCATTTGTCCTCTAAGGCTTAGAATGGCATTGTTTTTGAGTCTATAAATCTATTGAGTTAAACCCTAATCTGTGATTTGGTGTTGAGGAGCATGGAAGAGGCTGTGAATGGCCCATCTGAGTGGCAAGGTGACATTGGAGAGATCCAGTCACTGTGGCTGGATACTTGGGCTGGCCACCCTGCCCTGCAGCTAGCTCCTTCAGGGAATGTAAACAAAAGACCTGAGTAGACCGGCTATGATAAGGGGGGTAAATGCAGACAGGGGGGGGTAAATGCATGTAGGCAAAATTACGGGGGAGCAGGATGGAAAAAAGCAGGCAATTGCATTACTCCACAGAGGAGCAGAAATCCGCCAGAATCTTTGAGATGGAGAAATGGGTCATCTGTGTGGATGTTGGTACTCTGAGCACATACAGTACTGCTTTATTTTTTAGGACGTGCCTTTTTGTCTGAATGACACAGAGCTTGAGACTCAAGTAATTAAATCACTTTGCTATTGATGCTACTGCAGGAGAGAACATCCATTATTATCCTCGCCTCCTCTCATATTTCCCCCAGCTTGTCCTCTCCTTGACAATGTGCAGTACTCTGCAGAGTAGCTAGTCTCCACTGGCACCATACCCACCCACTGGCATCAGCAACAGGGCTCAGGCATTGTGACTTTGAGCATAGAGCAGGAGGAGAGAACAACAGGTTCCAATACAAAGGAGCAGAGGCCTCCATGTGCTCCAGGATATCAGTCTGTTATCTGATTTGTTTGTGGTACCTACAGGCAGCAAATGTCTGCAGGCTGAGGCTATTTATGAACCTTCAGTTTCAGACCAACCCTCAAAAGCCCCAGTCTGATACTCAAATATGTTGCATGAATTGCAGAGATGTTTCACTACCTCCCAACATTATCCTGTGGCTCGAAGGGATTGATAATCACTTTCAATCCATATACTTCAAGCCTAAAATCTTGATTTGACATTCAAACAGCCAGTTATTAATGACAAAGAGTGGTAATTAGGTTTGTTGGAATTTGTTTACAGGGTTTCAGTAATGGGTTGTTGACAATGAGCTCGAGTGATTATTCCCTACATTTACTCCATTTGATTTATAATCTCCAATAGTATTCTATGAAGAACTGAGAGAATAAAATGGTAGCCTAATCATACTGGTAATGATTATTCTGCTGATTGCGTTGCTCTAATGCTGGCATCTATGGCATTGCATCCAACAATTAATTATTTCCATCCCCTGCAGTGAAAACACAGAGGTTTCTAATGGATGAGGGCTCATCTGTCATCATAGTCAACATGAAACATGAAACCAAATAAGAATACGTTTAAAAACACTGCAGTACATTCTGCATTGTACCGTTTCCATTGAATTGCCCTTCATTGGAACTTTGAGGACAGTGTGGACAAACTCTCTGGAGCAACAGTGACCCCTACTGAATAATAGGGGGAAAACATCACACAAACACTTAAGGTGCGTGCCAAAACTTTTCACTACTCCTTTTCACGACCACTTACCACAACCACTTGCTCCAACCCTGGAAATATCTGAAGGAGATGAGTGGAGGAGAAAATGGCTAAGGATTAGTGGTGAGAATTGGGATAGCCTACCCACTTCGGCATCATATGTTGCGACGACAATTACAGATGACCGCAAACCAATAACAGAGCTTTCAATGGAGCCATGTTCATTGAGGAGTGGGACAATGACATTTAGAAAGAAAATATTATTCATATGAATAAAATGTGTTCAAATGCAATGATTGTCAGCATTCAAAATCGAAGTGAAATGTGTAAATTAGGCCAATGCTGAAATAAACATTCTCTGCTACTGACGAAGAAATTGAAGAATAAATTTTTCATCAGCTGACTATTCCACTGATCGCATCTGATCTAACACCGATTACCATTAGGCCTACATACATAATATAACAAGTTGAGACTTGAGCACAGCAGCTGCAGAGGAGGCGACAGGATGTTTATACCAGAGAAACAGGGCAGCCACACACTGACTCTGGGGCACTGGCATGGGTTCTACAGCCCTGTCCAAACTGCCTCAGCAGTTCCAGCCTGACCTCGAAAACAGTCAGTGAGAGGACAGAGTAACAACGATTCGCTTCTTCTGCACACACAAACTGCCAGCAGTCTCTGTAGGCCTACTTACATGTTTCTACTTTCCACCAAAAGAGAAAATAGGGGGAGTATTGAATAAAAAGCTTTGGAATGAGTACATGAGTTCATGGAAAATTAACACTGTCTACCACTTAGGTTTCATGAGACATTTCTGGGCCCTGTTAAATTTTCATCTTTCATTCCTACTGTAGAAAAAGTATTTTCCAGCTCTTATCTCCTGGCAACTCTGAGCGCCAGACTGCTCCTGCCAAAGCCCATTAAAAAAACACCTGCATACTGGGATAAAAATAATTAGACCTCTATTTGTCTTCCAAGAGGCACTATTTCACCACTATTGGCTCTATACTCCAAAAGTTTGGATTTCAAATCGAACACTTACAATGAGGTTAAAGTAGAGATTCTCAGCGTGAGGGTATTTGTGTACATATTAGTTTAACCACTTAGAAATGACAACACTTTTGATACATAGTCCCCCTATTTCAGGGCACCAAAAGGAATAGGACAATTGGCTTGACAGGTGTTTCTGGCAAGTCAGGTGTGTCACATCATCTGTGCAGGCATAAGAAAGCTGTCAATGTCTAGTATTGATTCTAGGCTTTGCATTTGCCTTTGGAGTTTGCTTTTGGTCAACATAAGGACCAAAAAAGTGTCAATGAAGCCACGATTAGGCTGGAAAATCAGAAACATAGCCAAAACCTTTTGATTTTGGCTAGCCAAAAGAAAGAAGAAAAAAAGGAAGGCAAAGGAAGACTTCTACAGTGGATGACAGAAGAATGCTCACCATAATTAAGAAAAACCCCAAAACAACTGTCCCACAGGTCGGCGTGAATGTGTCAAAGACTACCATCCGCAGAATACGTTACTGTCTGAACTACAGAAGCTTCACTTCTTAACCTTCTCTTCTTGTTTGACCTTACCCTTTCCCACTCTCCTTCGACTCATAAGGCGACCTTGTCGACCTTGACCTTGTCTTCACCAGATCCTCCCATACCTCCAACCTTACTGTTACCCCTCTTCCAGTTTCTGACCATCATTTTGTATCCTTCTCCCTTCCCCCTCAAATCCACCCCCTCCGAGTCAGATTCTACCCAGACTGTATTCACTCGTCGCAACCTGCGAACCCTCTCCCTCACCTCTCTCTCTTCCTCTGTCCTATCCTCCCGACCCTCTGTTGAATCCTTCTCCCTTCTATCTACTGATGCTGCCTCCTCCAGCCTCCTGTCCACTCTTTCCTCATCCTTTGACTCTCTCTGTCCACTGACCACAAGGCCAGCATGATCTTTTCCACGTGCTCCTTGGCTGTCTGAAACCCAGCAAGCTTGTAGATTAGGGCTCTAGGCACTTGAGAGGAAATGGAGTAAAACTGGCCTCCCTGATGACCTAAAACCCTATCTCTCTCTCCTCCTCAACTACACCTCCTCTGCATCAGCTGCTAAAGCTTCTTACTACCATTCCAAAATTCAATCCTCTGATTCTGACCCAAGGAAACTGTTATCCACATTTTCCTCAATCCTCAACCCCCCCCCCCCCCCCCCCCCCCTTCTCCCTGTCTGCAAATGACTGTCACCTACTTTGAAAAGAAGGTTGACGACATGAGCAGCTCCTTCACTCAACCTTTCGCCAACACTGCTACCCCTCCTCCCAAACCCACTGCGCTACACTCGGCCTCTGGTTTATCAGCTCTTTCGCCCCTCTCCCCTGATGATATACTAAAAATTGTCACATCCAATCCATCTCCCAAGACCTCCTTCCGTTCCTTACCACCATAATCAATTCCTCTCTATCCACAGGATCTGTCCCAGCTGTCTTTAAGACAGCCAGAGTCAAGCCTCTTCTCAAGAAGCCAACTCTTGACCCATCTGCTGTCCATAACTTCAGACCGGTATCCCTTCTCTCCTTCTTATCTAAAACCCTTGAATGTGCTGTCTCTAACCAACTGTCCACTATCTCCTTCAGAACAACCTCCTTGACCCTCACCAATCTGGCTTTAAGGCTGGACACTCGACTGAGACTGCTCTCCTTGCTGTCATGGAGTCCCTCCACTCTGCTCGAGCTTCCTCCCTTTCCTCTGTTCTCATTCTTCTGGACCTGTCCGCTGTATTTGACACAGTAAACCACCAGATCCTTCTCTCCACCCTCTCAGAGCTGGGCATCTCTGGCTCTGCACTCTCCTGGTTTGCATCCTACCTGGCCGATCACTCTTACCAAGTAACATGGAGAGGGTCGCTGTCCTCTTCACGTGCCCTCACCACTGGGGTCCCCCAGGGCTCTGTCCTAGGACCCTTACTGTTCTCCCTTTATACCAAAACTCTTGGCTCTGTAATTTCCTCACATTGTTTCTCCTACCACTGCTATGCTGATGACACTCAACTCTTCCCCCCCCCCCCCGACAGACATTTCTGCTTGGATGTCAGCCCACCAACTCAAGCTCAACCTTAACAAGACTGAGCTGCTCTTCCTCCCTGGAAAAGCCTGCCCTCTCCAAGACTTCGCCATCACAGTCGAGAACTCCACTGTGGCCTCCTCCCAGACAGCCAAGAATTGGATGGGACAATTTCTCAAGGGACTCCCGGCCCGAACCGCCGCCTGGGTCCAGTACCACCGACCCCAGGATCTCGCGGCCGCGGTAGGACTAGCAGAGGACCATCTCTCCCTCCCACCGCGGGATCTTCGACGACCAACCCCGGCCCTCCCCCCGGACCAGGAGCAGCGTATTGTGTTCCGGTAAGGATACAGCATGATACGTACCAGGCGTTCCTGGATTCGGGCTGCATGCAGTCCATGATCCAGGAGCGCCTGGTTCGACCGGGGGCATTGTTGAAGGCGTCGAGGGTGTTGGTAAAGTGTGTGCATGGGGACATTCACGAATATCCTGTGGTCGCTCTCGAAATTCATTATGAGGGAAAAAAACATAGTGTACAGGCGGCGGTTAGCCCACGCCTCACGCATCCCCTGATTCTAGGTGTAGATTGGGAGGGGTTTACTCAAGCGGTAAAGAGAGCTACCGGGGTGCGTGCACGACAGAGAGGGAGGTGTGAGGCGTGTAATGTGCTCTGTGCTGAGGCGGTGCCTCGCGACACCTCCGGGGAGCCAGAGCCGGCGGGGGGGTCTCAACCCGAGATTTCCCCGCCGAACTATCCGCTGCTAGGCGACTTCCCCCTCGAGCAGTCTCGTGACGAGACCCTAAGATCGGCCTATGACCAAGTGATAGCAATTGATGGTACTTTGGTACGGCCAGACACAGTGCGCTCCCACCCCTATTTTGCGATTATCAGCGACAGGTTATACAGAGTAAGTCGTGACTCACATAGTCAGGAGGAAGTAACCCAGTTGTTGGTTCCCCGTAGCCCCCGGGAAATGGTCTTCCAGGCGGCTCATTTCAACCCCATGGCGGGCCATTTAGGGTATGATAAGACACTAAACCGTATAATGGCCCGATTTTATTGGCCGGGAATTCGGTGGTGGTGCGCTTCTTGTCGCGAATGTCAGTTGGTAAATCCCCCGGCCATTCCACGGGCCCCCTTGCGGCCCTTACCATTGGTCGAGAACCCATTCGACCGCATTGCGATGGATATTATCGGGCCATTTGATCGGTGTACACAGGGATATCGATTTGTGTTGGTCTTGGTAGATTACGCAACCCGATACCCCGAGGCAATACCGCTGCGCAATATCTCTGCCAGGAGTGTAGCGCAGGCATTGTTTCAAGTAATCAGGGCACTAATTTTATGTCACGCACCCTCAAAGAACTGTATGGCTTGTTGAACATCAAGGCGGTTCGAACCAGCGTCTT
Source organism: Argentina silus (assembly GCF_951799395.1). Lineage (NCBI taxonomy): Eukaryota > Metazoa > Chordata > Actinopteri > Argentiniformes > Argentinidae > Argentina > Argentina silus. The sequence goes on from NC_139654.1 coordinate 18,598,409, forward strand.
CCACCCGGCCACTGATGGCCTTTGTGAGAGGTGTGCCCCGGGGTGTCCTAGACCTTCTTAAAGAAAATTGGGAGGAAGGGTCTAGCGACAGTAAGAATGAGATTCAATACGTCCTGGACTTGCGCACAAAGCTCCACGCCCTAGGGGTTATCTCACGCGAGCATTTGCTGCAAGCCCAGGAGTGTCAAATTCGCTTATACGACAGGAGAACTAACCTACGAGAATTTACACCGGGAGACAAGGTGCTCGTATTGTTACCCACCTCCAGCACGAAATTACTTGCGAAGTGGCAAGGGCCGTTTGTGGTCACACGTCGCATGGGGGACGTGGATTATGAGGTAGTACGCTCGGACCGGGGGGATAGCTTGCAGGTGTATCACGTAAATCTCCTAAAAAAATGGAACGACGTGGTCACTGTTGCTCTGGCTACAATAATTCCAGAGAGAGAGGAGTTCGGACCGGAAGTCCCAAAATCAAAATTTAGCACTCCGGTCGGTATTGATAACCATCTCTCTGCTAGCCAGGCCACGGACGTTGCAGATTTGCAAGCTAAGTTCGCCGACGTGTTCTCTCCCCTGCCCGGTCGGACTACGCTTATCGACCACCATATAGAAACGCAGCCGGGTTTAACGGTGCGCACGCGTCCCTATAGGTTGCCGGTACACAAACGAGACATTGTGTGCAGGGAATTGGAAGCCATGCTGGAGCTGGGTGTGGTCGAGGAGTCCCGCAGTGACTGGTGTAGCCCCATCGTGCTTGTCAACAAGCCGGATGGGGCTATACGGTTCTGTGTGGATTATAGACGGGTTAATGCGGTCTCCAAGTTCGATGCCTACCCGATGCCCCGGGTTGACGAGCTCTTGGACCGGCTTGGCACGGCCAAATATTTCACGACGTTGGATTGCACGAAGGGATACTGGCAGATTCCCCTCTCGCCGGTATCACGGGAGAAGACTGCATTCTCCACTCCGCTCGGGTTATATCAGTTCACGGTGCTCCCTTTCGGGTTGTTCGGAGCCCCAGCCACTTTCCAGCGCCTCATGGACCGCATTCTGCGGCCGCACTCTGCCTATGCTGCTGCCTACCTGGATGACATTGTCATTTACAGTGACACCTGGGCGCAGCATGTGCAGCGTGTGGCTGCTGTTCTGCGGTCCCTGAGGCAGGCGGGGCTGACGGCCAACCCGAAAAAGTGCGTGATCGGGTATCTGGGGTAGTTCCGGTATCTGGGGTACCACTTGGGTCGAGGGGAGGTGCGGCCGCAGGTTGAAAAGACTGCGGCCATCGCCGCCTCTCCGCGGCCCAAGACTAAGAAGGAGGTGAGGGCCTTCCTGGGGCTGGCTGGCTATTACCGGCAGGTTTTCAGAGCTGGCCAGTCCCTTGACGGACCTCACCCGGAAGGGTGCCCCGGATCCGGTCCAATGGTCGGGCCAGTGCCAGGGGTCGTTCGAGGCCCTTAAGGGCGCTCTTTGTGGAGAAACGGTCCTGTATGCGCCTGATTTTAACCTCCCTTTCTCCCTACAGACGGACGCGTCGGATAGAGGCCTGGGAGCGGTGCTGACCCAGCGCGTGGAGGGGGCTGACCGGCCGGTGCTGTACCTGAGCCGCAAACTGTCGGAGAGGGAGGGCCGGTACAGCACGGTGGAGAAGGAGTGCCTCGCCATTAAGTGGGCGGTCGGCGCCCTCTGCTACTACCTGTTGGGTCGTGCTTTCACCCTCTATTCCGACCATGCTCCCCTCCAGTGGCTCCACCGCATGAAGGATGTGAACGCGAGGATCACCCGGTGGTATCTCGTGTTGCAGCCCTTCAACTTTTCGGTCATGCACAGACCGGGGGCGCAGATGGTCGTGGCAGACTTCCTCTCCCGTGCAGGGGGGGGGGGAGTAGGCTGTCGTCCGGCGTGTCCCCAGCCTGTGTCGGGCGGTGGGGGTATGTGGGGGGACATGCAGCGTTTGGCCTGTAGAGGGTGCTACAGGACCGTGGCCAGGGTCACGGGGGACAAGGCTGGTGCGAATGAAGCCTCGTTTAATGAAATGGTTAAGATGTGTGTGCCTCTGCTTTCAGTAGGTGGGCTGGGAATGACGGAAAAGTTTTCGAGACGGACGACAAAAACATTGAGACGGGCTGAAAAGCCAGAGAGTGAATGACTGTACTAATAAACGGGACCAAATCCCTCACTAAGACACTGCGTCTGCCTCTGTGTACAAAAGAACCTTGTTACAGACTGCTGATCAGAGCATGAAAACATCTGATACACTTAAATGAGGGTGAATAATCTCTTTTATTTGCAAAACATTATGGTAATTATACACTGTGTGGATCAACCTATTTATTCCTATTCAAATCAGAGACTCTATAAAAACAAATATATTAATTCCCAAATCACATGAACTATTATCCTTGCATTAAGATGGACTCAATTCAACTTATTGAATGACTTGTTGACGACATTTTTGCATTTGAGCAAATTTTATGAGTGTCCAACATTTTCTCAACATTTATTGACGTGAAGGAAATAGAATGACTTGTAGGATTGGGACACAAAAGTAATATAACTTTCTTTTTTATTTCTCCAACAAAAAAAACAATCAATACAGCAAAGAGAAGCTCCATTCTGCTCCTGCCCCAGCCCATCTTGACATAAAGTATACACATATTCAACAATATAGAATACCAGGGAAATACAAAATGACCTAACATTCTCTTTGCATGTTAGGCCGGGTCAATTTATGCTACACCTTTGATAGGACAGAGGAAGCGTGAGGTAAAACAATAGTTAACATGGCATAATCAGTTGATATTAATTACAAAGGGATTCGATTCGCTAAAAAATATGGTCACACATTTTTACGTATTAGTCATTAACCATTGGACATAGGATTACTAGCATAGAGAAGCATTATGCCAGGAAACAAAATTAAAACCGAATTTAGAAGGCGTCGTCAGTAGCATAAGCTACCACATAGACGATGAATAACGACAACAAAGTGCTTGCTATGGGCACTGTGGCAGAAGCTGCAGTCATCAGTTGGCCTGGCAGAACAGCTTTATGCAGAGAAGATCCATGGGCAGCCATCTCAACAAAACCAGTCGCGCACACAGCCACACTGATTCACTCAGTCATCTTCTGCCAAACTCAATACTCGCACTCGCACTCACAATACGCTGATAAGTAGGAGAGGTTTGTTACAATTATGGTGTTTAGCTAATCACCGTCTGGCACACTATGCGGAAATGCAGAGTGCCATGTTTGGAGTTTTCCACCGTGGCGTCTGTTAATGGCGGGTTTTTCTGATATTCATTGATTTGAAGCAGCTCTGTGGATATTTTCAAAACTGGGTTAAGTGATGCCGAAACAGGTGAAGGCACTCATTGAGTCACAAGCTCTGGCAAGCCAATACCACGACACTCCATCTCATGAAATGTCGCTTCTGAGCTATTCCAAGCCTTGCTTAATCTGGTCTCAGATCTGTACGCTTTAGCCTACATGATGTATTGCATGGAAAGTATAATTATAGGGGTTGGCTAAAGCACATGCAGATCTGGAGCCAGGTTATTGCTTGTGAAGAAGATCCTAACTTTTAATTTGATGTTTGAGTTCAGTGACCCTCCTCCTCATTAATGTAACAGTCATGTTTTAGATTAGATGGAGGTGTATACATTTATGTGGTCACAGCGGGAGTAGGACCTAGGACCTATGACCTAGGCTACACTTTGCTATCGCCTTGCTCTACCAATTGAGCCACACAGGTCTACATGATCTTGATGGCTTAGATCAGGGGTGGGCAAACTTTTTGACTCGTGGGCCACAATGGGTTCTAAATTTTGACAGAGGGGCCAGACCAGTAGCGGATTGAGTGTTTTGGTGACCCACCTCATAGGAGAAAAAAATATATCATGGGATATGTAGAAAACATGTGCTTTAATATCAATTGAAAATGAACGGACAAGAGTTACGGCTTGCCAATATGTGGAGCCAGCATGCAATAAAAACACTTAAAACACTTCAAATTTAAAAACACAAAAATAACATCCATCCATCCATTTCCAAACCGCTTATCCTATGAGGATCGCGGGGGGGGGGGGGGGTGGAGCCAATCCCAGCTGACATCATTGGGCGAGAGGCGGGGTACACCCTGGACAGGTCACAAAAATAACAGCACAGCAATAAAAGAGAATTACAATTAAAACACTGCAAATAAAATCATTCAATAAAAGAATGCATTATAAAATCCCCAATAAAAATATTCACCTTGTGACACATTCCTTAACAGAAATTATGTGTAACATGTAAGGTTTATTGAACAAATTATTTTTCAAATGCATTTTTTACATAACACAACAGAGAAACTTACTTTTAGTTTCAGTGGGAACGGTGTTGTTGGTCTCCCTTTTTAGCCAGCGCATCAAAGTCTGGAGTTAGTTTTGTTGTTGCGATTCTCAGGATGGATCTGAGGTGTTGGTCTGTTAACTTGGATCTGTGGCTGGTTTTGTTGATGTTCATGACGCTGAACGTCTGTTCACACACGTAGGTTGAGCCGAACAACGCCAGCATCTTCTGTGCCGTCCTCCGGAGGTTTGGAAAGCAGCTTCATTAAGTGAAGCATAAAAGTCATTCAGCTTAAGAGAGGTGAACTTCTCTTTTAAGACGGGGTCAGACTGCAGATCGATTAGTTCCAGCTGCAGCTCCTCTGGTGCTGTTTCAGGGTCTTGTGACAATGGACAGGCCACCAACTGAAGCGACTTGTCAAACGACTCTGCCTTTTTATTTAAGTCGCTGGTTATAGCTTAATCTATCAGTTCCACACGGCGAGTCACTGTCCTGCGTGATAAGCTGAGTTTTTCAAATTTGTCTTTACTCTCCGGACACAAGATACCTGCTGTCTCCACCATACATTCTTTTAAAAACTCGCCCTCAGATAGAGGCTTGCTGGCTTTTGCTAATTTGAATGAAAGCATAAAACCTGCCTTGGTACTTGACTCATGAATGGCAGCTTGACGATGAAAAAAATGTGGGTTGAGTCTGTAAATTAGCTGCCAACCTCTGCGCAGTAGCCTCCCGTTCTTTCGTTGACTGCTTGCTAGCATAGTTAGCGTGCTTTGTGGCAAAGTGCCGGCTGATATTATATTCTTTAAAAACCGCGACAGTCTCTTGGCATATCAGGCATACAGCAGTTGATCGGTATTCGGCGAAAACATATTTCGTTGTCCACTCTTTATTAAATACTCGACATTCTGTGTCCACTTTCCTTTTCTTAGCTCCGCTCATCTTTACAGAAGGGCTGAGGGGTGAAAGAGTAAAGCGCAAACGTGGAGTAATACGCCTCACCTCAACAAAGGTCACTGTATCTAGAAAACGTGAGAATTGCAGGGGAAATAAAACATTAACAAGGTTTATTAATATAACTTCAAGTTCGGCGGGCCGGATTAAAAAGACAAACGGGCCGGATGTGGCCCGCGGGCCGTAGTTTGCCCATGCCTGGTCTAGATCATCAGGAAGGCCAGATTTTCTCCATTTCCTCTCAGCTGCCCGGAGCCCTATTCTACAAGCTTGCAGGGTTTCAGACAGCCAGGGAGCGCGTGGAGTGGAGGGTGCCGGCCTTGAGATCTGTGGACAGAGAGAGTCGAAGGATGAGGAAAGAGAGGACAGGAGGGTGGAGGAAGCTGCATCAGTGGATAGAAGAAGGATTCAACAGAGGGTAGGGCGGATAAGACAGAGGAAGAGAGAGCAGTGAGTGATAGGGTGCGCAGGTTGCGATGAGAGGATACAGTGTGGGTAAGAGACTGGCTGGGAGGGTGAGCATTTGAGAGGGAAGGAGAAGGATATGAAATGATTAATCAGAAACCGGAAGAGGGGTAACAGTGAGGTTTGAGGTATGGGAGGATCTTGTGAAGACAAGGTCGAGCTGATTCCTCCCACTCATAAGGCGGGCAGAGTGGGACAGGGTAAGGCCGAAGGAGGAGAGAAGGTCAAGTGCTCCAGACGAGTGAAGCTTCTCCGACTGGATGTTGAAGTCACCCAGTATTGTGAGCGGTGTGCTGTCCTCAGGGAAGAAGCTGAGAAGGACATCCATCTCATCTCAGAAGTGGCCAAGCTGACCTGGTGGACGATAGATAACAACAATGTGAAGTTTGACAGGGGAGGTGATAGAAACAGCATGGAATGGAATCAAAGGTGGAAATGGACAGGTGTGACAGGGGAAGGACATTATGTGACCACTTAGGCGAGATGAGGAGTCCTGTTCCTCCTCCTCGACCAGAGAGTCTAGGGGAATGAGTAAAGGAGTAGGCATCAGAGAGGGCTGCTGGAGTAGCTGTGCTATCCGGTGTAATCCATGACTCTGCAAGGAAGTGGAGAGACATGAAGCAGGCATAGGCTGAGATAGCCTCTGCTTTCCGGACCGCTGATTGGCAGTTCCAAAGTCCTCCCGTGACAGTGAGGTCGTGGTCAGTTGAGCATGGTGGGTAGATTAAATTGGAAGGGTTGCGGGTGGAGGTGTAGCGTCGATGTGTCCTCCTGATGTAGGAAATAACAAGAATGGGGAGAAAGCACAATGTGATTTTTTGCTGGTATAGAGGGAGAGGGTTAGTGGGAAATGTGAGTTATAGGTAGGCTCAATACACTCAGGGTAATGACAAAATTATCAAAACAGAATAAAAATACTTAGTAGTATGGCCTTCCTCTCAGGCCTTCCTCGGTGGACTCCACAGATAGACTCCTTCCTCTTCATGTCAGGAGGCTGTCGCTCTGCGATCGTCACGATATAAATGTAGATTCTATAATTGCTGATGACTAGCAGGGTAGCATCCCCTCCCATCTGACGATCAGTTCACGACCAGACAGGTTTCACCACTCACTCAATCCCAAATGTATTACTCCTGGTCCAGGGTGAGCAGGAGTTAAATACCTGGCAGGATAGTGTTTAGGCTCTCCCACTGGAGATTGACAGCACTTCACAGCAATTGACTTCAAACAGATGGCTTCCAATAGAAACTACTATCAGAGCTTAAGGCAGGATAGCCACAGCAAAACAAACAACTCATAACAGCACTTTGACTAGAACAAGATTAAACTAACTTCCTCAGACTAGAAAACAGGCTTAAGGCAGGATAGCCACAGCAAAATAAACTGCATTCCAAAACACATTTGCCCCCTTCAGAGTGGAGCTCGTGGAATTTCCCTCAGTTGGAACGTGAGTAGATGATGAGTTGACTGCTCCTGTGTACTGTATTGTGTTTTAATTTCAGCATTCACATTCAAACTACAGGATGTAGTACATGTGATTTGCCACAGTTGCAAACGTGAAGTGCCACTGCATTCACTACAGGATCATCGTACCACATGCAAGGAAAGGTGAGCTTGAACGTGTGTTGTTGTTACGCTACATGCAATGTCAGTGTTACATTATAGATTATTTTGGGTGAATAGTTGTGTCAACAATCCTAGTTCCCAGAGTTGCTTAACATGTGAACAAGCTTGAATACAGTTACAGTTGAAGATCATTGATATTTCATTAGTTGTGTGTCCACTTTCTTATGTCCATATTCACAGATCTTCAAATATTCCAACTGTGGCTACTCCTGACTCTCTTTTGTAAGTGGTATTCACAAAAAATATATTTATTGAAACTATTACATTTCATTGCCATAACCAGTGATTGTTTTGATTCAAACAGTCTTACACATTCACTTTTGAGCGGAAGTGTTCACTTTTCACTTTTTCCACATTTTGTTGTGTTTTCGACTCAATTTAAAATGGATTAAATTAAAAGAATTTGCCATCCATCCACACACAATACCCCAGAATGACAAAGCGAAAAAACACGTTTTTAGAAATTTCAGTAAATTTATTAAAATTGAAATACAGAAATACCTCATGTACATACAGTGGGGGAAATAATTATTTGATCCCCTGCTGATTTTGTTAGTTTGCCCGATTACAAAGAAATGAGCGGTCTATAATTTTTATGGTACTTTTATTTTAACAAATAGACACAGAATATCAACAAAGAAGTCCAGAAAAAACACATTATATAAAGTTATAAATTCATTTGCATTTGATCGAAGGAAATAAGTATTTGATCCCCAAGCAAAACATGACTTAGTACTTGGTGGAGAAACCGTTGCTGGCAAGCACAGAAGTCAGATGTTTCTTATAGTTGGTCACTAGGTTTGAACACATCTCAGGAGGGATTTTGGTCCACTCCTCTTTACAGATCCTCTCCAAATCCTGAAGGTTTCAAGGCTTTTGCTTGGCAACTCAAAGCTTCAGCTCCCTCCACAAATTTTCTATAGGATTAAGGTCTGGAGACTAGCTTGGCCACTCCATGACCTTAGTGTGCTTCTTCTTGAGCCACTCCTTTGTTGCCTTGGCTGTATGTTTTGGGTCATTGTCATGCTGGAAGACCCATCCACGACCCATCCTCAGTGCTCTGGCTGAGGGAAGGAGGTTCTCGTCCAAGATCTTATGGTACATGGCCCCGTCCATTGGCCCCTCAATGCAGTGAAGTCGTCCTTTAGCAGAGAAACAACCCCAAAGCATAATGTTTCCACCTCCGTGTTTGGCGGTGGGGATGGTGTTCTTGGCATTGTAGCATTCAGCATTTCTCTCCCTCCAAACATGACGAGTCGAATTTATGCCAAAGAGTTCAATTTTGGTCTCATCTGACCACATCACCTTCTCCCAAGCCTTCTCTGAATCATTTAGGTGTTCATTGGCAAACTTCAGATGGGCCTGTACATGTGCCTTCTTGAGCAGGGGGACCTTGCGGGCACTGCAGGATTTCAATCTGTTACGGTGTAGTGTGTTACCAGTGGTTTTCTTGGTGACTGTGGTCCCAGCTGCCTTGAGATCATTACCAAGCTCCTCCCGTGTAGTTCTGGGCTGATCCCTCACCCTTCTCATGATCATCCTTACCCCACGAGGCAAGATCTTGCATGGAGCTCCAGGCCGAGGGCGATTGATGGTTATTTTGTATTTCTTCCATTTTCTAATTATTGCACCAACAGTTGTCTCCTTCTCACCAAGCTTCTTGCTGATGGTCTTGTAGCCCATTCCAGCCTTGTGCAGGTCTACAACTCTTACCCTGATGTCCTTTGAATGTTCTTTGGTCTTGCCCATGGTGGTGGAGAGGTTGGAATGGAAGAGATTGATTCTATTGACAGGTGTCTTTTATACCCATAACAAGCAGAGATTAGGAGTACTTTTCCTAAAGTGACAGGACTAATCTGTGTGCCTCATGGGCATATAACCGGTCTGTATGAACCAGAATTCTTGCTGGTTTGTAGGGGATCAAATACTTATTTCCTTCGATCAAATGCAAATGAATTTATAACTTTATATAATGTGTTTTTTCTGGACTTCTTTGTTGATATTCTGTCTCTATTTGTTAAAATAAAAGTACCATAAAAATTATAGACCGCTCATTTCTTTGTAATCGGGCAAACTGTAAGTGTTCAGATGTCATCAACAAATCACTCAATATGTTGAATTGAGTCCATCTTAATGCAAGGATAATAATTCATGTAATTTTGGAAGACTGAATTATTCAAATTAATTTATCAGGTAATGTATGGTTGGTAGAACTGTAAATATGACTCCAATGTAATGTTTAGTGTATATATGCCATCTACCTGTAATGAATGGAAAAAAAATAGGCATCCAAACTATTGACAGTAATACCTGTACCGTTGACACTAACTAATTGTGTTTAGAGTGCAATACCCTTTACATGTGTAATGTTAGAAATTATTTTTTATAAAAACAGTTGCATTATAATGCTCAATAGCAGACGAGTAAATAAAGCTATTCAGTTCTTTATTTAGGGTGATTAAATTTACTAATTGTATTTGATATTCCATATGCAAATCAATTGAATTAATATGTTTTTTAATCATCTGAAATGTACTAATGTGATGGCCTGTTGATAAATGAGAGATGAATCAAGCATTAGTTGCATGGTACTTGGATTAATACATGAAGAGGTAAGGGTCAGGTCATCAAGATGGATGCTCCAACACACACATAACATAAGAATGATGTAATGGAAAAATACTAGGCTAGGAAAGGACAAATCAGAGTAGTGTTTTCTTCAGCAGGTCAACTCGTTCCCCAGAGGGAACGGACCGGCGATATCTCTACCTGGAACGGATCGTGTGTCAGGGGCTGGGACCAGCCTAAAACACCAACGAGAGGAGAGCCAAGTCTAAACCGCGGCTCCTCCGCAACCAAATAGCCAATCACAATCATTCTGTTTACTGTAAAATGCCTTGTTTGACTGTTTGAATGCATCCATTTTTGGAAGGTTGGTTACAGATTAACAGCTTGCTGACTGTGATTTTCTTTGCCAAAAGTGGTCCTTGTACAAGTCTAGAATTTTGACATATAAATAAATAGCTAAAATTAAGAAGTAGTTTGTCTTCTCCTTCAAATAAAGAACACGTTTTCTCACAGTAATTACAATGTCATTAAAGAATGAACCTGACACTGACATGTTGGATGAACCAGAAGTGATGTGGAAAATGCTTCAGTGCCGGTAAGTTATTTATTTTTGAATGACCTTGTTATGCCACCAACCAGGTCTGTCAATATATTCTTTTTCACTGTAACTGAGTTGTGTTTCGACAATTAATACTGTACATGATTTCACGTTGAATCTTTTGAATCCTATAAGGACATGGACAATTCAAAAAATGTCTACGACTTAGAGGAGCTCCCACCACCTGTAAGAATTGCTTTGGTATCCCTTTGTCGTTGTTCCTCGTTAGGTATTATTATTATTGGTGCATGACCATGTTGCTGAAATTTCCCAGTGCTATCAAAATATAGATTCCCATATAAACTAGGTGTAGTCAATCACACTGCTACTGTATGAACTAGCTACAGTCCCAATGCTACAGAATATGAAATAGCTACAGTCCCAATGCTACATTATATGAACTAGCTACAGTCAATCACACTGCTACTGTGTGAACTAGCGACAGTCCCAATGATACACTATATGAACTAGCTATAGTCAATCACACTGCTACTGTATGAACTAGCTACAGTCAATCACACTGCTACTGTGTGAACTAGCTACAGTCAATCAGACTGCTACTGTATGAACTAGCTACAGTCAATAACACTGCTACTGTATGGACTAGCTACAGTCAACCACACTGCAACTGTATCAACTAGCTACAGTCCCAATGCTACTGTATGGACTAGCTACAGTCAATCACACTGACTACTGTATGAACTAGCTACAGTCCCAATGCTACATTATATGAACCTAGCTACAGTGAATCACACTGCTACTGTATGAACTAGCTACAGTCCCAATGCTACATTATATGAACTAGCTACAGTCAATCACACTGCTACTGTATGAACTAGCTACAGTCAATCACACTGCTACTGTATGAAGTAGCTACAGTCCCAATGCTACATTGTATGAACTAGCTACAGTCAATCACACTGCTACTGTATGAACTAGCTACAGTCAATCACACTGCTAATGTATGAACTAGCTACAGTCAATCACACTGCTAATGTATGAACTAGCTACAGTCAATCACACTGCTACTGTATCAACTAGCTACAGTCCAAATGCTACATTATATGAACTAGCTACAGTCCCAATGATACACTATATGAACTAGCTACAGTGAATCACACTGCTACTGTATGAACTAGCTACAGTCAATCACACTGCTACTGTATGACGTAGCTACAGTCAATCATACTGCTACTGTATGAAGTAGCTACAGTCCCAATGCTACACAATATGAACTAGCTACAGTCCCAATGCTACATTATATGAACTAGCTACAGTCAATCACACTGCTACTGTATGAACTAGCTACAGTCCCAATACTACACAATATGAACTAGCTACAGTCCCAATGCTCCACAATATGAACTAGCTACAGTCAATCACACTGCTACTGTATGAACTAGCGACAGTCCCAATGATACACTATATGAACTAGCTATAGTCAAGCACACTGCTACTGTATGAACTAGCTACAATCAATCACACTGCTACTGTATGAACTACCTACAATCAATCACACTGCTACTGTATGAACTACTGTTATGGAAAATACATTCATAGAACTATTTTCAGGTTATACACTTTCATATGACTGATACAACTTGTGTAACTACTGTGATGACATTTTCTCTTGCCACACCTCTAAAGTTCTATAGCCATTGTTCTGAGAAGCACTGTATGATTTACCATATGAACAGCGGTGATCTCTGAGGGAGTGGTAGGAGAGAGCAATAATGGGGGGACATGCGCATCCTGTCGATAGGTGTGAAATGTTGAACGGCGATTAATCAGTAAGAAAGCCTCCCCATTGTTCATTCTCCCCCGCCCTTTCTCACGTAAGCATAAGGCCATCAGCCGATAGCCTTGTAGGCGCCTGGCAATATGTTCAAACTGTATAAAAGACAAACCTGATCATTGTCTCTTTAGACTTGTGCTGAACGAACCCCGGTTCAACGCTGGGCTGCTGTTACGCTCTTGTCTCTTGTTTGCAAGCAATAAATACCGGACTCAAGTATTGTGGCTACTCAGGGCTTGTTTCTTGATTCTTACCTCCGAAGAGCTAAAGTACAGAGTGGTAAATCCTAGACTTCCACCACACTACCTACAATCAATCACACTGCTACTGTATGAACTAGCTACAGTCAATCACACTGCTACTGTATGAACTAGCTACAGTCCCAATGCTACATTATATGAACTAGCTACAGTCCCAATGATACACTATATGAACTAGCTACAGTCAATCACACTGCTACTGTATGAACTACCTACAGTCCCAATGATACACTATATGAACTAGCTACAGTCAATCACACTGCTACTGTATGAACTAGCTACAATCCCAATGCTACATTATGTGAACTAGCTACAGTCCCAATGAAACACTATATGAACTAGCTACAGTCAATCACACCGCTACTGTAGGAACTAGCTACAGTCAATCACACTGCTACTGTATGAACTAGCTACAGTCAATCATACTGCTACTGTATGAAGTAGCTACAGTCCCAATGCTACACAATATGAACTAGCTACAGTCCCAATGCTACATTATATGAACTAGCTACAGTCAATCACACTGCTACTGTATGAACTAGCTACAGTCCTAATGCTACACAATATGAACTAGCGACAGTCCCAATGCTACATTATATGAACTAGCTACAGTCAATCACACTGCAGCTGTATGAACTAGCTACAGTCCCAATGATACACTATATGAACTAGCTACAGTCAATCACACTGCTACTGTATCAACTAGCTACAGTCCTAATGCTACAGTCAATCACACCGCTACTGTATGAACTAGCTACAGTCCTAATGCTACACAATATGAACTAGCTACAGTCCCAATGCTACATTATATGAACTAGCTACAGTCAATCACACTGCAGCTGTATGAACTAGCTACAGTCCCAATGATACACTATATGAACTAGCTACAGTCAATCACACTGCTACGGTATGAACTAGCTACAATCAATCACACTGCTACTGTATGAACTAGCTACAGTCCCAATGCTACACAATATGAACTAGCTACAGTCCCAATGCTACACTATATGAACTAGCTACAGTCAATCACACTGCTACTGTATGAACTAGCTACAGTCAGTCACACTGCTACTGTATGAACTAGCGACAGTCCCAATGCTACACGATATGAACTAGATACAGTCCAAATGCTACATGATATGAACTTGCTACAGTCAATCGCACTGCTACTGTATGAACTAGCTACAGTCCCAATGATACACTATATGAACGAGCTACAGTCAATCACACTGCTACTGTATAAACTAGCTACAGTCAATCACACTGCTACTGTATGAACAAGCTACAATCAATCACACTGCTACTGTATGAACTAGCTACAGTCCCAATGCTACAGTATGAATTAGCTACAGTCAATCACACTGCTACTGTAAGAACTAGCTACAGTCAATCACACTGCTACTGTGTGAACTAGCTACAGTCAATCACACTGCTACTGTATGAACTAGCTACAGTCCCAATGCTGCATTATATTAACTAGCTACAGTCAATCATACTGCTACTGTATGACCTAGCTACAGTAAATCACACTGCTACTGTATGAACTAGCTACAGTACCAATGCTACACAATATGAACTAGCTACAGTCAATCACACTGCTACTGTATGAACTAGCTACAATCAATCACACTGCTACTGTATGAACTAGCTACAGTCAATCACACTGCTACTGTATGAACTAGCTACAATCAATCACACTGCTACTGTATGAACTAGCTACAGTCAATCACACTGCTACTGTATGAACTAGCGACAGTCCCAATGCTACACTATGTGAACTAGCTACAGTCATTCACACTGCTGCTGTATGAACTAGCTACAGTGAATCACACTGCTACTGTATGAACTAGCTACAGTCAATCACACTGCTACTGTATAAACTCGCTACAGTCCGAATGCTTACTGTATAAACTAGCTGCAGTCAATCACACTGCTACTGTATAATCTTGCAACAGTCAATCACACTGCTACTGTATGAACTAGCTACAGTCAATCACACTGCTACTGTATGAACTAGCTACAGTGAATCACACTGCTACTGTATGAACTAGCTACAGTCAATCACACTGCTACTGTATGAACTAGCTACAGTCAATCACACTGCTAATGTATGAACTAGCTACAGTCAATCACACTGCTACTGTATGAACTAGCTACAATCAATCACACTGCTACTGTATGAACTAGCTACAGTCAATCACACTGCTACTGTATGACCTAGCGACAGTCCCAATGCTACACTATGTGAACTAGCTACAGTCAATCACACTGCTACTGTATGAACTAGCTACAGTCAGTCACACTGCTACTGTTTGAACTAGCTACAGTCAATCACACTGCTACTGTATGAACTAGCTACAGTCAGTCACACTGCTACTGTATGAACTAGCTACAGTCAGTCACACTGCTACTGTATGAACTAGCTACAATCAATCACACTGCTACTGTATAAACTCGCTACAGTCCGAATGCTTACTGTATAAATTAGCTGCAGTCAATCACACTGCTACTGTATGAACTAGCTACCGTCAATCACACTGCTAATGTATGAACTAGCTGCAGTCAATCACACTGCTACTGTATGAACTAGCTACAGTCAATCACACTGATACTGTTTGAACTAGCTACAGTCAATCACACTGCTACTGTATGAACAAGCTACAGTCAGTCAAACTGCTACTGTGTGAACGAGCTACAGTCAATCACACTGCTACTGTATGAACTAGCTACAGTCCCAATGATACACAATATGAACTAGGTACAGTCAATCACACTGCTACTGTATGAACTAGCTACAGTCAATCA
Organism: Argentina silus; assembly: GCF_951799395.1. Classification (NCBI taxonomy): domain Eukaryota; kingdom Metazoa; phylum Chordata; class Actinopteri; order Argentiniformes; family Argentinidae; genus Argentina; species Argentina silus. Next base: position 18,613,808 of record NC_139654.1, read on the forward strand.
CACTGCTACTGTATCAACGAGCTACAGTCAATCACACTGCTACTGTATGAACTAGCTACAGTCAATCGCACCTCTACTGTATGAACTAGCTACAGTCCCAATGCTAAACAATATGAACTAGCTACAGTCAATCACACTGCTACTGTATGAACTAGCTACAGTCCCAATGCTACATTATATGAACTAGATACAGTCAATCACACTGCTACTGGATGAACTAGCTACAGTCCCAATGATACACTATATGAACTAGCTACAGTCAATCACACTGCTACTATATGAACTAGCTACAGCCAATCACACTGCTACTGTGTGAACTAGCTACAGTCAGTCACACTGCTACTGTATGAACTAGCGACAGTCCCAATGCTACACGATATGAACTAGATACAGTCCCAATGCTACATGATATGAACTTGCTACAGTCAATCACACTGCTACTGTATGAACTAGCTACAGTCAATCACACTGCTACTGTATGAACAAGCTACAATCAATCACACTGCTACTGTATGAACTAGCTACAGTCCCAATGCTACAGTATGAATTAGCTACAGTCAATCACACTGCTACTGTGTGAACTAGCTACAGTCAATCACACTGCTACTGTATGAACTAGCTACAGTCCCAATGCTGCATTATATTAACTAGCTACAGTCAATCATACTGCTACTGTATGACCTAGCTACAGTAAATCACACTGCTACTGTATGAACTAGCTACAGTACCAATGCTACACAATATGAACTAGCTACAGTCAATCACACTGCTACTGTATGAACTAGCTACAATCAATCACACTGCTACTGTATGAACTAGCTACAATCAATCACACTGCTACTGTATGAACTAGCGACAGTCACAATGCTACACTATGTGAACTAGCTACAGTCAGTCACACTGCTGCTGTATGAACTAGCTACAGTCAATCACACTGCTACTGTATAAACTCGCTACAGTCCGAATGCTTACTGTATAAACTAGCTGCAGTCAATCACACTGCTACTGTATAATCTTGCAACAGTCAATCACACTGCTACTGTATGAACTAGCTACAGTCAATCACACTGCTACTGTATGAACTAGCTACAGTGAATCACACTGCTACTGTATGAACTAGCTACAGTCAATCACACTGCTACTGTATGAACTAGCTACAATCAATCACACTGCTACTGTATGAACTAGCTACAGTCAATCACACTGCTACTGTATGACCTAGCGACAGTCCCAATGCTACACTATGTGAACTAGCTACAGTCAATCACACTGCTACTGTATGAACTAGCTACAGTCAGTCACACTGCTACTGTTTGAACTAGCTACAGTCAATCACACTGCTACTGTATGAACTAGCTACAGTCAGTCACACTGCTACTGTATGAACTAGCTACAATCAATCACACTGCTACTGTATAAACTCGCTACAGTCCGAATGCTTACTGTATAAACTAGCTGCAGTCAATCACACTGCTACTGTATAAACTTGCTACAGTCAATCACACTGCTACTGTATGAACTAGCTACCGTCAATCACACTGCTACTGTATCAACTAGCTACAGTCAATCACACTGCTAATGTATGAACTAGCTGCAGTCAATCACACTGCTACTGTATGAACTAGCTACAGTCAATCACACTGCTACTGTATGAACTAGCTACAGTCAATCACACTGATACTGTTTGAACTAGCTACAGTCAGTCAAACTGCTACTGTATGAACTAGCTACAGTCAATCACACTGCTACTGTATGAACAAGCTACAGTCAGTCAAACTGCTACTGTGTGAACTAGCTACAGTCAATCACACTGCTACTGTATGAACTAGCTACAGTCCCAATGATACACAATATGAACTAGGTACAGTCAATCACACTGCTACTGTATGAACTAGCTACAGTCAATCACACTGCTACTGTATCAACGAGCTACAGTCAATCACACTGCTACTGTATGAACTAGCTACAGTCAATCGCACCTCTACTGTATGAACTAGCTACAGTCCCAATGCTACACAATATGAACTAGCTACAGTCAATCACACTGCTACTGTATGAACTAGGTACAGTCAATCACACTGCTACTGTATGAACTAGCTACAGTCCCAATGTTACATTATATGAACTAGATACAGTCAATCACACTGCTACTGGATGAACTAGCTACAGTCCCAATGATACACTATATGAACTAGCTACAGCCAATCACACTGCTACTGTGTGAACTAGCTACAGTCAATCACACTGCTACTGTATGAACTAGCTACAGTCCCAATGATACACAATATGAACTAGGTACAGTCAATCACACTGCTACTGTATGAACTAGCTACAGTCAATCACACTGCTACTGTATGAACTAGCTACAGTCAATTGCACCTCTACTGTATGAACTAGCTACAGTCAGTCACACTGCTACTGTATGAACTAGCTACAGTCAATCACACTGCTACTGTATGAACTAGGTACAGTCAATCACACTGCTACTGTATGAACTAGCTACAGTCCCAATGCTACATTTTTTGAACTAGATACAGTCAATCACACTGCTACTGGATGAACTAGCTACAGTCCCAATGATACACTATATGAACTAGCTACAGTCAATCACACTGCTACTGTATGAACTAGCTACAGCCAATCACACTGCTACTGTGTGAACTAGCTACAGTCAATCACACTGCTACTGTATGAACTAGCTACAGTCCCAATGCTACATTATTTGAACTAGCTACAGTCAATCACACTGCTACTGTATGAACTAGCTACAGTCAGTCACACTGCTACTGTATGAACTAGCGACAGTCCCAATGCTACATGATATGAACTTGCTACAGTCAATCACACTGCTACTGTATGAACTAGCTACAGTCCCAATGCTACACTATGTGAACTAGCTACAGTCAATCACACTGCTACTGTATGAACTAGCTACAGTCAATCACACTGCTACTGTATGAACTAGGTACAGTCAATCACACTGCTACTGTATGAACTAGCTACAGTCCCAATGCTACATTATATGAACTAGATACAGTCAATCACACTGCTACTGGATGAACTAGCTACAGTCCCAATGATACACTATATGAACTAGCTACAGCCAATCACACTGCTACTGTGTGAACTAGCTACAGTCAATCACACTGCTACTGTATGAACTAGCTACAGTCCCAATGATACACAATATGAACTAGCTACAGTCAATCACACTGCTACTGTATGAACTAGCTACAGTCAATCACACTGCTACTGTATGAACTAGCTACAGTCAATCACACTGCTACTGTATGAACTAGCTACAGTCCGAATGCTTACTGTATAAACTAGCTGCAGTCAATCACACTGCTACTGTATAAACTTGCAACAGTCAATCACACTGCTACTGTATGAACTAGCTACAGTCAATCACACTGCTACTGTATAAACTTGCAACAGTCAATCACACTGCTACTGTATGAACTAGCTACAGTCAATCACACTGCTACTGTATCAACTAGCTACAGTCAATCACACTGCTAATGTATGAACTAGCTGCAGTCAATCACACTGCTACTGTATGAACTAGCTAAAGTCAATCACACTGCAAATGTATGAACTAGCTGCAGTCAATCACACTGCTACTGTATGAACTAGCTACAGTCCCAATGATACACAATATGAACTAGGTACAGTCAATCACACTGCTACTGTGTGAACTAGCTACAGTCAATCACACTGCTACTGTATCAACTAGCTACAGTCAATCACACTGCTACTGTATGAACTAGCTACATTCAATCGCACCTCTACTGTATGAACTAGCTACAGTCAGTCACACTGCTACTGTATGAACTAGCTACAGTCCCAATGCTACACAATATGAACTAGCTACAGTCAATCACACTGCTACTGTATGAACTAGCTACAGTCCCAATGCTACATTATATGAACTAGCTACAGTCAATCACACTGCTACTGTATGAACTAGCTACAGTCAATCACACTGCTACTGTATGAACTATCTACAGTCAATCACACTGCTACTGTATGAACTAGCTACAGTCAATCACACTGCTACTGTATCAACTAGCTACAGTCAATCACACTGCTACTGTATGAAATAGGTACAGTCAATCACACTGCTACTGTATGAACTAGCTACAGTCAATCACACTGCTACTGTATGAACTAGCTACAGTCAGTCACACTGCTACTGTATGAACTAGCGACAGTCCCAATACTACACGATATGAGCTAGATACAGTCCCAATGCTACATGATATGAACTTGCTACAGTCAATCACACTGCTACTGTATGAACTAGCTACAGTCCCAATGATACACTATATGAACGAGCTACAGTCAATCACACTGCTACTGTATGAACTAGCTACAGTCAATCACACTGCTACTGTATGAACTAGCTACAGTCAATCACACTGCTACTGTATGAACTAGCTACAGCCCCAATGCTGCATTATATGAACTAGCTACAGTCAATCACACTGCTACTGTATGACCTAGCTACAGTAAATCACACTGCTACTGTATGAACTAGCTACAGTACCAATGCTACACAATATGAACTAGCTACAGTCAATCACACTGCTACTGTATGAACTAGCTACAGTCAATCACACTGCTACTGTATGACCTAGCGACAGTCCCAATGCTACACTATGTGAACTAGCTACAGTCAATCACACTGCTACTGTATGAACTAGCTACAGTCAGTCACACTGCTACTGTTTGAACTAGCTACAGTCAATCACACTGCTACTGTATGAACTAGCTACAGTCAGTCACACTGCTACTGTTTGAACTAGCTACAGTCAATCACACTGCTACTGTATGAACTAGCTACAGTCAGTCACACTGCTACTGTATGAACTAGCTACAGTCCCAATGATACACAATATGAACTAGCTACAGTCAATCACACTGCTACTGTATGGACTAGCTACAGTCAATCACACTGCTACTGTATGAACTAGCTACAATCAATCACCCTGCTACTGTATGAACTAGCTACAGTCAATCACACTGCTACTGTATAAACTAGCTACAATCAATCACACTGCTACTGTATGAACTAGCTACAGTCAATCACACTGCTACTGTATAAACTCGCTACAGTCCGAATGCTTACTGTATAAACTAGCTGCAGTCAATCACACTGCTACTGTATCAACTAGCTACAGTCAATCACACTGCTAATGTATGAACTAGCTGGAGTCAATCACACTGCTACTGTATGAACTAGCTACAGTCAATCACACTGATACTGTTTGAACTAGCTACAGTCAATCACACTGCTACTGTATGAACTAGCTACAGTCAATCACACTGCTACTGTATGAACTAGCTACAGTCAGTCAAACTGCTACTGTGTGAACTAGCTACAGTCAATCACACTGCTACTGTATGAACTAGCTACAGTCCCAATGATACACAATATGAACTAGGTACAGTCAATCACACTGCTACTGTATGAACTAGCTACAGTCAATCACACTGCTACTGTATGAACTAGCTACAGTCAATCACACTGCTACTGTATAAACTCGCTACAGTCAATCACACTGCTACTGTATGAACTAGCTACAGTGAATCACACTGCTACTGTATGAACTAGCTACAGTCCGAATGCTTACTGTATAAACTAGCTGCAGTCAATCACACTGCTACTGTATAAACTTGCAACAGTCAATCACACTGCTACTGTATAAACTTGCAACAGTCAATCACACTGCTACTGTATGAACTAGCTACAGTCAATCACACTGCTACTGTATCAACTAGCTACAGTCAATCACACTGCTAATGTATGAACTAGCTGCAGTCAATCACACTGCTACTGTATGAACTAGCTAAAGTCAATCACACTGCAAATGTATGAACTAGCTGCAGTCAATCACACTGCTACTGTATGAACTAGCTACAGTCCCAATGATACACAATATGAACTAGGTACAGTCAATCACACTGCTACTGTGTGAACTAGCTACAGTCAATCACACTGCTACTGTATCAACTAGCTACAGTCAATCACACTGCTACTGTATGAACTAGCTACATTCAATCGCACCTCTACTGTATGAACTAGCTACAGTCAGTCACACTGCTACTGTATGAACTAGCTACAGTCCCAATGCTACACAATATGAACTAGCTACAGTCAATCACACTGCTACTGTTTGAACTAGCTACAGTCAATCACACTGCTACTGTATGAACTAGCTACAGTCCCAATGCTACATTATATGAACTAGCTACAGTCAATCACACTGCTACTGTATGAACTAGCTACAGTCAATCACACTGCTACTGTATGAACTATCTACAGTCAATCACACTGCTACTGTATGAACTAGCTACAGTCAATCACACTGCTACTGTATCAACTAGCTACAGTCAATCACACTGCTACTGTATGAAATAGGTACAGTCAATCACACTGCTACTGTATGAACTAGCTACAGTCAATCACACTGCTACTGTATGAACTAGCTACAGTCAGTCACACTGCTACTGTATGAACTAGCGACAGTCCCAATACTACACGATATGAGCTAGATACAGTCCCAATGCTACATGATATGAACTTGCTACAGTCAATCACACTGCTACTGTATGAACTAGCTACAGTCCCAATGATACACTATATGAACGAGCTACAGTCAATCACACTGCTACTGTATGAACTAGCTACAGTCAATCACACTGCTACTGTATGAACTAGCTACAGTCAATCACACTGCTACTGTATGAACTAGCTACAGCCCCAATGCTGCATTATATGAACTAGCTACAGTCAATCACACTGCTACTGTATGACCTAGCTACAGTAAATCACACTGCTACTGTATGAACTAGCTACAGTACCAATGCTACACAATATGAACTAGCTACAGTCAATCACACTGCTACTGTATGAACTAGCTACAGTCAATCACACTGCTACTGTATGACCTAGCGACAGTCCCAATGCTACACTATGTGAACTAGCTACAGTCAATCACACTGCTACTGTATGAACTAGCTACAGTCAGTCACACTGCTACTGTTTGAACTAGCTACAGTCAATCACACTGCTACTGTATGAACTAGCTACAGTCAGTCACACTGCTACTGTTTGAACTAGCTACAGTCAATCACACTGCTACTGTATGAACTAGCTACAGTCAGTCACACTGCTACTGTATGAACTAGCTACAGTCCCAATGATACACAATATGAACTAGCTACAGTCAATCACACTGCTATTGTATGGACTAGCTACAGTCAATCACACTGCTACTGTATGAACTAGCTACAATCAATCACCCTGCTACTGTATGAACTAGCTACAGTCAATCACACTGCTACTGTATAAACTAGCTACAATCAATCACACTGCTACTGTATGAACTAGCTACAGTCAATCACACTGCTACTGTATAAACTCGCTACAGTCCGAATGCTTACTGTATAAACTAGCTGCAGTCAATCACACTGCTACTGTATCAACTAGCTACAGTCAATCACACTGCTAATGTATGAACTAGCTGGAGTCAATCACACTGCTACTGTATGAACTAGCTACAGTCAATCACACTGATACTGTTTGAACTAGCTACAGTCAATCACACTGCTACTGTATGAACTAGCTACAGTCAATCACACTGCTACTGTATGAACTAGCTACAGTCAGTCAAACTGCTACTGTGTGAACTAGCTACAGTCAATCACACTGCTACTGTATGAACTAGCTACAGTCCCAATGATACACAATATGAACTAGGTACAGTCAATCACACTGCTACTGTATCAAATAGCTACAGTCAATCGCACCTCTACTGTATGAACTAGCTACAGTCAGTCACACTGTTACTGTATGAACTAGCTACAGTCCCAATGCTACACAATATGAACTAGCTACAGTCAATCACACTGCTACTGTATGAACTAGGTACAGTCAATCACACTGCTACTGTATGAACTAGCTACAGTCCCAATGCTACATTATATGAACTAGCTACAGTCAATCACACTGCTACTGTATGAAATAGGTACAGTCAATCACACTGCTACTGTATGAACTAGCTACAGTCAATCACACTGCTACTGTATGAACTATCTACAGTCAATCACACTGCTACTGTATGAACTAGCTACAGTCAGTCACACTGCTACTGTATGAACTAGCGACAGTCCCAATGCTACATGATATGAACTTGCTACAGTCAATCACACTGCTACTGTATGAACTAGCTACAGCCCCAATGCTGCATTATATGAACTAGCTACAGTCAAACACACTGCTACTGTATGACCTAGCTACAGTAAATCACACTGCTACTGTATGAACTAGCTACAGTACCAATGCTACACAATATGAACTAGCTACAGTCCCAATGCTACATGATATAAACGAGCTACAGTCAATCACACTGCTACTGTATGAACTAGCTACAGTCAGTCACACTGCTACTGTTTGAACTAGCTACAGTCAATCACACTGCTACTTTATGAACTAGCTACAGTCAGTCACACTGCTACTGTATGAACTAGCTACAGTCAATCACACTGCTACTGTATGAACTAGCTACAGTCCCAATGATACACAATATGAACTAGCTACAGTCAATCACACTGCTACTGTATGGACTAGCTACAGTCAATCACACTGCTACTGTATGAACTAGCTACAATCAATCACCCTGCTACTGTATGAACTAGCTACAGTCAATCACACTGCTACTGTATAAACTAGCTACAATCAATCACACTGCTACTGTATGAACTAGCTACAGTCAATCACACTGCTACTGTATGAACTAGCTACAATCAATCACCCTGCTACTGTATGAACTAGCTACAGTCAATCACACTGCTACTGTATAATCTAGCTACAATCAATCACACTGCTACTGTATGAACTAGCTACAGTCAATCACACTGCTACTGTATAAACTCGCTACAGTCCGAATGCTTACTGTATAAACTAGCTGCAGTCAATCACACTGCTACTGTATCAACTAGCTACAGTCAATCACACTGCTAATGTATGAACTAGCTGCAGTCAATCACACTGCTACTGTATGAACTAGCTACAGTCAATCACACTGATACTGTTTGAACTAGCTACAGTCAATCACACTGCTACTGTATGAACTAGCTACAGTCAATCACACTGCTACTGTATGAACTAGCTACAGTCAGTCAAACTGCTACTGTATGAACTAGCTACAGTCAATCACACTGCTACTGTATGAACTAGCTACAGTCAGTCAAACTGCTACTGTGTGAACTAGCTACAGTCAATCACACTGCTACTGTATGAACTAGCTACAGTCCCAATGATACACAATATGAACTAGGTACAGTCAATCACACTGCTACTGTATCAACTAGCTACAGTCAATCACACTGCTACTGTATGAACTAGCTACAGTCAATCGCACCTCTACTGTATGAACTAGCTACAGTCAGTCACACTGCTACTGTATGAACTAGCTACAGTCCCAATGCTACACAATATGAACTAGCTACAGTCAATCACACTGCTACTGTATGAAATAGGTACAGTCAATCACACTGCTACTGTATGAACTAGCTACAGTCAATCACACTGCTACTGTATGAACTATCTACAGTCAATCACACTGCTACTGTATGAACTAGCGACAGTCCCAATGCTACACGATATGAGCTAGATACAGTCCCAATGCTACATGATATGAACTTGCTACAGTCAATCACACTGCTACTGTATGAACTAGCTACAGCCCCAATGCTGCATTATATGAACTAGCTACAGTCAAACACACTGCTACTGTATGACCTAGCTACAGTAAATCACACTGCTACTGTATGAACTAGCTACAGTACCAATGCTACACAATATGAACTAGCTACAGTCCCAATGCTACATGATATAAACGAGCTACAGTCAATCACACTGCTACTGTATGAACTAGCTACAGTCAATCACACTGCTACTGTATGAACTAGCTACAATCAATCACACTGCTACTGTATGAACTAGCTACAGTCAATCACACTGCTACTGTATGACCTAGCGACAGTCCCAATGCTACACTATGTGAACTAGCTACAGTCAATCACACTGCTACTGTATGAACTAGCTACAGTCAGTCACACTGCTACTGTTTGAACTAGCTACAGTCAATCACACTGCTACTGTATGAACTAGCTACAGTCAGTCACACTGCTACTGTATGAACTAGCTACAGTCAATCACACTGCTACTGTATGAACTAGCTACAGTCCCAATGATACACAATATGAACTAGCTACAGTCAATCACACTGCTACTGTATGGACTAGCTACAGGTAATCACACTGCTACTGTATGGACTAGCTACAGTCAATCACACTGCTACTGTATGAACTAGCTACAATCAATCACCCTGCTACTGTATGAACTAGCTACAGTCAATCACACTGCTACTGTATAAACTAGCTACAATCAATCACACTGCTACTGTATGAACTAGCTACAGTCAATCACACTGCTACTGTATAAACTCGCTACAGTCCGAATGCTTACTGTATAAACTAGCTGCAGTCAATCACACTGCTACTGTATAAACTTGCTACAGTCAATCACACTGCTACTGTATGAACTAGCTACCGTCAATCACACTGCTACTGTATCAACTAGCTACAGTCAATCACACTGCTAATGTATGAACTAGCTGGAGTCAATCACACTGCTACTGTATGAACTAGCTACAGTCAATCACACTGATACTGTTTGGACTAGCTACAGTCAATCACACTGCTACTGTATGAACTAGCTACAGTCAGTCAAACTGCTACTGTATGAACTAGCTACAGTCAATCACACTGCTACTGTATGAACTAGCTACAGTCAGTCAAACTGCTACTGTGTGAACTAGCTACAGTCAATCACACTGCTACTGTTTGAACTAGCTACAGTCCCAATGCTACATTATATGAACTAGATACAGTCAATCACACTGCTACTGGATGAACTAGCTTCAGTCCCAATGATACACTATATGAACTAGCTACAGCCAATCACACTGCTACTGTGTGAACTAGCTACAGTCAATCACACTGCTACTGTATGAACTAGCTACAGTCCCAATGCTACATTATATGAACTAGCTACAGTCAATCACACTGCTACTGTATGAACTAGCTACAGTCAGTCACACTGCTACTGTATGAACTAGATACAGTCCCAATGCTACATGATATGAACTTGCTACAGTCAATCACACTGCTACTGTATGAACAAGCTACAATCAATCACACTGCTACTGTATGAACTAGCTACAGTCCCAATGCTACAGTATGAACTAGCTACAGTCAATCACACTGCTACTGTATGAACTAGCTACAGTCCCAATGCTACATTATATGAACTAGCTACAGTCCCAATGATACACTATATGAACTAGCTACAGTCAATCACACTGCTACTGTATGAACTAGCTACAGTCCCAATGATACACTATATGAACTAGCTACAGTCAATCACACTGCTACTGTATGAACTAGCTACAGTCCCAATGCTACATTATGTGAACTAGCTACAGTCCCAATGATACACTATATGAACTAGCTACAGTCAATCACACCGCTACTGTATGAACTAGCTACAGTGAATCATACTGCTACTGTATGAACTAGCTACAGTCAATCACACTGCCAATGTATGAACTAGCTACAGTCAATCACACTGCTACCGTATGAACAAGCTACAATCAATCACACTGCTACTGTATGAACTAGCTACAGTCCCAATGATACACAATATGAACTAGCTACAGTCAATCACACTACTACTGTATGAACTATCTACAGTCAATCACACTGCTACTGTATGAACTAGCTACAGTCAGTCACACTGCTACTGTATGAACTAGCGACAGTCCCAGTGCTACACGATATGAACTAGATACAGTCCAAATGCTACATGATATGAACTTGCTACAGTCAATCACACTGCTACTGTATGAACTAGCTACAGTCCCAATGATACACTATATGAACGAGCTACAGTCAATCACACTGCTACTGTATAAACTAGCTACAGTCAATCACACTGCTACTGTATGAACAAGCTACAATCAATCACACTGCTACTGTATGAACTAGCTACAGTCCCAGTGCTACAGTATGAACTAGCTACAGTCAATCACACTGCTACTGTAAGAACTAGCTACAGTCAATCACACTGCTACTGTATGAACTAGCTACAGTCCCAATGCTGCATTATATTAACTAGCTACAGTCAATCATACTGCTACTGTATGACCTAGCTTCAGTAAATCACACTGCTACTGTATGAACTAGCTACAATCAATCACACTGCTACTGTATGAACTAGCTACAATCAATCACACTGCTACTGTATGAACTAGCTACAATCAATCACACTGCTACTGTATGAACTAGCTACAATCAATCACACTGCTACTGTATGAACTAGCTACAGTCAATCACACTGCTACTGTATGAACTAGCGACAGTCCCAATGCTACACTATGTGAACTAGCTACAGTCAATCACACTGCTACTGTATGAACTAGCTACAGTCAGTCACACTGCTACTGTATGAACTAGCTACAGTCAATCACACTGCTACTGTAGGAACTAGCTCCAGTCAGTCACACTGCTACTGTATGAACTAGCTACAGTCCCAATGATACACAATATGAACTAGCTACAGTCAATCACACTGCTACTGTATGAACTAGCTACAGTCAATCACACTGCTACTGTATGAACTAGCTACAGTCAATCACACTGCTACTGTATGAACTAGCTACAGTAAATCACACTGCTACTGTATGAACTAGCGACAGTCCCAATGCTACACTATGTGAACTAGCTACAGTCAATCACACTGCTACTGTATGAACTAGCTACAGTCCCAATGATACACAATATGAACTAGGTACAGTCAATCACACTGCTACTGTATGAACTAGCTACAGTCAATCACACTGCTACTGTATCAACTAGCTACAGTCAATCACACTGCTACTGTATGAACTAGCTCCAGTCAGTCACACTGCTACTGTATGAACTAGCTACAGTCCCAATGATACACAATATGAACTAGCTACAGTCAATCACACTGCTACTGTATGAACTAGCTACATTCAATCGCACCTCTACTGTATGAACTAGCTACAGTCAGTCACACTGCTACAGTGTGAACTAGCTACAGTCCCAATGCTACATTATATGAACTAGCTACAGTCAATCACACTGCTACTGTATGAACTATCTACAGTCAATCACACTGCTACTGTATGAACTAGCTACAGTCAGTCACACTGCTACTGTATGAACTAGCGACAGTCCCAATGCTACATGATATGAGCTAGATACAGTCCCAATGCTACATGATATGAACTTGCTACAGTCAATCACACTGCTACTGTATGAACTAGCTACAGTCCCAATGATACACTATATGAACGAGCTACAGTCAATCACACTGCTACTGTATGAACTAGCTACAGCCCCAATGCTGCATTATATGAACTAGCTACAGTCAATCACACTGCTACTGTATGACCTAGCTACAGTAAATCACACTGCTACTGTATGAACTAGCTACAGTACCAATGCTACACAATATGAACTAGCTACAGTCCCAATGCTACATGATATAAACGAGCTACAGTCAATCACACTGCTACTGTATGAACTAGCTACAGTCAATCACACTGCTACTGTATGAACTAGCTACAATCAATCACACTGCTACTGTATGAACTAGCTACAGTCAATCACACTGCTACTGTATGAACTAGCGACAGTCAATCACACTGCTACTGTATGAACTAGCTACAGTCAATCACACTGCTACTGTATGAACTAGCGACAGTCCCAATGCTAAACTATGTGAACTAGCTACAGTCAATCACACTGCTACTGTATGAACTAGCTACAGTCAGTCACACTGCTACTGTATGAACTAGCTACAGTCAATCACACTGCTACTGTAGGAACTAGCTCCAGTCAGTCACACTGCTACTGTATGAACTAGCTACAGTCCCAATGATACACAATATGAACTAGCTACAGTCAATCACACTGCTACTGTATGAACTAGCTACAGTCAATCACACTGCTACTGTATGAACTAGCTACAGTAAATCACACTGCTACTGTATGAACTAGCGACAGTCCCAATGCTACACTATGTGAACTAGCTACAGTCAATCACACTGCTACTGTATGAACTAGCTACAGTCCCAATGATACACAATATGAACTAGGTACAGTCAATCACACTGCTACTGTATGAACTAGCTACAGTCAATCACACTGCTACTGTATCAACTAGCTACAGTCAATCACACTGCTACTGTATCAACTAGCTCCAGTCAGTCACACTGCTACTGTATGAACTAGCTCCAGTCAGTCACACTGCTACTGTATGAACTAGCTACAGTCCCAATGATACACAATATGAACTAGCTACAGTCAATCACACTGCTACTGTATGAACTAGCTACAGTCAATCACACTGCTACTGTATCAACTAGCTACAGTCAATCACACTGCTAATGTATGAACTAGCTGCAGTCAATCACACTGCTACTGTATGAACTAGCGACAGTCCCAATGCTACACTATGTGAACTAGCTACAGTCAATCACACTGCTACTGTATGAACTAGCTACAGTCCCAATGATACACAATATGAACTAGGTACAGTCAATCACACTGCTACTGTGTGAACTAGCTACAGTCAATCACACTGCTACTGTATCAACTAGCTACAGTCAATCACACTGCTACTGTATGAACTAGCTACATTCAATCGCACCTCTACTGTATGAACTAGCTACAGTCAGTCACACTGCTACTGTGTGAACTAGCTACAGTCCCAATGCTACATTATATGAACTAGCTACAGTCAATCACACTGCTACTGTATGAACTATCTACAGTCAATCACACTGCTACTGTATGAACTAGCTACAGTCAATCACACTGCTACTGTATGAAATAGGTACAGTCAATCACACTGCTACTGTATGAACTAGCTACAGTCAATCACACTGCTACTGTATGAACTATCTACAGTCAATCACACTGCTACTGTATGAACTAGCTACAGTCAATCACACTGCTACTGTATGAACTATCTACAGTCAATCACACTGCTACTGTATGAACTAGCTACAGTCAGTCACACTGCTACTGTATGAACTAGCGACAGTCCCAATGCTACATGATATGAGCTAGATACAGTCCCAATGCTACATGATATGAACTTGCTACAGTCAATCACACTGCTACTGTATGAACTAGCTACAGTCCCAATGATACACTATATGAACGAGCTACAGTCAATCACACTGCTACTGTATGAACTAGCTACAGCCCCAATGCTGCATTATATGAACTAGCTACAGTCAATCACACTGCTACTGTATGACCTAGCTACAGTAAATCACACTGCTACTGTATGAACTAGCTACAGTACCAATGCTACACAATATGAACTAGCTACAGTCCCAATGCTACATGATATAAACGAGCTACAGTCAATCACACTGCTACTGTATGAACTAGCTACAGTCAATCACACTGCTACTGTATGAACTAGCTACAATCAATCACACTGCTACTGTATGAACTAGCTACAGTCAATCACACTGCTACTGTATGACCTAGCGACAGTCCCAATGCTACACTATGTGAACTAGCTACAGTCAATCACACTGCTACTGTATGAACTAGCTACAGTCAGTCACACTGCTACTGTTTGAACTAGCTACAGTCAATCACACTGCTACTGTATGAACTAGCTACAGTCAGTCACACTGCTACTGTTTGAACTAGCTACAGTCAATCACACTGCTACTGTATGAACTAGCTACAGTCAATCACACTGCTACTGTATGAACTAGCTACAGTCAGTCACACTGCTACTGTATGAACTAGCTACAGTCCCAATGATACACAATATGAACTGGCTACAGTCAATCACACTGCTACTGTATGGACTAGCCACAGTCAATCACACTGCTACTGTATAAACTAGCTACAATCAATCACACTGCTACTGTATGAACTAGCTACAGTCAATCACACTGCTACTGTATAAACTCGCTACAGTCCGAATGCTTTCTGTATAAACTAGCTGCAGTCAATCACACTGCTACTGTATAAACTTGCTACAGTCAATCACACTGCTACTGTATGAACTAGCTACCGTCAATCACACTGCTACTGTATCAACTAGCTACAGTCAATCACACTGCTAATGTATGAACTAGCTGGAGTCAATCACACTGCTACTGTATGAACTAGCTAGAGTCAATCACACTGATACTGTATGAACTAGCTGGAGTCAATCACACTGCTACTGTATGAACTAGCTACAGTCAATCACACTGATACTGTTTGAACTAGCTACAGTCAATCACACTGCTACTGTATGAACTAGCTACAGTCAGTCAAACTGCTACTGTATGAACTAGCTACAGTCAATCACACTGCTACTGTATGAACTAGCTACAGTCAGTCAAACTGCTACTGTATGAACTAGCTACAGTCAATCACACTGCTACTGTATGAACTAGCTACAGTCAGTCAAACTGCTACTGTATGAACTAGCTACAGTCAATCACACTGCTACTGTATGAACTAGCTACAATCAATCACACTGCTACTGTATGAACTAGCTACAGTCAATCACACTGCTACTGTATGACCTAGCGACAGTCCCAATGCTACACTATGTGAACTAGCTACAGTCAATCACACTGCTACTGTATGAACTAGCTACAGTCAGTCACACTGCTACTGTTTGAACTAGCTACAGTCAATCACACTGCTACTGTATGAACTAGCTACAGTCAGTCACACTGCTACTGTTTGAACTAGCTACAGTCAATCACACTGCTACTGTATGAACTAGCTACAGTCAATCACACTGCTACTGTATGAACTAGCTACAGTCAGTCACACTGCTACTGTATGAACTAGCTACAGTCCCAATGATACACAATATGAACTGGCTACAGTCAATCACACTGCTACTGTATGGACTAGCCACAGTCAATCACACTGCTACTGTATAAACTAGCTACAATCAATCACACTGCTACTGTATGAACTAGCTACAGTCAATCACACTGCTACTGTATAAACTTGCTACAGTCAATCACACTGCTACTGTATGAACTAGCTACCGTCAATCACACTGCTACTGTATAAACTTGCTACAGTCAATCACACTGCTACTGTATGAACTAGCTACCGTCAATCACACTGCTACTGTATCAACTAGCTACAGTCAATCACACTGCTAATGTATGAACTAGCTGGAGTCAATCACACTGCTACTGTATGAACTAGCTAGAGTCAATCACACTGATACTGTATGAACTAGCTGGAGTCAATCACACTGCTACTGTATGAACTAGCTACAGTCAATCACACTGATACTGTTTGAACTAGCTACAGTCAATCACACTGCTACTGTATGAACTAGCTACAGTCAGTCAAACTGCTACTGTATGAACTAGCTACAGTCAATCACACTGCTACTGTATGAACTAGCTACAGTCAGTCAAACTGCTACTGTATGAACTAGCTACAGTCAATCACACTGCTACTGTATGAACTAGCTACAGTCAGTCAAACTGCTACTGTGTGAACTAGCTACAGTCAATCACACTGCTACTGTATGAACTAGCTACAGTCCCAATGATACACAATATGAACTAGGTACAGTCAATCACACTGCTACTGTATCAACTAGCTACAGTCAATCACACTGCTAATGTATTAACTAGCTTCAGTCAATCTCACCTCTACTGTATGAACTAGCTACAGTAAATCACACTGCTACTGTATAAACTAGCTACAGTACCAATGCTACACAATATGAACTAGCTACAGTCCCAATGCTACATGATATAAACGAGCTACAGTCAATCACACTGCTACTGTATGAACTAGCTACAGTCAATCACACTGCTACTGTATGAACTAGCTACAATCAATCACACTGCTACTGTATGAACTAGCTACAGTCAATCACACTGCTACTGTATGAACTAGCGACAGTCAATCACACTGCTACTGTATGAACTAGCTACAGTCAATCACACTGCTACTGTATGAACTAGCGACAGTCCCAATGCTAAACTATGTGAACTAGCTACAGTCAATCACACTGCTACTGTATGAACTAGCTACAGTCAGTCACACTGCTACTGTATGAACTAGCTACAGTCAATCACACTGCTACTGTAGGAACTAGCTCCAGTCAGTCACACTGCTACTGTATGAACTAGCTACAGTCCCAATGATACACAATATGAACTAGCTACAGTCAATCACACTGCTACTGTATGAACTAGCTACAGTCAATCACACTGCTACTGTATGAACTAGCTACAGTAAATCACACTGCTACTGTATGAACTAGCGACAGTCCCAATGCTACACTATGTGAACTAGCTACAGTCAATCACACTGCTACTGTATGAACTAGCTACAGTCCCAATGATACACAATATGAACTAGGTACAGTCAATCACACTGCTACTGTATGAACTAGCTACAGTCAATCACACTGCTACTGTATCAACTAGCTACAGTCAATCACACTGCTACTGTATCAACTAGCTCCAGTCAGTCACACTGCTACTGTATGAACTAGCTCCAGTCAGTCACACTGCTACTGTATGAACTAGCTACAGTCCCAATGATACACAATATGAACTAGCTACAGTCAATCACACTGCTACTGTATGAACTAGCTACAGTCAATCACACTGCTACTGTATCAACTAGCTACAGTCAATCACACTGCTAATGTATGAACTAGCTGCAGTCAATCACACTGCTACTGTATGAACTAGCGACAGTCCCAATGCTACACTATGTGAACTAGCTACAGTCAATCACACTGCTACTGTATGAACTAGCTACAGTCCCAATGATACACAATATGAACTAGGTACAGTCAATCACACTGCTACTGTGTGAACTAGCTACAGTCAATCACACTGCTACTGTATCAACTAGCTACAGTCAATCACACTGCTACTGTATGAACTAGCTACATTCAATCGCACCTCTACTGTATGAACTAGCTACAGTCAGTCACACTGCTACTGTGTGAACTAGCTACAGTCCCAATGCTACATTATATGAACTAGCTACAGTCAATCACACTGCTACTGTATGAACTATCTACAGTCAATCACACTGCTACTGTATGAACTAGCTACAGTCAATCACACTGCTACTGTATGAAATAGGTACAGTCAATCACACTGCTACTGTATGAACTAGCTACAGTCAATCACACTGCTACTGTATGAACTATCTACAGTCAATCACACTGCTACTGTATGAACTAGCTACAGTCAATCACACTGCTACTGTATGAACTATCTACAGTCAATCACACTGCTACTGTATGAACTAGCTACAGTCAGTCACACTGCTACTGTATGAACTAGCGACAGTCCCAATGCTACATGATATGAGCTAGATACAGTCCCAATGCTACATGATATGAACTTGCTACAGTCAATCACACTGCTACTGTATGAACTAGCTACAGTCCCAATGATACACTATATGAACGAGCTACAGTCAATCACACTGCTACTGTATGAACTAGCTACAGCCCCAATGCTGCATTATATGAACTAGCTACAGTCAATCACACTGCTACTGTATGACCTAGCTACAGTAAATCACACTGCTACTGTATGAACTAGCTACAGTACCAATGCTACACAATATGAACTAGCTACAGTCCCAATGCTACATGATATAAACGAGCTACAGTCAATCACACTGCTACTGTATGAACTAGCTACAGTCAATCACACTGCTACTGTATGAACTAGCTACAATCAATCACACTGCTACTGTATGAACTAGCTACAGTCAATCACACTGCTACTGTATGACCTAGCGACAGTCCCAATGCTACACTATGTGAACTAGCTACAGTCAATCACACTGCTACTGTATGAACTAGCTACAGTCAGTCACACTGCTACTGTTTGAACTAGCTACAGTCAATCACACTGCTACTGTATGAACTAGCTACAGTCAGTCACACTGCTACTGTTTGAACTAGCTACAGTCAATCACACTGCTACTGTATGAACTAGCTACAGTCAATCACACTGCTACTGTATGAACTAGCTACAGTCAGTCACACTGCTACTGTATGAACTAGCTACAGTCCCAATGATACACAATATGAACTGGCTACAGTCAATCACACTGCTACTGTATGGACTAGCCACAGTCAATCACACTGCTACTGTATAAACTAGCTACAATCAATCACACTGCTACTGTATGAACTAGCTACAGTCAATCACACTGCTACTGTATAAACTCGCTACAGTCCGAATGCTTTCTGTATAAACTAGCTGCAGTCAATCACACTGCTACTGTATAAACTTGCTACAGTCAATCACACTGCTACTGTATGAACTAGCTACCGTCAATCACACTGCTACTGTATCAACTAGCTACAGTCAATCACACTGCTAATGTATGAACTAGCTGGAGTCAATCACACTGCTACTGTATGAACTAGCTAGAGTCAATCACACTGATACTGTATGAACTAGCTGGAGTCAATCACACTGCTACTGTATGAACTAGCTACAGTCAATCACACTGATACTGTTTGAACTAGCTACAGTCAATCACACTGCTACTGTATGAACTAGCTACAGTCAGTCAAACTGCTACTGTATGAACTAGCTACAGTCAATCACACTGCTACTGTATGAACTAGCTACAGTCAGTCAAACTGCTACTGTATGAACTAGCTACAGTCAATCACACTGCTACTGTATGAACTAGCTACAGTCAGTCAAACTGCTACTGTATGAACTAGCTACAGTCAATCACACTGCTACTGTATGAACTAGCTACAATCAATCACACTGCTACTGTATGAACTAGCTACAGTCAATCACACTGCTACTGTATGACCTAGCGACAGTCCCAATGCTACACTATGTGAACTAGCTACAGTCAATCACACTGCTACTGTATGAACTAGCTACAGTCAGTCACACTGCTACTGTTTGAACTAGCTACAGTCAATCACACTGCTACTGTATGAACTAGCTACAGTCAGTCACACTGCTACTGTTTGAACTAGCTACAGTCAATCACACTGCTACTGTATGAACTAGCTACAGTCAATCACACTGCTACTGTATGAACTAGCTACAGTCAGTCACACTGCTACTGTATGAACTAGCTACAGTCCCAATGATACACAATATGAACTGGCTACAGTCAATCACACTGCTACTGTATGGACTAGCCACAGTCAATCACACTGCTACTGTATAAACTAGCTACAATCAATCACACTGCTACTGTATGAACTAGCTACAGTCAATCACACTGCTACTGTATAAACTTGCTACAGTCAATCACACTGCTACTGTATGAACTAGCTACCGTCAATCACACTGCTACTGTATAAACTTGCTACAGTCAATCACACTGCTACTGTATGAACTAGCTACCGTCAATCACACTGCTACTGTATCAACTAGCTACAGTCAATCACACTGCTAATGTATGAACTAGCTGGAGTCAATCACACTGCTACTGTATGAACTAGCTAGAGTCAATCACACTGATACTGTATGAACTAGCTGGAGTCAATCACACTGCTACTGTATGAACTAGCTACAGTCAATCACACTGATACTGTTTGAACTAGCTACAGTCAATCACACTGCTACTGTATGAACTAGCTACAGTCAGTCAAACTGCTACTGTATGAACTAGCTACAGTCAATCACACTGCTACTGTATGAACTAGCTACAGTCAGTCAAACTGCTACTGTATGAACTAGCTACAGTCAATCACACTGCTACTGTATGAACTAGCTACAGTCAGTCAAACTGCTACTGTGTGAACTAGCTACAGTCAATCACACTGCTACTGTATGAACTAGCTACAGTCCCAATGATACACAATATGAACTAGGTACAGTCAATCACACTGCTACTGTATCAACTAGCTACAGTCAATCACACTGCTAATGTATTAACTAGCTTCAGTCAATCTCACCTCTACTGTATGAACTAGCTACAGTCAGTCACACTGCTACTGTATGAACTAGCTACAGTCCCAATGCTACACAATATGAACTAGCTACAGTCAATCACACTGCTACTGTATGAACTAGCTACATTCAATCACACTGCTACTGTATGAAATAGCTACAGTCAATCACACTGCTACTGTATGAACTATCTACAGTCAATCACACTGCTACTGTATGAACTAGCTACAGTCAGTCACACTGCTACTGTATGAACTAGCGACAGTCCCAATGCTACACGATATGAGCTAGATACAGTCCCAATGCTACATGATATGAACTTGCTACAGTCAATCACACTGCTACTGTATGAACTAGCTACAGCCCCAATGCTGCATTATATGAACTAGCTACAGTCAAACACACTGCTACTGTATAAACTAGCTGCAGTCAATCACACTGCTACTGTATAAACTTGCTACAGTCAATCACACTGCTACTGTATGAACTAGCTACCGTCAATCACACTGCTACTGTATGAACTAGCTACAGTCAATCACACTGATACTGTTTGAACTAGCTACAGTCAGTCAAACTGCTACTGTATGAACTAGCTACAGTCAATCACACTGCTACTGTATGAACTAGCTACAGTCAGTCACACTGCTACTGTATGGACAAGCTACAATCAATCACACTGCTACTGTATGAACTAGCTACAGTCCCAATGCTACAGTATGAACTAGCTACAGTCAATCACACTGCTACTGTATGAACTAGCTACAGTCAATCACACTGCTACTGTATGAACTAGCTACAGTCCCAATGCTACATTATATGAACTAGCTACAGTCCCAATGATACACTATATGAACTAGCTACAGTCAATCACACTGCTACTGTATGAACTAGCTACAGTCCCAATGATACACTATATGAACTAGCTACAGTCAATCACACTGCTACTGTATGAACTAGCTACAGTCCCAATGCTACATTATGTGAACTAGCTACAGTCCCAATGATACACTATATGAACTAGCTACAGTCAATCACACCGCTACTGTATGAACTAGCTACAGTGAATCATACTGCTACTGTATGAACTAGCTACAGTAAATCACACTGCTACTGTATGAACTAGCTACAGTACCAATGCTACACAATATGAACTAGCTACAGTCCCAATTCTACATGATATAAACGAGCTACAGTCAATCACACTGCGACTGTATGAACTAGCTACAGTCAATCACACTGCTAATGTATGAACTAGCTACAGTCAATCACACTGCTAATGCATGATCTAGCTACAGTCAATCACACTGACAATGTATGAACTAGCTACAGTCAATCACACTGCTACTGTATGAACAAGCTACAATCAATCACACTGCTACTGTATAAACTAGCTACAGTCAATCACACTGCTACTGTATGAACTAGCTACATTATATGAACTAGCTACAGTCAATCACACTGCTACTGGATGAACTAGCTACAGTCCCAATGATACACTATATGAACTAGCTACAGTCAATCACACTGCTACTGTATGAACTAGCTACAGTCCCAATGCTACATTATATGAACTAGCTACAGTCAATTACACTGCTACTGGATGAACTAGCTACAGTCAATCACACTACTACTTTGTGAACTAGCTACAGTCAATCACACTGCTACTGTATGAACTAGCTACAGTCAGTCACACTGCTACTGTATGAACTAGCGACAGTCCCAATGCTACACGATATGAACTAGATACAGTCCAAATGCTACATGATATGAACTTGCTACAGTCAATCACACTGCTACTTTATCTACAGTCCCAATGATACACTATATGAACGAGCTACAGTCAATCACACTGCTACTGTATAAACTAGCTACAGTCAATCACACTGCTACTGTATGAACTAGCTACAGTCCCAATGCTACAGTATGAACTAGCTACAGTCAATCACACTGCTACTGTAAGAACTAGCTACAGTCAATCACACTGCTACTGTATGAACTAGCTACAGTCAATCACACTGCTACTGTATGAACTAGCTACAGTCCCAATGCTGCATTATATTAACTAGCTACAGTCAATCATACTGCTACTGTATGACCTAGCTTCAGTAAATCACACTGCTACTGTATGAACTAGCTACAGTACCAATGCTACACAATATGAACTAGCTACAGTCAATCACACTGCTACTGTATGAACTAGCTACAATCAATCACACTGCTACTGTATGAACTAGCTACAGTCAATCACACTGCTACTGTATGAACTAGCGACAGTCCCAATGCTACACTATGTGAACTAGCTACAGTCAATCACACTGCTACTGTGTGAACTAGCTACAGTCAATCACACTGCTACTGTATGAACTAGCTACAGTCAATCACACTGCTACTGTGTGAACTAGCTACAGTCAATCGCACTGCTACTGTATGAACTAGCTACAGTCAATCACACTGCTACTGTATGAACTAGCTACAGTCAATCACACTGCTACTGTATAAACTCGCTACAGTCAATCACACTGCTACTGTATGAACTAGCTACAGTCCGAATGCTTACTGTATAAACTAGCTGTAGTCAATCACACTGCTACTGTATAAACTTGCAACAGTCAATCACACTGCTACTGTATGAACTAGCTACAGTCAATCACACTGCTACTGTATAAACTTGCAACAGTCAATCACACTGCTACTGTATGAACTAGCTACAGTCAATCACACTGCTACTGTATCAACTAGCTACAGTCAATCACACTGCTAATGTATGAACTAGCTGCAGTCAATCACACTGCTACTGTATGAACTAGCTACAGTCCCAATGATACACAATATGAACTAGCTACAGTCAATCACACTGCTACTGTATCAACTAGCTACAGTCAATCACACTGCTACTGTATGAACTAGCTACATTCAATCGCACCTCTACTGTATGAACTAGCTACAGTCAGTCACACTGCTACTGTATGAACTAGCTACAGTCCCAATGCTACACAATATGAACTAGCTACAGTCAATCACACTGCTACTGTTTGAACTAGCTACAGTCAATCACACTGCTACTGTATGAACTAGCTACAGTCCCAATGCTACATTATATGAACTAGCTACAGTCAATCACACTGCTACTGTATGAACTATCTACAGTCAATCATACTGCTACTGTATGAACTAGCTACAGTCCCAATGCTACATTATATGAACTAGCTACAGTCAATCACACTGCTACTGTATGAACTAGCTACAGTCAGTCACACTGCTACTGTATGAACTAGCGACAGTCCCAATGCTACACGATATGAGCTAGATACAGTCCCAATGCTACATGATATGAACTTGCTACAGTCAATCACACTGCTACTGTATGAACTAGCTACAGTCCCAATGATACACTATATGAACGAGCTACAGTCAATCACACTGCTACTGTATGAACTAGCTACAGTCAATCACACTGCTACTGTATGAACTAGCTACAGCCCCAATGCTGCATTATATGAACTAGCTACAGTCAATCACACTGCTACTGTATGACCTAGCTACAGTAAATCACACTGCTACTGTATGAACTAGCTACAGTACCAATGCTACACAATATGAACTAGCTACAGTCCCAATGCTACATGACATAAACGAGCTACAGTCAATCACACTGCTACTGTATGAACTAGCTACAGTCAATCACACTGCTACTGTATGACCTAGCGACAGTCCCAATGCTACACTATGTGAACTAGCTACAGTCAATCACACTGCTACTGTATGAACTAGCTACAGTCAGTCACACTGCTACTGTTTGAACTAGCTACAGTCAATCACACTGCTACTGTATGAACTAGCTACAGTCAGTCACACTGCTACTGTTTGAACTAGCTACAGTCAATCACACTGCTACTGTATGAACTAGCTACAGTCAGTCACACTGCTACTGTATGAACTAGCTACAGTCCCAATGATACACAATATGAACTAGCTACAGTCAATCACACTGCTACTGTATCAACTAGCTACAGTCAATCACACTGCTACTGTATGAACTAGCTACATTCAATCGCACCTCTACTGTATGAACTAGCTACAGTCAGTCACACTGCTACTGTATGAACTAGCTACAGTCCCAATGCTACACAATATGAACTAGCTACAGTCAATCACACTGCTACTGTTTGAACTAGCTACAGTCAATCACACTGCTACTGTATGAACTAGCTACAGTCCCAATGCTACATTATATGAACTAGCTACAGTCAATCACACTGCTACTGTATGAACTATCTACAGTCAATCACACTGCTGCTGTATGAACTAGCTACAGTCCCAATGCTACATTATATGAACTAGCTACAGTCAATCACACTGCTACTGTATGAACTAGCTACAGTCAGTCACACTGCTACTGTATGAACTAGCGACAGTCCCAATGCTACACGATATGAGCTAGATACAGTCCCAATGCTACATGATATGAACTTGCTACAGTCAATCACACTGCTACTGTATGAACTAGCTACAGTCCCAATGATACACTATATGAACGAGCTACAGTCAATCACACTGCTACTGTATGAACTAGCTACAGTCAATCACACTGCTACTGTATGAACTAGCTACAGCCCCAATGCTGCATTATATGAACTAGCTACAGTCAATCACACTGCTACTGTATGACCTAGCTACAGTAAATCACACTGCTACTGTATGAACTAGCTACAGTACCAATGCTACACAATATGAACTAGCTACAGTCCCAATGCTACATGACATAAACGAGCTACAGTCAATCACACTGCTACTGTATGAACTAGCTACAGTCAATCACACTGCTACTGTATGACCTAGCGACAGTCCCAATGCTACACTATGTGAACTAGCTACAGTCAATCACACTGCTACTGTATGAACTAGCTACAGTCAGTCACACTGCTACTGTTTGAACTAGCTACAGTCAATCACACTGCTACTGTATGAACTAGCTACAGTCAGTCACACTGCTACTGTTTGAACTAGCTACAGTCAATCACACTGCTACTGTATGAACTAGCTACAGTCAGTCACACTGCTACTGTATGAACTAGCTACAGTCCCAATGATACACAATATGAACTAGCTACAGTCAATCACACTGCTACTGTATGAACTAGCTACAGTCAATCACACTGCTACTGTATAAACTAGCTACAATCAATCACACTGCTACTGTATGAACTAGCTACAGTCAATCACACTGCTACTGTATAAACTCGCTACAGTCCGAATGCTTACTGTATAAACTAGCTGCAGTCAATCACACTGCTACTGTATCAACTAGCTACAGTCAATCACACTGCTAATGTATGAACTAGCTGGAGTGAATCACACTGCTACTGTATGAACTAGCTACAGTCAATCACACTGATACTGTTTGAACTAGCTACAGTCAATCACACTGCTACTGTATGAACTAGCTACAGTCAGTCAAACTGCTACTGTATGAACTAGCTACAGTCAATCACACTGCTACTGTATGAACTAGCTACAGTCAGTCAAACTGCTACTGTATGAACTAGCTACAGTCAATCACACTGCTAATGTATGAACTAGCTACAGTCAGTCAAACTGCTACTGTGTGAACTAGCTACAGTCAATCACACTGCTACTGTATGAACTAGCTACAGTCCCAATGATACACAATATGAACTAGGTACAGTCAATCACACTGCTACTGTATCAACTAGCTACAGTCAATCACACTGCTACTGTATGAACTAGCTACAGTCAATCGCACCTCTACTGTATGAACTAGCTACAGTCAGTCACACTGCTACTGTATGAACTAGCTACAGTCCCAATGCTACACAATATGAACTAGCTACAGTCAATCACACTGCTACTGTATGAACTAGGTACAGTCAATCACACTGCTACTGTATGAACTAGCTACAGTCCCAATGCTACATTATATGAACTAGCTACAGTCAATCACACTGCTACTGTATGAAATAGGTACAGTCAATCACACTGCTACTGTATGAACTATCTACAGTCAATCACACTGCTACAGTATGAACTAGCTACAGTCAATCACACTGCTACTGTATGAACTAGCTACAGTCAGTCACACTGCTACTGTATGAACTAGCGACAGTCCCAATGCTACACGATTTGAGCTAGATACAGTCCCAATGCTACATGATATGAACTTGCTACAGTCAATCACACTGCTACTGTATGAACTAGCTACAGCCCCAATGCTGCATTATATGAACTAGCTACAGTCAAACACACTGCTACTGTATGACCTAGCTACAGTAAATCACACTGCTACTGGATGAACTAGCTACAGTACCAATGCTACACAATATGAACTAGCTACAGTCCCAATGCTACATGATATAAACGAGCTACAGTCAATCACACTGCTACTGTATGAACTAGCTACAGTCAATCACACTGCTACTGTATGAACTAGCTACAATCAATCACACTGCTACTGTATGAACTAGCTACAGTCAATCACACTGCTACTGTATGACCTAGCGACAGTCCCAATGCTACACTATGTGAACTAGCTACAGTCAATCACACTGCTACTGTATGAACTAGCTACAGTCAGTCACACTGCTACTGTATGAACTAGCTACAGTCAGTCACACTGCTACTGTTTGAACTAGCTACAGTCAATCACACTGCTACTGTATGAACTAGCTACAGTCAGTCACACTGCTACTGTATGAACTGGCTACAGTCAATCACACTGCTACTGTATGAACTAGCTACAGTCCCAATGATACACAATATGAACTAGCTACAGTCAATCACACTGCTACTGTATGAACTAGCTACAGTCAATCACACTGCTACTGTATGGACTAGCTACAGTCAATCACACTGATACTGTTTGAACTAGCTACAGTCAATCACACTGCTACTGTATGACCTAGCGACAGTCCCAATGCTACACTATGTGAACTAGCTACAGTCAATCACACTGCTACTGTATGAACTAGCTACAGTCAGTCACACTGCTACTGTTTGAACTAGCTACAGTCAATCACACTGCTACTGTATGAACTAGCTACAGCCCCAATGCTGCATTATATGAACTAGCTACAGTCAATCACACTGCTACTGTATGACCTAGCTACAGTAAATCACACTGCTACTGTATGAACTAGCTACAGTACCAATGCTACACAATATGAACTAGCTACAGTCCCAATGCTACATGACATAAACGAGCTACAGTCAATCACACTGCTACTGTATGAACTAGCTACAGTCAATCACACTGCTACTGTATGACCTAGCGACAGTCCCAATGCTACACTATGTGAACTAGCTACAGTCAATCACACTGCTACTGTATGAACTAGCTACAGTCAGTCACACTGCTACTGTTTGAACTAGCTACAGTCAATCACACTGCTACTGTATGAACTAGCTACAGTCAGTCACACTGCTACTGTTTGAACTAGCTACAGTCAATCACACTGCTACTGTATGAACTAGCTACAGTCAGTCACACTGCTACTGTATGAACTAGCTACAGTCCCAATGATACACAATATGAACTAGCTACAGTCAATCACACTGCTACTGTATGAACTAGCTACAGTCAATCACACTGCTACTGTATAAACTAGCTACAATCAATCACACTGCTACTGTATGAACTAGCTACAGTCAATCACACTGCTACTGTATAAACTCGCTACAGTCCGAATGCTTACTGTATAAACTAGCTGCAGTCAATCACACTGCTACTGTATCAACTAGCTACAGTCAATCACACTGCTAATGTATGAACTAGCTGGAGTGAATCACACTGCTACTGTATGAACTAGCTACAGTCAATCACACTGATACTGTTTGAACTAGCTACAGTCAATCACACTGCTACTGTATGAACTAGCTACAGTCAGTCAAACTGCTACTGTATGAACTAGCTACAGTCAATCACACTGCTACTGTATGAACTAGCTACAGTCAGTCAAACTGCTACTGTATGAACTAGCTACAGTCAATCACACTGCTACTGTATGAACTAGCTACAGTCAGTCAAACTGCTACTGTGTGAACTAGCTACAGTCAATCACACTGCTACTGTATGAACTAGCTACAGTCCCAATGATACACAATATGAACTAGGTACAGTCAATCACACTGCTACTGTATCAACTAGCTACAGTCAATCACACTGCTACTGTATGAACTAGCTACAGTCAATCGCACCTCTACTGTATGAACTAGCTACAGTCAGTCACACTGCTACTGTATGAACTAGCTACAGTCCCAATGCTACACAATATGAACTAGCTACAGTCAATCACACTGCTACTGTATGAACTAGGTACAGTCAATCACACTGCTACTGTATGAACTAGCTACAGTCCCAATGCTACATTATATGAACTAGCTACAGTCAATCACACTGCTACTGTATGAAATAGGTACAGTCAATCACACTGCTACTGTATGAACTATCTACAGTCAATCACACTGCTACAGTATGAACTAGCTACAGTCAATCACACTGCTACTGTATGAACTAGCTACAGTCAGTCACACTGCTACTGTATGAACTAGCGACAGTCCCAATGCTACACGATTTGAGCTAGATACAGTCCCAATGCTACATGATATGAACTTGCTACAGTCAATCACACTGCTACTGTATGAACTAGCTACAGCCCCAATGCTGCATTATATGAACTAGCTACAGTCAAACACACTGCTACTGTATGACCTAGCTACAGTAAATCACACTGCTACTGGATGAACTAGCTACAGTACCAATGCTACACAATATGAACTAGCTACAGTCCCAATGCTACATGATATAAACGAGCTACAGTCAATCACACTGCTACTGTATGAACTAGCTACAGTCAATCACACTGCTACTGTATGAACTAGCTACAATCAATCACACTGCTACTGTATGAACTAGCTACAGTCAATCACACTGCTACTGTATGACCTAGCGACAGTCCCAATGCTACACTATGTGAACTAGCTACAGTCAATCACACTGCTACTGTATGAACTAGCTACAGTCAGTCACACTGCTACTGTATGAACTAGCTACAGTCAGTCACACTGCTACTGTTTGAACTAGCTACAGTCAATCACACTGCTACTGTATGAACTAGCTACAGTCAGTCACACTGCTACTGTATGAACTGGCTACAGTCAATCACACTGCTACTGTATGAACTAGCTACAGTCCCAATGATACACAATATGAACTAGCTACAGTCAATCACACTGCTACTGTATGAACTAGCTACAGTCAATCACACTGCTAATGTATGGACTAGCTACAGTCAATCACACTGATACTGTTTGAACTAGCTACAGTCAATCACACTGCTACTGTATGACCTAGCGACAGTCCCAATGCTACACTATGTGAACTAGCTACAGTCAATCACACTGCTACTGTATGAACTAGCTACAGTCAGTCACACTGCTACTGTTTGAACTAGCTACAGTCAATCACACTGCTACTGTATGAACTAGCTACAGTCAGTCACACTGCTACTGTTTGAACTAGCTACAATCAATCACCCTGCTACTGTATGAACTAGCTACAGTCAATCACACTGCTACTGTATAAACTAGCTACAATCAATCACACTGCTACTGTATGAACTAGCTACAGTCAATCACACTGCTACTGTATAAACTCGCTACAGTCCGAATGATACACAATATGAACTAGCTACAGTCAATCACACTGCTACTGTATGGACTAGCTACAGTCAATCACACTGCTACTGTATGAACTAGCTACAATCAATCACCCTGCTACTGTATGAACTAGCTACAGTCAATCACACTGCTACTGTATAAACTAGCTACAATCAATCACACTGCTACTGTATGAACTAGCTACAGTCAATCACACTGCTACTGTATAAACTCGCTACAGTCCGAATGCTTACTGTATAAACTAGCTGCAGTCAATCACACTGCTACTGTATCAACTAGCTACAGTCAATCACACTGCTAATGTATGAACTAGCTGGAGTGAATCACACTGCTACTGTATGAACTAGCTACAGTCAATCACACTGATACTGTTTGAACTAGCTACAGTCAATCACACTGCTACTGTATGAACTAGCTACAGTCAGTCAAACTGCTACTGTATGAACTAGCTACAGTCAATCACACTGCTACTGTATGAACTAGCTACAGTCAGTCAAACTGCTACTGTATGAACTAGCTACAGTCAATCACACTGCTACTGTATGAACTAGCTACAGTCAGTCAAACTGCTACTGTGTGAACTAGCTACAGTCAATCACACTGCTACTGTATGAACTAGCTACAGTCCCAATGATACACAATATGAACTAGGTACAGTCAATCACACTGCTACTGTATCAACTAGCTACAGTCAATCACACTGCTACTGTATGAACTAGCTACAGTCAATCGCACCTCTACTGTATGAACTAGCTACAGTCAGTCACACTGCTACTGTATGAACTAGCTACAGTCCCAATGCTACACAATATGAACTAGCTACAGTCAATCACACTGCTACTGTATGAACTAGGTACAGTCAATCACACTGCTACTGTATGAACTAGCTACAGTCCCAATGCTACATTATATGAACTAGCTACAGTCAATCACACTGCTACTGTATGAAATAGGTACAGTCAATCACACTGCTACTGTATGAACTATCTACAGTCAATCACACTGCTACAGTATGAACTAGCTACAGTCAATCACACTGCTACTGTATGAACTAGCTACAGTCAGTCACACTGCTACTGTATGAACTAGCGACAGTCCCAATGCTACACGATTTGAGCTAGATACAGTCCCAATGCTACATGATATGAACTTGCTACAGTCAATCACACTGCTACTGTATGAACTAGCTACAGCCCCAATGCTGCATTATATGAACTAGCTACAGTCAAACACACTGCTACTGTATGACCTAGCTACAGTAAATCACACTGCTACTGGATGAACTAGCTACAGTACCAATGCTACACAATATGAACTAGCTACAGTCCCAATGCTACATGATATAAACGAGCTACAGTCAATCACACTGCTACTGTATGAACTAGCTACAGTCAATCACACTGCTACTGTATGAACTAGCTACAATCAATCACACTGCTACTGTATGAACTAGCTACAGTCAATCACACTGCTACTGTATGACCTAGCGACAGTCCCAATGCTACACTATGTGAACTAGCTACAGTCAATCACACTGCTACTGTATGAACTAGCTACAGTCAGTCACACTGCTACTGTATGAACTAGCTACAGTCAGTCACACTGCTACTGTTTGAACTAGCTACAGTCAATCACACTGCTACTGTATGAACTAGCTACAGTCAGTCACACTGCTACTGTATGAACTGGCTACAGTCAATCACACTGCTACTGTATGAACTAGCTACAGTCCCAATGATACACAATATGAACTAGCTACAGTCAATCACACTGCTACTGTATGAACTAGCTACAGTCAATCACACTGCTAATGTATGGACTAGCTACAGTCAATCACACTGATACTGTTTGAACTAGCTACAGTCAATCACACTGCTACTGTATGACCTAGCGACAGTCCCAATGCTACACTATGTGAACTAGCTACAGTCAATCACACTGCTACTGTATGAACTAGCTACAGTCAGTCACACTGCTACTGTTTGAACTAGCTACAGTCAATCACACTGCTACTGTATGAACTAGCTACAGTCAGTCACACTGCTACTGTTTGAACTAGCTACAATCAATCACCCTGCTACTGTATGAACTAGCTACAGTCAATCACACTGCTACTGTATAAACTAGCTACAATCAATCACACTGCTACTGTATGAACTAGCTACAGTCAATCACACTGCTACTGTATAAACTCGCTACAGTCCGAATGATACACAATATGAACTAGCTACAGTCAATCACACTGCTACTGTATGGACTAGCTACAGTCAATCACACTGCTACTGTATGAACTAGCTACAATCAATCACCCTGCTACTGTATGAACTAGCTACAGTCAATCACACTGCTACTGTATAAACTAGCTACAATCAATCACACTGCTACTGTATGAACTAGCTACAGTCAATCACACTGCTACTGTATAAACTCGCTACAGTCCGAATGCTTACTGTATAAACTAGCTGCAGTCAATCACACTGCTACTGTATGAACTTGCTACAGTCAATCACACTGCTACTGTATGAACTAGCTACCGTCAATCACACTGCTACTGTATCAACTAGCTACAGTCAATCACACTGCTAATGTATGAACTAGCTGGAGTCAATCACACTGCTACTGTATGAACTAGCTACAGTCAATCACACTGATACTGTTTGAACTAGCTACAGTCAATCACACTGCTACTGTATGAACTAGCTACAGTCAGTCAAACTGTTACTGTATGAACTAGCTACAGTCAATCACACTGCTACTGTATGAACTAGCTACAGTCAGTCAAACTGCTACTGTGTGAACTAGCTACAGTCAATCACACTGCTACTGTATGAACTAGCTACAGTCCCAATGATACACAATATGAACTAGGTACAGTCAGTCAAACTGCTACTGTATGAACTAGCTACAGTCAATCACACTGCTACTGTATGAACTAGCTACAGTCAGTCAAACTGCTACTGTGTGAACTAGCTACAGTCAATCACACTGCTACTGTATGAACTAGCTACAGTCCCAATGATACACAATATGAACTAGGTACAGTCAATCACACTGCTACTGTATGAACTAGCTACAGTCAATCGCACCTCTACTGTATGAACTAGCTACAGTCAGTCACACTGCTACTGTATGAACTAGCTACAGTCCCAATGCTACACAATATGAACTAGCTACAGTCAATCACACTGCTACTGTATGAACTAGGTACAGTCAATCACACTGCTACTGTATGAACTAGCTACAGTCCCAATGCTACATTATATGAACTAGATACAGTCAATCACACTGCTACTGGATGAACTAGCTTCAGTCCCAATGATACACTATATGAACTAGCTACAGTCAATCACACTGCTACTGTATGAACTAGCTACAGCCAATCACACTGCTACTGTGTGAACTAGCTACAGTCAATCACACTGCTACTGTATGAACTAGCTACAGTCCCAATGCTACATTATATGAACTAGCTACAGTCAATCACACTGCTACTGTATGAACTAGCTACAGTCAGTCACACTGCTACTGTATGAACTAGCGACAGTCCCAATGCTACACGATATGAACTAGATACAGTCCCAATGCTACATTATGTGAACTAGCTACAGTCCCAATGATACACTATATGAACTAGCTACAGTCAATCACACCGCTACTGTATGAACTAGCTACAGTGAATCATACTGCTACTGTATGAACTAGCTACAGTACCAATGCTACACAATATGAACTAGCTACAGTCCCAATGCTACATGATATAAACGAGCTACAGTCAATCACACTGCGACTGTATGAACTAGCTACAGTCAATCACACTGCTAATGTATGAACTAGCTACAGTCAATCACACTGCTAATGCATGATCTAGCTACAGTCAATCACACTGACAATGTATGAACTAGCTACAGTCAATCACACTGCTACTGTATGAACAACCTACAATCAATCACACTGCTACTGTATAAACTAGCTACAGTCAATCACACTGCTACTGTATGAACTAGCTACAGTCCCAATGCTACATTATATGAACTAGCTACAGTCCCAATGATACACTATATGAACTAGCGACAGTCAATCACACTGCTACTGTATGAACTAGCTACAGTCCCAATGATACACTATATGAACTAGCTACAGTCAATCACACTGCTACTGTATGAACTAGCTACAGTCCCAATGCTACATTATGTGAACTAGCTACAGTCCCAATGATACACTATATGAACTAGCTACAGTCAATCACACCGCTACTGTATGAACTAGCTACAGTCAATCACACTGCTACTGTATGAACTAGCTACATTATATGAACTAGCTACAGTCAATCACACTGCTACTGGATGAATTAGCTACAGTCCCAATGATACACTATATGAACTAGCTACAGTCAATCACACTGCTACTGTATGAACTAGCTACAGTCATTCACACTGCTACTGTGTGAACTAGCTACAGTCAATCACACTGCTACTGTATGAACTAGCTACAGTCCCAATGCTACATTATATGAACTAGCTACAGTCAATTACACTGCTACTGGATGAACTAGCTACAGTCAATCACACTACTACTTTGTGAACTAGCTACAGTCAATCACACTGCTACTGTATGAACTAGCTACAGTCAGTCACACTGCTACTGTATGAACTAGCGACAGTCCCAATGCTACACGATATGAACTAGATACAGTCCAAATGCTACATGATTTGAACTTGCTACAGTCAATCACACTGCTACTGTATCTACAGTCCCAATGATACACTATATGAACGAGCTACAGTCAATCACACTGCTACTGTATAAACTAGCTACAGTCAATCACACTGCTACTGTATGAACTAACTACAGTCCCAATGCTACAGTATGAACTAGCTACAGTCAATCACACTGCTACTGTAAGAACTAGCTACAGTCAATCACACTGCTACTGTATGAACTAGCTACAGTCAATCACACTGCTACTGTATGAACTAGCTACAGTCCCAATGCTGCATTATATTAACTAGCTACAGTCAATCATACTGCTACTGTATGACCTAGCTTCAGTAAATCACACTGCTACTGTATGAACTAGCTACAGTACCAATGCTACACAATATGAACTAGCTACAGTCAATCACACTGCTACTGTATGAACTAGCTACAATCAATCACACTGCTACTGTATAAACTCGCTACAGTCCGAATGATACACAATATGAACTAGCTACAGTCAATCACACTGCTACTGTATGGACTAGCTACAGTCAATCACACTGCTACTGTATGAACTAGCTACAATCAATCACCCTGCTACTGTATGAACTAGCTACAGTCAATCACACTGCTACTGTATAAACTAGCTACAATCAATCACACTGCTACTGTATGAACTAGCTACAGTCAATCACACTGCTACTGTATAAACTCGCTACAGTCCGAATGCTTACTGTATAAACTAGCTGCAGTCAATCACACTGCTACTGTATAAACTTGCTACAGTCAATCACACTGCTACTGTATGAACTAGCTACCGTCAATCACACTGCTACTGTATCAACTAGCTACAGTCAATCACACTGCTACTGTATGAACTAGCTCCAGTCAGTCACACTGCTACTGTATGAACTAGCTACAGTCCCAATGATACACAATATGAACTAGCTACAGTCAATCACACTGCTACTGTATCAACTAGCTACAGTCAATCACACTGCTAATGTATGAACTAGCTGCAGTCAATCACACTGCTACTGTATGAACTAGCGACAGTCCCAATGCTACACTATGTGAACTAGCTACAGTCAATCACACTGCTACTGTATGAACTAGCTACAGTCCCAATGATACACAATATGAACTAGGTACAGTCAATCACACTGCTACTGTGTGAACTAGCTACAGTCAATCACACTGCTACTGTATCAACTAGCTACAGTCAATCACACTGCTACTGTATGAACTAGCTACATTCAATCGCACCTCTACTGTATGAACTAGCTACAGTCAGTCACACTGCTACTGTGTGAACTAGCTACAGTCCCAATGCTACATTATATGAACTAGCTACAGTCAATCACACTGCTACTGTATGAACTATCTACAGTCAATCACACTGCTACTGTATGAACTAGCTACAGTCAATCACACTGCTACTGTATGAAATAGGTACAGTCAATCACACTGCTACTGTATGAACTAGCTACAGTCAATCACACTGCTACTGTATGAACTATCTACAGTCAATCACACTGCTACTGTATGAACTAGCTACAGTCAGTCACACTGCTACTGTATGAACTAGCGACAGTCCCAATGCTACATGATATGAGCTAGATACAGTCCCAATGCTACATGATATGAACTTGCTACAGTCAATCACACTGCTACTGTATGAACTAGCTACAGTCCCAATGATACACTATATGAACGAGCTACAGTCAATCACACTGCTACTGTATGAACTAGCTACAGCCCCAATGCTGCATTATATGAACTAGCTACAGTCAATCACACTGCTACTGTATGACCTAGCTACAGTAAATCACACTGCTACTGTATGAACTAGCTACAGTACCAATGCTACACAATATGAACTAGCTACAGTCCCAATGCTACATGATATAAACGAGCTACAGTCAATCACACTGCTACTGTATGAACTAGCTACAGTCAATCACACTGCTACTGTATGAACTAGCTACAATCAATCACACTGCTACTGTATGAACTAGCTACAGTCAATCACACTGCTACTGTATGACCTAGCGACAGTCCCAATGCTACACTATGTGAACTAGCTACAGTCAATCACACTGCTACTGTATGAACTAGCTACAGTCAGTCACACTGCTACTGTTTGAACTAGCTACAGTCAATCACACTGCTACTGTATGAACTAGCTACAGTCAGTCACACTGCTACTGTTTGAACTAGCTACAGTCAATCACACTGCTACTGTATGAACTAGCTACAGTCCCAATGATACACAATATGAACTGGCTACAGTCAATCACACTGCTACTGTATGAACTAGCTACAGTCAATCACACTGCTACTGTATGAACTAGCGACAGTCCCAATGCTACACTATGTGAACTAGCTACAGTCAATCACACTGCTACTGTATGAACTAGCTACAGTCAGTCACACTGCTACTGTATGAACTAGCTACAGTCAATCACACTGCTACTGTAGGAACTAGCTCCAGTCAGTCACACTGCTACTGTATGAACTAGCTACAGTCCCAATGATACACAATATGAACTAGCTACAGTCAATCACACTGCTACTGTATGAACTAGCTACAGTCAATCACACTGCTACTGTATGAACTAGCTACAGTAAATCACACTGCTACTGTATGAACTAGCGACAGTCCCAATGCTACACTATGTGAACTAGCTACAGTCAATCACACTGCTACTGTATGAACTAGCTACAGTCCCAATGATACACAATATGAACTAGGTACAGTCAATCACACTGCTACTGTATGAACTAGCTACAGTCAATCACACTGCTACTGTATCAACTAGCTACAGTCAATCACACTGCTACTGTATGAACTAGCTCCAGTCAGTCACACTGCTACTGTATGAACTAGCTACAGTCCCAATGATACACAATATGAACTAGCTACAGTCAATCACACTGCTACTGTATGAACTAGCTACAGTCAATCACACTGCTACTGTATCAACTAGCTACAGTCAATCACACTGCTAATGTATGAACTAGCTGCAGTCAATCACACTGCTACTGTATGAACTAGCGACAGTCCCAATGCTACACTATGTGAACTAGCTACAGTCAATCACACTGCTACTGTATGAACTAGCTACAGTCCCAATGATACACAATATGAACTAGGTACAGTCAATCACACTGCTACTGTGTGAACTAGCTACAGTCAATCACACTGCTACTGTATCAACTAGCTACAGTCAATCACACTGCTACTGTATGAACTAGCTACATTCAATCGCACCTCTACTGTATGAACTAGCTACAGTCAGTCACACTGCTACTGTGTGAACTAGCTACAGTCCCAATGCTACATTATATGAACTAGCTACAGTCAATCACACTGCTACTGTATGAACTATCTACAGTCAATCACACTGCTACTGTATGAACTAGCTACAGTCCCAATGATACACTATATGAACGAGCTACAGTCAATCACACTGCTACTGTATGAACTAGCTACAGCCCCAATGCTGCATTATATGAACTAGCTACAGTCAATCACACTGCTACTGTATGACCTAGCTACAGTAAATCACACTGCTACTGTATGAACTAGCTACAGTACCAATGCTACACAATATGAACTAGCTACAGTCCCAATGCTACATGATATAAACGAGCTACAGTCAATCACACTGCTACTGTATGAACTAGCTACAGTCAATCACACTGCTACTGTATGAACTAGCTACAATCAATCACACTGCTACTGTATGAACTAGCTACAGTCAATCACACTGCTACTGTATGACCTAGCGACAGTCCCAATGCTACACTATGTGAACTAGCTACAGTCAATCACACTGCTACTGTATGAACTAGCTACAGTCAGTCACACTGCTACTGTATGACCTAGCGACAGTCCCAATGCTACACTATGTGAACTAGCTACAGTCAATCACACTGCTACTGTATGAACTAGCTACAGTCAGTCACACTGCTACTGTTTGAACTAGCTACAGTCAATCACACTGCTACTGTATGAACTAGCTACAGTCAGTCACACTGCTACTGTATGAACTAGCTACAGTCCCAATGATACACAATATGAACTGGCTACAGTCAATCACACTGCTACTGTATGGACTAGCCACAGTCAATCACACTGCTACTGTATAAACTAGCTACAATCAATCACACTGCTACTGTATGAACTAGCTACAGTCAATCACACTGCTACTGTATAAACTCGCTACAGTCCGAATGCTTTCTGTATAAACTAGCTGCAGTCAATCACACTGCTACTGTATAAACTTGCTACAGTCAATCACACTGCTACTGTATGAACTAGCTACCGTCAATCACACTGCTACTGTATCAACTAGCTACAGTCAATCACACTGCTAATGTATGAACTAGCTGGAGTCAATCACACTGCTACTGTATGAACTAGCTAGAGTCAATCACACTGATACTGTATGAACTAGCTGGAGTCAATCACACTGCTACTGTATGAACTAGCTACAGTCAATCACACTGATACTGTTTGAACTAGCTACAGTCAATCACACTGCTACTGTATGAACTAGCTACAGTCAGTCAAACTGCTACTGTATGAACTAGCTACAGTCAATCACACTGCTACTGTATGAACTAGCTACAGTCAGTCAAACTGCTACTGTATGAACTAGCTACAGTCAATCACACTGCTACTGTATGAACTAGCTACAGTCAGTCAAACTGCTACTGTGTGAACTAGCTACAGTCAATCACACTGCTACTGTATGAACTAGCTACAGTCCCAATGATACACAATATGAACTAGGTACAGTCAATCACACTGCTACTGTATCAACTAGCTACAGTCAATCACACTGCTACTGTATGAACTAGCTACAGTCAATCTCACCTCTACTGTATGAACTAGCTACAGTCAGTCACACTGCTACTGTATGAACTAGCTACAGTCCCAATGCTACACAATATGAACTAGCTACAGTCAATCACACTGCTACTGTATGAACTAGCTACAGTCAATCACACTGCTACTGTATGAAATAGCTACAGTCAATCACACTGCTACTGTATGAACTATCTACAGTCAATCACACTGCTACTGTATGAACTAGCTACAGTCAGTCACACTGCTACTGTATGAACTAGCGACAGTCCCAATGCTACACGATATGAGCTAGATACAGTCCCAATGCTACATGATATGAACTTGCTACAGTCAATCACACTGCTACTGTATGAACTAGCTACAGCCCCAATGCTGCATTATATGAACTAGCTACAGTCAAACACACTGCTACTGTATAAACTAGCTGCAGTCAATCACACTGCTACTGTATAAACTTGCTACAGTCAATCACACTGCTACTGTATGAACTAGCTACCGTCAATCACACTGCTACTGTATGAACTAGCTACAGTCAATCACACTGATACTGTTTGAACTAGCTACAGTCAGTCAAACTGCTACTGTATGAACTAGCTACAGTCAATCACACTGCTACTGTATGAACTAGCTACAGTCAGTCACACTGCTACTGTATGGACAAGCTACAATCAATCACACTGCTACTGTATGAACTAGCTACAGTCCCAATGCTACAGTATGAACTAGCTACAGTCAATCACACTGCTACTGTATGAACTAGCTACAGTCAATCACACTGCTACTGTATGAACTAGCTACAGTCCCAATGCTACATTATATGAACTAGCTACAGTCCCAATGATACACTATATGAACTAGCTACAGTCAATCACACTGCTACTGTATGAACTAGCTACAGTCCCAATGATACACTATATGAACTAGCTACAGTCAATCACACTGCTACTGTATGAACTAGCTACAGTCCCAATGCTACATTATGTGAACTAGCTACAGTCCCAATGATACACTATATGAACTAGCTACAGTCAATCACACCGCTACTGTATGAACTAGCTACAGTGAATCATACTGCTACTGTATGAACTAGCTACAGTAAATCACACTGCTACTGTATGAACTAGCTACAGTACCAATGCTACACAATATGAACTAGCTACAGTCCCAATGCTACATGATATAAACGAGCTACAGTCAATCACACTGCGACTGTATGAACTAGCTACAGTCAATCACACTGCTAATGTATGAACTAGCTACAGTCAATCACACTGCTAATGCATGATCTAGCTACAGTCAATCACACTGACAATGTATGAACTAGCTACAGTCAATCACACTGCTACTGTATGAACAAGCTACAATCAATCACACTGCTACTGTATAAACTAGCTACAGTCAATCACACTGCTACTGTATGAACTAGCTACAGTCCCAATGCTACATTATATGAACTAGCTACAGTCCCAATGATACACTATATGAACTAGCTACAGTCAATCACACTGCTACTGTATGAACTAGCTACAGTCCCAATGATACACTATATGAACTAGCTACAGTCAATCACACTGCTACTGTATGAACTAGCTACAGTCCCAATGCTACATTATGTGAACTAGCTACAGTCCCAATGATACACTATATGAACTAGCTACAGTCAATCACACCGCTACTGTATGAACTAGCTACAGTCAATCACACTGCTACTGTATGAACTAGCTACATTATATGAACTAGCTACAGTCAATCACACTGCTACTGGATGAACTAGCTACAGTCCCAATGATACACTATATGAACTAGCTACAGTCAATCACACTGCTACTGTATGAACTAGCTACAGTCCCAATGCTACATTATATGAACTAGCTACAGTCAATTACACTGCTACTGGATGAACTAGCTACAGTCAATCACACTACTACTTTGTGAACTAGCTACAGTCAATCACACTGCTACTGTATGAACTAGCTACAGTCAGTCACACTGCTACTGTATGAACTAGCGACAGTCCCAATGCTACACGATATGAACTAGATACAGTCCAAATGCTACATGATATGAACTTGCTACAGTCAATCACACTGCTACTGTATCTACAGTCCCAATGATACACTATATGAACGAGCTACAGTCAATCACACTGCTACTGTATAAACTAGCTACAGTCAATCACACTGCTACTGTATGAACTAGCTACAGTCCCAATGCTACAGTATGAACTAGCTACAGTCAATCACACTGCTACTGTATGAACTAGCTACAGTCAATCACACTGCTACTGTATGAACTAGCTACAGTCCCAATGCTGCATTATATTAACTAGCTACAGTCAATCATACTGCTACTGTATGACCTAGCTTCAGTAAATCACACTGCTACTGTATGAACTAGCTACAGCACCAATGCTACACAATATGAACTAGCTACAGTCAATCACACTGCTACTGTATGAACTAGCTACAATCAATCACACTGCTACTGTATGAACTAGCTACAGTCAATCACACTGCTACTGTATGAACTAGCGACAGTCCCAATGCTACACTATGTGAACTAGCTACAGTCAATCACACTGCTACTGTGTGAACTAGCTACAGTCAATCACACTGCTACTGTATGAACTAGCTACAGTCAATCACACTGCTACTGTATAAACTCGC
Source organism: Argentina silus (assembly GCF_951799395.1). Classification (NCBI taxonomy): domain Eukaryota; kingdom Metazoa; phylum Chordata; class Actinopteri; order Argentiniformes; family Argentinidae; genus Argentina; species Argentina silus. The sequence continues at coordinate 18,657,820 of NC_139654.1, forward strand.
TACAGTCAATCACACTGCTACTGTATGAACTAGCTACAGTGAATCACACTGCTACTGTATGAACTAGCTACAGTCCGAATGCTTACTGTATAAACTAGCTGTAGTCAATCACACTGCTACTGTATAAACTTGCAACAGTCAATCACACTGCTACTGTATGAACTAGCTACAGTCAATCACACTGCTACTGTATAAACTTGCAACAGTCAATCACACTGCTACTGTATGAACTAGCTGCAGTCAATCACACTGCTACTGTATGAACTAGCTAAAGTCAATCACACTGCAAATGTATGAACTAGCTGCAGTCAATCACACTGCTACTGTATGAACTAGCTACAGTCCCAATGATACACAATATGAACTAGCTACAGTCAATCACACTGCTACTGTATCAACTAGCTACAGTCAATCACACTGCTACTGTATGAACTAGCTACATTCAATCGCACCTCTACTGTATGAACTAGCTACAGTCAGTCACACTGCTACTGTATGAACTAGCTACAGTCCCAATGCTACACAATATGAACTAGCTACAGTCAATCACACTGCTACTGTTTGAACTAGCTACAGTCAATCACACTGCTACTGTATGAACTAGCTACAGTCCCAATGCTACATTATGTGAACTAGCTACAGTCCCAATGATACACTATATGAACTAGCTACAGTCAATCACACCGCTACTGTATGAACTAGCTACAGTCCCAATGCTACATTATATGAACTAGCTACAGTCAATTACACTGCTACTGGATGAACTAGCTACAGTCAATCACACTACTACTTTGTGAACTAGCTACAGTCAATCACACTGCTACTGTATGAACTAGCTACAGTCAGTCACACTGCTACTGTATGAACTAGCGACAGTCCCAATGCTACACGATATGAACTAGATACAGTCCAAATGCTACATGATATGAACTTGCTACAGTCAATCACACTGCTACTGTATCTACAGTCCCAATGATACACTATATGAACGAGCTACAGTCAATCACACTGCTACTGTATAAACTAGCTACAGTCAATCACACTGCTACTGTATGAACTAGCTACAGTCCCAATGCTACAGTATGAACTAGCTACAGTCAATCACACTGCTACTGTATGAACTAGCTACAGTCAATCACACTGCTACTGTATGAACTAGCTACAGTCCCAATGCTGCATTATATTAACTAGCTACAGTCAATCATACTGCTACTGTATGACCTAGCTTCAGTAAATCACACTGCTACTGTATGAACTAGCTACAGTACCAATGCTACACAATATGAACTAGCTACAGTCAATCACACTGCTACTGTATGAACTAGCTACAATCAATCACACTGCTACTGTATGAACTAGCTACAGTCAATCACACTGCTACTGTATGAACTAGCGACAGTCCCAATGCTACACTATGTGAACTAGCTACAGTCAATCACACTGCTACTGTGTGAACTAGCTACAGTCAATCACACTGCTACTGTATGAACTAGCTACAGTCAATCACACTGCTACTGTATAAACTCGCTACAGTCAATCACACTGCTACTGTATGAACTAGCTACAGTGAATCACACTGCTACTGTATGAACTAGCTACAGTCCGAATGCTTACTGTATAAACTAGCTGTAGTCAATCACACTGCTACTGTATAAACTTGCAACAGTCAATCACACTGCTACTGTATGAACTAGCTACAGTCAATCACACTGCTACTGTATAAACTTGCAACAGTCAATCACACATCTACTGTATGAACTAGCTGCAGTCAATCACACTGCTACTGTATGAACTAGCTAAAGTCAATCACACTGCAAATGTATGAACTAGCTGCAGTCAATCACACTGCTACTGTATGAACTAGCTACAGTCCCAATGATACACAATATGAACTAGCTACAGTCAATCACACTGCTACTGTATCAACTAGCTACAGTCAATCACACTGCTACTGTATGAACTAGCTACATTCAATCGCACCTCTACTGTATGAACTAGCTACAGTCAGTCACACTGCTACTGTATGAACTAGCTACAGTCCCAATGCTACACAATATGAACTAGCTACAGTCAATCACACTGCTACTGTTTGAACTAGCTACAGTCAATCACACTGCTACTGTATGAACTAGCTACAGTCCCAATGCTACATTATGTGAACTAGCTACAGTCCCAATGATACACTATATGAACTAGCTACAGTCAATCACACCGCTACTGTATGAACTAGCTACAGTCAATCACACTGCTACTGTATGAACTAGCTACATTATATGAACTAGCTACAGTCAATCACACTGCTACTGGATGAACTAGCTACAGTCCCAATGATACACTATATGAACTAGCTACAGTCAATCACACTGCTACTGTATGAACTAGCTACAGTCCCAATGCTACATTATATGAACTAGCTACAGTCAATTACACTGCTACTGGATGAACTAGCTACAGTCAATCACACTACTACTTTGTGAACTAGCTACAGTCAATCACACTGCTACTGTATGAACTAGCTACAGTCAGTCACACTGCTACTGTATGAACTAGCGACAGTCCCAATGCTACACGATATGAACTAGATACAGTCCAAATGCTACATGATATGAACTTGCTACAGTCAATCACACTGCTACTGTATCTACAGTCCCAATGATACACTATATGAACGAGCTACAGTCAATCACACTGCTACTGTATAAACTAGCTACAGTCAATCACACTGCTACTGTATGAACTAGCTACAGTCCCAATGCTACAGTATGAACTAGCTACAGTCAATCACACTGCTACTGTAAGAACTAGCTACAGTCAATCACACTGCTACTGTATGAACTAGCTACAGTCAATCACACTGCTACTGTATGAACTAGCTACAGTCCCAATGCTGCATTATATTAACTAGCGACAGTCAATCATACTGCTACTGTATGACCTAGCTTCAGTAAATCACACTGCTACTGTATGAACTAGCTACAGTACCAATGCTACACAATATGAACTAGCTACAGTCAATCACACTGCTACTGTATGAACTAGCTACAATCAATCACACTGCTACTGTATGAACTAGCTACAGTCAATCACACTGCTACTGTATGAACTAGCGACAGTCCCAATGCTACACTATGTGAACTAGCTACAGTCAATCACACTGCTACTGTGTGAACTAGCTACAGTCAATCACACTGCTACTGTATGAACTAGCTACAGTCAATCACACTGCTACTGTATGAACTAGCTACAGTCAATCACACTGCTACTGTATAAACTCGCTACAGTCAATCACACTGCTACTGTATGAACTAGCTACAGTGAATCACACTGCTACTGTATGAACTAGCTACAGTCCGAATGCTTACTGTATAAACTAGCTGTAGTCAATCACACTGCTACTGTATAAACTTGCAACAGTCAATCACACTGCTACTGTATGAACTAGCTACAATCAATCACACTGCTACTGTATGAACTAGCTACAGTCAATCACACTGCTACTGTATAAACTCGCTACAGTCCGAATGCTTACTGTATAAACTAGCTGCAGTCAATCACACTGCTACTGTATCAACTAGCTACAGTCAATCACACTGCTAATGTATGAACTAGCTGGAGTCAATCACACTGCTACTGTATGAACTAGCTACAGTCAATCACACTGATACTGTTTGAACTAGCTACAGTCAATCACACTGCTACTGTATGAACTAGCTACAGTCAGTCAAACTGCTACTGTATGAACTAGCTACAGTCAATCACACTGCTACTGTATGAACTAGCTACAGTCCCAATGCTACACAATATGAACTAGCTACAGTCAATCACACTGCTACTGTATGAACTAGGTACAGTCAATCACACTGCTACTGTATGAACTAGCTACAGTCCCAATGCTACATTATATGAACTAGCTACAGTCAATCACACTGCTACTGTATGAAATAGGTACAGTCAATCACACTGCTACTGTATGAACTATCTACAGTCAATCACACTGCTACAGTATGAACTAGCTACAGTCAATCACACTGCTACTGTATGAACTAGCTACAGTCAGTCACACTGCTACTGTATGAACTAGCGACAGTCCCAATGCTACACGATTTGAGCTAGATACAGTCCCAATGCTACATGATATGAACTTGCTACAGTCAATCACACTGCTACTGTATGAACTAGCTACAGCCCCAATGCTGCATTATATGAACTAGCTACAGTCAAACACACTGCTACTGTATGACCTAGCTACAGTAAATCACACTGCTACTGGATGAACTAGCTACAGTACCAATGCTACACAATATGAACTAGCTACAGTCCCAATGCTACATGATATAAACGAGCTACAGTCAATCACACTGCTACTGTATGAACTAGCTACAGTCAATCACACTGCTACTGTATGAACTAGCTACAATCAATCACACTGCTACTGTATGAACTAGCTACAGTCAATCACACTGCTACTGTATGACCTAGCGACAGTCCCAATGCTACACTATGTGAACTAGCTACAGTCAATCACACTGCTACTGTATGAACTAGCTACAGTCAGTCACACTGCTACTGTATGAACTAGCTACAGTCAGTCACACTGCTACTGTTTGAACTAGCTACAGTCAATCACACTGCTACTGTATGAACTAGCTACAGTCAGTCACACTGCTACTGTATGAACTGGCTACAGTCAATCACACTGCTACTGTATGAACTAGCTACAGTCCCAATGATACACAATATGAACTAGCTACAGTCAATCACACTGCTACTGTATGAACTAGCTACAGTCAATCACACTGCTACTGTATGGACTAGCTACAGTCAATCACACTGATACTGTTTGAACTAGCTACAGTAAATCACACTGCTACTGTATGACCTAGCGACAGTCCCAATGCTACACTATGTGAACTAGCTACAGTCAATCACACTGCTACTGTATGAACTAGCTACAGTCAGTCACACTGCTACTGTTTGAACTAGCTACAGTCAATCACACTGCTACTGTATGAACTAGCTACAGCCCCAATGCTGCATTATATGAACTAGCTACAGTCAATCACACTGCTACTGTATGACCTAGCTACAGTAAATCACACTGCTACTGTATGAACTAGCTACAGTACCAATGCTACACAATATGAACTAGCTACAGTCCCAATGCTACATGACATAAACGAGCTACAGTCAATCACACTGCTACTGTATGAACTAGCTACAGTCAATCACACTGCTACTGTATGACCTAGCGACAGTCCCAATGCTACACTATGTGAACTAGCTACAGTCAATCACACTGCTACTGTATGAACTAGCTACAGTCAGTCACACTGCTACTGTTTGAACTAGCTACAGTCAATCACACTGCTACTGTATGAACTAGCTACAGTCAGTCACACTGCTACTGTTTGAACTAGCTACAGTCAATCACACTGCTACTGTATGAACTAGCTACAGTCAGTCACACTGCTACTGTATGAACTAGCTACAGTCCCAATGATACACAATATGAACTAGCTACAGTCAATCACACTGCTACTGTATGAACTAGCTACAGTCAATCACACTGCTACTGTATAAACTAGCTACAATCAATCACACTGCTACTGTATGAACTAGCTACAGTCAATCACACTGCTACTGTATAAACTCGCTACAGTCCGAATGCTTACTGTATAAACTAGCTGCAGTCAATCACACTGCTACTGTATCAACTAGCTACAGTCAATCACACTGCTAATGTATGAACTAGCTGGAGTGAATCACACTGCTACTGTATGAACTAGCTACAGTCAATCACACTGATACTGTTTGAACTAGCTACAGTCAATCACACTGCTACTGTATGAACTAGCTACAGTCAGTCAAACTGCTACTGTATGAACTAGCTACAGTCAATCACACTGCTACTGTATGAACTAGCTACAGTCAGTCAAACTGCTACTGTATGAACTAGCTACAGTCAATCACACTGCTACTGTATGAACTAGCTACAGTCAGTCAAACTGCTACTGTGTGAACTAGCTACAGTCAATCACACTGCTACTGTATGAACTAGCTACAGTCCCAATGATACACAATATGAACTAGGTACAGTCAATCACACTGCTACTGTATCAACTAGCTACAGTCAATCACACTGCTACTGTATGAACTAGCTACAGTCAATCGCACCTCTACTGTATGAACTAGCTACAGTCAGTCACACTGCTACTGTATGAACTAGCTACAGTCCCAATGCTACACAATATGAACTAGCTACAGTCAATCACACTGCTACTGTATGAACTAGGTACAGTCAATCACACTGCTACTGTATGAACTAGCTACAGTCCCAATGCTACATTATATGAACTAGCTACAGTCAATCACACTGCTACTGTATGAAATAGGTACAGTCAATCACACTGCTACTGTATGAACTATCTACAGTCAATCACACTGCTACAGTATGAACTAGCTACAGTCAATCACACTGCTACTGTATGAACTAGCTACAGTCAGTCACACTGCTACTGTATGAACTAGCGACAGTCCCAATGCTACACGATTTGAGCTAGATACAGTCCCAATGCTACATGATATGAACTTGCTACAGTCAATCACACTGCTACTGTATGAACTAGCTACAGCCCCAATGCTGCATTATATGAACTAGCTACAGTCAAACACACTGCTACTGTATGACCTAGCTACAGTAAATCACACTGCTACTGGATGAACTAGCTACAGTACCAATGCTACACAATATGAACTAGCTACAGTCCCAATGCTACATGATATAAACGAGCTACAGTCAATCACACTGCTACTGTATGAACTAGCTACAGTCAATCACACTGCTACTGTATGAACTAGCTACAATCAATCACACTGCTACTGTATGAACTAGCTACAGTCAATCACACTGCTACTGTATGACCTAGCGACAGTCCCAATGTTACACTATGTGAACTAGCTACAGTCAATCACACTGCTACTGTATGAACTAGCTACAGTCAGTCACACTGCTACTGTATGAACTAGCTACAGTCAGTCACACTGCTACTGTTTGAACTAGCTACAGTCAATCACACTGCTACTGTATGAACTAGCTACAGTCAGTCACACTGCTACTGTATGAACTGGCTACAGTCAATCACACTGCTACTGTATGAACTAGCTACAGTCCCAATGATACACAATATGAACTAGCTACAGTCAATCACACTGCTACTGTATGAACTAGCTACAGTCAATCACACTGCTAATGTATGGACTAGCTACAGTCAATCACACTGATACTGTTTGAACTAGCTACAGTCAATCACACTGCTACTGTATGACCTAGCGACAGTCCCAATGCTACACTATGTGAACTAGCTACAGTCAATCACACTGCTACTGTATGAACTAGCTACAGTCAGTCACACTGCTACTGTTTGAACTAGCTACAGTCAATCACACTGCTACTGTATGAACTAGCTACAGTCAGTCACACTGCTACTGTTTGAACTAGCTACAATCAATCACCCTGCTACTGTATGAACTAGCTACAGTCAATCACACTGCTACTGTATAAACTAGCTACAATCAATCACACTGCTACTGTATGAACTAGCTACAGTCAATCACACTGCTACTGTATAAACTCGCTACAGTCCGAATGATACACAATATGAACTAGCTACAGTCAATCACACTGCTACTGTATGGACTAGCTACAGTCAATCACACTGCTACTGTATGAACTAGCTACAATCAATCACCCTGCTACTGTATGAACTAGCTACAGTCAATCACACTGCTACTGTATAAACTAGCTACAATCAATCACACTGCTACTGTATGAACTAGCTACAGTCAATCACACTGCTACTGTATAAACTCGCTACAGTCCGAATGCTTACTGTATAAACTAGCTGCAGTCAATCACACTGCTACTGTATCAACTAGCTACAGTCAATCACACTGCTAATGTATGAACTAGCTGGAGTGAATCACACTGCTACTGTATGAACTAGCTACAGTCAATCACACTGATACTGTTTGAACTAGCTACAGTCAATCACACTGCTACTGTATGAACTAGCTACAGTCAGTCAAACTGCTACTGTATGAACTAGCTACAGTCAATCACACTGCTACTGTATGAACTAGCTACAGTCAGTCAAACTGCTACTGTATGAACTAGCTACAGTCAATCACACTGCTACTGTATGAACTAGCTACAGTCAGTCAAACTGCTACTGTGTGAACTAGCTACAGTCAATCACACTGCTACTGTATGAACTAGCTACAGTCCCAATGCTACACAATATGAACTAGCTACAGTCAATCACACTGCTACTGTATGAACTAGGTACAGTCAATCACACTGCTACTGTATGAACTAGCTACAGTCCCAATGCTACATTATATGAACTAGCTACAGTCAATCACACTGCTACTGTATGAAATAGGTACAGTCAATCACACTGCTACTGTATGAACTATCTACAGTCAATCACACTGCTACAGTATGAACTAGCTACAGTCAATCACACTGCTACTGTATGAACTAGCGACAGTCCCAATGCTACACGATTTGAGCTAGATACAGTCCCAATGCTACATGATATGAACTTGCTACAGTCAATCACACTGCTACTGTATGAACTAGCTACAGCCCCAATGCTGCATTATATGAACTAGCTACAGTCAAACACACTGCTACTGTATGACCTAGCTACAGTAAATCACACTGCTACTGGATGAACTAGCTACAGTACCAATGCTACACAATATGAACTAGCTACAGTCCCAATGCTACATGATATAAACGAGCTACAGTCAATCACACTGCTACTGTATGAACTAGCTACAGTCAATCACACTGCTACTGTATGAACTAGCTACAATCAATCACACTGCTACTGTATGAACTAGCTACAGTCAATCACACTGCTACTGTATGACCTAGCGACAGTCCCAATGCTACACTATGTGAACTAGCTACAGTCAATCACACTGCTACTGTATGAACTAGCTACAGTCAGTCACACTGCTACTGTATGAACTAGCTACAGTCAGTCACACTGCTACTGTTTGAACTAGCTACAGTCAATCACACTGCTACTGTATGAACTAGCTACAGTCAGTCACACTGCTACTGTATGAACTGGCTACAGTCAATCACACTGCTACTGTATGAACTAGCTACAGTCCCAATGATACACAATATGAACTAGCTACAGTCAATCACACTGCTACTGTATGAACTAGCTACAGTCAATCACACTGCTAATGTATGGACTAGCTACAGTCAATCACACTGATACTGTTTGAACTAGCTACAGTCAATCACACTGCTACTGTATGACCTAGCGACAGTCCCAATGCTACACTATGTGAACTAGCTACAGTCAATCACACTGCTACTGTATGAACTAGCTACAGTCAGTCACACTGCTACTGTTTGAACTAGCTACAGTCAATCACACTGCTACTGTATGAACTAGCTACAGTCAGTCACACTGCTACTGTTTGAACTAGCTACAATCAATCACCCTGCTACTGTATGAACTAGCTACAGTCAATCACACTGCTACTGTATAAACTAGCTACAATCAATCACACTGCTACTGTATGAACTAGCTACAGTCAATCACACTGCTACTGTATAAACTCGCTACAGTCCGAATGATACACAATATGAACTAGCTACAGTCAATCACACTGCTACTGTATGGACTAGCTACAGTCAATCACACTGCTACTGTATGAACTAGCTACAATCAATCACCCTGCTACTGTATGAACTAGCTACAGTCAATCACACTGCTACTGTATAAACTAGCTACAATCAATCACACTGCTACTGTATGAACTAGCTACAGTCAATCACACTGCTACTGTATAAACTCGCTACAGTCCGAATGCTTACTGTATAAACTAGCTGCAGTCAATCACACTGCTACTGTATGAACTTGCTACAGTCAATCACACTGCTACTGTATGAACTAGCTACCGTCAATCACACTGCTACTGTATCAACTAGCTACAGTCAATCACACTGCTAATGTATGAACTAGCTGGAGTCAATCACACTGCTACTGTATGAACTAGCTACAGTCAATCACACTGATACTGTTTGAACTAGCTACAGTCAATCACACTGCTACTGTATGAACTAGCTACAGTCAGTCAAACTGTTACTGTATGAACTAGCTACAGTCAATCACACTGCTACTGTATGAACTAGCTACAGTCAGTCAAACTGCTACTGTGTGAACTAGCTACAGTCAATCACACTGCTACTGTATGAACTAGCTACAGTCCCAATGATACACAATATGAACTAGGTACAGTCAGTCAAACTGCTACTGTATGAACTAGCTACAGTCAATCACACTGCTACTGTATGAACTAGCTACAGTCAGTCAAACTGCTACTGTGTGAACTAGCTACAGTCAATCACACTGCTACTGTATGAACTAGCTACAGTCCCAATGATACACAATATGAACTAGGTACAGTCAATCACACTGCTACTGTATGAACTAGCTACAGTCAATCGCACCTCTACTGTATGAACTAGCTACAGTCAGTCACACTGCTACTGTATGAACTAGCTACAGTCCCAATGCTACACAATATGAACTAGCTACAGTCAATCACACTGCTACTGTATGAACTAGGTACAGTCAATCACACTGCTACTGTATGAACTAGCTACAGTCCCAATGCTACATTATATGAACTAGATACAGTCAATCACACTGCTACTGGATGAACTAGCTTCAGTCCCAATGATACACTATATGAACTAGCTACAGTCAATCACACTGCTACTGTATGAACTAGCTACAGCCAATCACACTGCTACTGTGTGAACTAGCTACAGTCAATCACACTGCTACTGTATGAACTAGCTACAGTCCCAATGCTACATTATATGAACTAGCTACAGTCAATCACACTGCTACTGTATGAACTAGCTACAGTCAGTCACACTGCTACTGTATGAACTAGCGACAGTCCCAATGCTACACGATATGAACTAGATACAGTCCCAATGCTACATTATGTGAACTAGCTACAGTCCCAATGATACACTATATGAACTAGCTACAGTCAATCACACCGCTACTGTATGAACTAGCTACAGTGAATCATACTGCTACTGTATGAACTAGCTACAGTACCAATGCTACACAATATGAACTAGCTACAGTCCCAATGCTACATGATATAAACGAGCTACAGTCAATCACACTGCGACTGTATGAACTAGCTACAGTCAATCACACTGCTAATGTATGAACTAGCTACAGTCAATCACACTGCTAATGCATGATCTAGCTACAGTCAATCACACTGACAATGTATGAACTAGCTACAGTCAATCACACTGCTACTGTATGAACAACCTACAATCAATCACACTGCTACTGTATAAACTAGCTACAGTCAATCACACTGCTACTGTATGAACTAGCTACAGTCCCAATGCTACATTATATGAACTAGCTACAGTCCCAATGATACACTATATGAACTAGCGACAGTCAATCACACTGCTACTGTATGAACTAGCTACAGTCCCAATGATACACTATATGAACTAGCTACAGTCAATCACACTGCTACTGTATGAACTAGCTACAGTCCCAATGCTACATTATGTGAACTAGCTACAGTCCCAATGATACACTATATGAACTAGCTACAGTCAATCACACCGCTACTGTATGAACTAGCTACAGTCAATCACACTGCTACTGTATGAACTAGCTACATTATATGAACTAGCTACAGTCAATCACACTGCTACTGGATGAATTAGCTACAGTCCCAATGATACACTATATGAACTAGCTACAGTCAATCACACTGCTACTGTATGAACTAGCTACAGTCATTCACACTGCTACTGTGTGAACTAGCTACAGTCAATCACACTGCTACTGTATGAACTAGCTACAGTCCCAATGCTACATTATATGAACTAGCTACAGTCAATTACACTGCTACTGGATGAACTAGCTACAGTCAATCACACTACTACTTTGTGAACTAGCTACAGTCAATCACACTGCTACTGTATGAACTAGCTACAGTCAGTCACACTGCTACTGTATGAACTAGCGACAGTCCCAATGCTACACGATATGAACTAGATACAGTCCAAATGCTACATGATTTGAACTTGCTACAGTCAATCACACTGCTACTGTATCTACAGTCCCAATGATACACTATATGAACGAGCTACAGTCAATCACACTGCTACTGTATAAACTAGCTACAGTCAATCACACTGCTACTGTATGAACTAACTACAGTCCCAATGCTACAGTATGAACTAGCTACAGTCAATCACACTGCTACTGTAAGAACTAGCTACAGTCAATCACACTGCTACTGTATGAACTAGCTACAGTCAATCACACTGCTACTGTATGAACTAGCTACAGTCCCAATGCTGCATTATATTAACTAGCTACAGTCAATCATACTGCTACTGTATGACCTAGCTTCAGTAAATCACACTGCTACTGTATGAACTAGCTACAGTACCAATGCTACACAATATGAACTAGCTACAGTCAATCATACTGCTACTGTATGAACTAGCTACAATCAATCACACTGCTACTGTATAAACTCGCTACAGTCCGAATGATACACAATATGAACTAGCTACAGTCAATCACACTGCTACTGTATGGACTAGCTACAGTCAATCACACTGCTACTGTATGAACTAGCTACAATCAATCACCCTGCTACTGTATGAACTAGCTACAGTCAATCACACTGCTACTGTATAAACTAGCTACAATCAATCACACTGCTACTGTATGAACTAGCTACAGTCAATCACACTGCTACTGTATAAACTCGCTACAGTCCGAATGCTTACTGTATAAACTAGCTGCAGTCAATCACACTGCTACTGTATAAACTTGCTACAGTCAATCACACTGCTACTGTATGAACTAGCTACCGTCAATCACACTGCTACTGTATCAACTAGCTACAGTCAATCACACTGCTACTGTATGAACTAGCTCCAGTCAGTCACACTGCTACTGTATGAACTAGCTACAGTCCCAATGATACACAATATGAACTAGCTACAGTCAATCACACTGCTACTGTATCAACTAGCTACAGTCAATCACACTGCTAATGTATGAACTAGCTGCAGTCAATCACACTGCTACTGTATGAACTAGCGACAGTCCCAATGCTACACTATGTGAACTAGCTACAGTCAATCACACTGCTACTGTATGAACTAGCTACAGTCCCAATGATACACAATATGAACTAGGTACAGTCAATCACACTGCTACTGTGTGAACTAGCTACAGTCAATCACACTGCTACTGTATCAACTAGCTACAGTCAATCACACTGCTACTGTATGAACTAGCTACATTCAATCGCACCTCTACTGTATGAACTAGCTACAGTCAGTCACACTGCTACTGTGTGAACTAGCTACAGTCCCAATGCTACATTATATGAACTAGCTACAGTCAATCACACTGCTACTGTATGAACTATCTACAGTCAATCACACTGCTACTGTATGAACTAGCTACAGTCAATCACACTGCTACTGTATGAAATAGGTACAGTCAATCACACTGCTACTGTATGAACTAGCTACAGTCAATCACACTGCTACTGTATGAACTATCTACAGTCAATCACACTGCTACTGTATGAACTAGCTACAGTCAGTCACACTGCTACTGTATGAACTAGCGACAGTCCCAATGCTACATGATATGAGCTAGATACAGTCCCAATGCTACATGATATGAACTTGCTACAGTCAATCACACTGCTACTGTATGAACTAGCTACAGTCCCAATGATACACTATATGAACGAGCTACAGTCAATCACACTGCTACTGTATGAACTAGCTACAGCCCCAATGCTGCATTATATGAACTAGCTACAGTCAATCACACTGCTACTGTATGACCTAGCTACAGTAAATCACACTGCTACTGTATGAACTAGCTACAGTACCAATGCTACACAATATGAACTAGCTACAGTCCCAATGCTACATGATATAAACGAGCTACAGTCAATCACACTGCTACTGTATGAACTAGCTACAGTCAATCACACTGCTACTGTATGAACTAGCTACAATCAATCACACTGCTACTGTATGAACTAGCTACAGTCAATCACACTGCTACTGTATGACCTAGCGACAGTCCCAATGCTACACTATGTGAACTAGCTACAGTCAATCACACTGCTACTGTATGAACTAGCTACAGTCAGTCACACTGCTACTGTTTGAACTAGCTACAGTCAATCACACTGCTACTGTATGAACTAGCTACAGTCAGTCACACTGCTACTGTTTGAACTAGCTACAGTCAATCACACTGCTACTGTATGAACTAGCTACAGTCCCAATGATACACAATATGAACTGGCTACAGTCAATCACACTGCTACTGTATGAACTAGCTACAGTCAATCACACTGCTACTGTATGAACTAGCGACAGTCCCAATGCTACACTATGTGAACTAGCTACAGTCAATCACACTGCTACTGTATGAACTAGCTACAGTCAGTCACACTGCTACTGTATGAACTAGCTACAGTCAATCACACTGCTACTGTAGGAACTAGCTCCAGTCAGTCACACTGCTACTGTATGAACTAGCTACAGTCCCAATGATACACAATATGAACTAGCTACAGTCAATCACACTGCTACTGTATGAACTAGCTACAGTCAATCACACTGCTACTGTATGAACTAGCTACAGTAAATCACACTGCTACTGTATGAACTAGCGACAGTCCCAATGCTACACTATGTGAACTAGCTACAGTCAATCACACTGCTACTGTATGAACTAGCTACAGTCCCAATGATACACAATATGAACTAGGTACAGTCAATCACACTGCTACTGTATGAACTAGCTACAGTCAATCACACTGCTACTGTATCAACTAGCTACAGTCAATCACACTGCTACTGTATGAACTAGCTCCAGTCAGTCACACTGCTACTGTATGAACTAGCTACAGTCCCAATGATACACAATATGAACTAGCTACAGTCAATCACACTGCTACTGTATGAACTAGCTACAGTCAATCACACTGCTACTGTATCAACTAGCTACAGTCAATCACACTGCTAATGTATGAACTAGCTGCAGTCAATCACACTGCTACTGTATGAACTAGCGACAGTCCCAATGCTACACTATGTGAACTAGCTACAGTCAATCACACTGCTACTGTATGAACTAGCTACAGTCCCAATGATACACAATATGAACTAGGTACAGTCAATCACACTGCTACTGTGTGAACTAGCTACAGTCAATCACACTGCTACTGTATCAACTAGCTACAGTCAATCACACTGCTACTGTATGAACTAGCTACATTCAATCGCACCTCTACTGTATGAACTAGCTACAGTCAGTCACACTGCTACTGTGTGAACTAGCTACAGTCCCAATGCTACATTATATGAACTAGCTACAGTCAATCACACTGCTACTGTATGAACTATCTACAGTCAATCACACTGCTACTGTATGAACTAGCTACAGTCCCAATGATACACTATATGAACGAGCTACAGTCAATCACACTGCTACTGTATGAACTAGCTACAGCCCCAATGCTGCATTATATGAACTAGCTACAGTCAAACACACTGCTACTGTATGACCTAGCTACAGTAAATCACACTGCTACTGGATGAACTAGCTACAGTACCAATGCTACACAATATGAACTAGCTACAGTCCCAATGCTACATGATATAAACGAGCTACAGTCAATCACACTGCTACTGTATGAACTAGCTACAGTCAATCACACTGCTACTGTATGAACTAGCTACAATCAATCACACTGCTACTGTATGAACTAGCTACAGTCAATCACACTGCTACTGTATGACCTAGCGACAGTCCCAATGCTACACTATGTGAACTAGCTACAGTCAATCACACTGCTACTGTATGAACTAGCTACAGTCAGTCACACTGCTACTGTATGAACTAGCTACAGTCAGTCACACTGCTACTGTTTGAACTAGCTACAGTCAATCACACTGCTACTGTATGAACTAGCTACAGTCAGTCACACTGCTACTGTATGAACTGGCTACAGTCAATCACACTGCTACTGTATGAACTAGCTACAGTCCCAATGATACACAATATGAACTAGCTACAGTCAATCACACTGCTACTGTATGAACTAGCTACAGTCAATCACACTGCTACTGTATGGACTAGCTACAGTCAATCACACTGATACTGTTTGAACTAGCTACAGTCAATCACACTGCTACTGTATGACCTAGCGACAGTCCCAATGCTACACTATGTGAACTAGCTACAGTCAATCACACTGCTACTGTATGAACTAGCTACAGTCAGTCACACTGCTACTGTTTGAACTAGCTACAGTCAATCACACTGCTACTGTATGAACTAGCTACAGCCCCAATGCTGCATTATATGAACTAGCTACAGTCAATCACACTGCTACTGTATGACCTAGCTACAGTAAATCACACTGCTACTGTATGAACTAGCTACAGTACCAATGCTACACAATATGAACTAGCTACAGTCCCAATGCTACATGACATAAACGAGCTACAGTCAATCACACTGCTACTGTATGAACTAGCTACAGTCAATCACACTGCTACTGTATGACCTAGCGACAGTCCCAATGCTACACTATGTGAACTAGCTACAGTCAATCACACTGCTACTGTATGAACTAGCTACAGTCAGTCACACTGCTACTGTTTGAACTAGCTACAGTCAATCACACTGCTACTGTATGAACTAGCTACAGTCAGTCACACTGCTACTGTTTGAACTAGCTACAGTCAATCACACTGCTACTGTATGAACTAGCTACAGTCAGTCACACTGCTACTGTATGAACTAGCTACAGTCCCAATGATACACAATATGAACTAGCTACAGTCAATCACACTGCTACTGTATGAACTAGCTACAGTCAATCACACTGCTACTGTATGAACTAGCTACAGTCAGTCAAACTGCTACTGTATGAACTAGCTACAGTCAATCACACTGCTACTGTATGAACTAGCTACAGTCAGTCAAACTGCTACTGTGTGAACTAGCTACAGTCAATCACACTGCTACTGTATGAACTAGCTACAGTCCCAATGATACACAATATGAACTAGGTACAGTCAATCACACTGCTACTGTATCAACTAGCTACAGTCAATCACACTGCTACTGTATGAACTAGCTACAGTCAATCGCACCTCTACTGTATGAACTAGCTACAGTCAGTCACACTGCTACTGTATGAACTAGCTACAGTCCCAATGCTACACAATATGAACTAGCTACAGTCAATCACACTGCTACTGTATGAACTAGGTACAGTCAATCACACTGCTACTGTATGAACTAGCTACAGTCCCAATGCTACATTATATGAACTAGCTACAGTCAATCACACTGCTACTGTATGAAATAGGTACAGTCAATCACACTGCTACTGTATGAACTATCTACAGTCAATCACACTGCTACAGTATGAACTAGCTACAGTCAATCACACTGCTACTGTATGAACTAGCTACAGTCAGTCACACTGCTACTGTATGAACTAGCGACAGTCCCAATGCTACACGATTTGAGCTAGATACAGTCCCAATGCTACATGATATGAACTTGCTACAGTCAATCACACTGCTACTGTATGAACTAGCTACAGCCCCAATGCTGCATTATATGAACTAGCTACAGTCAAACACACTGCTACTGTATGACCTAGCTACAGTAAATCACACTGCTACTGGATGAACTAGCTACAGTACCAATGCTACACAATATGAACTAGCTACAGTCCCAATGCTACATGATATAAACGAGCTACAGTCAATCACACTGCTACTGTATGAACTAGCTACAGTCAATCACACTGCTACTGTATGAACTAGCTACAATCAATCACACTGCTACTGTATGAACTAGCTACAGTCAATCACACTGCTACTGTATGACCTAGCGACAGTCCCAATGCTACACTATGTGAACTAGCTACAGTCAATCACACTGCTACTGTATGAACTAGCTACAGTCAGTCACACTGCTACTGTATGAACTAGCTACAGTCAGTCACACTGCTACTGTTTGAACTAGCTACAGTCAATCACACTGCTACTGTATGAACTAGCTACAGTCAGTCACACTGCTACTGTATGAACTGGCTACAGTCAATCACACTGCTACTGTATGAACTAGCTACAGTCCCAATGATACACAATATGAACTAGCTACAGTCAATCACACTGCTACTGTATGAACTAGCTACAGTCAATCACACTGCTAATGTATGGACTAGCTACAGTCAATCACACTGATACTGTTTGAACTAGCTACAGTCAATCACACTGCTACTGTATGACCTAGCGACAGTCCCAATGCTACACTATGTGAACTAGCTACAGTCAATCACACTGCTACTGTATGAACTAGCTACAGTCAGTCACACTGCTACTGTTTGAACTAGCTACAGTCAATCACACTGCTACTGTATGAACTAGCTACAGTCAGTCACACTGCTACTGTTTGAACTAGCTACAATCAATCACCCTGCTACTGTATGAACTAGCTACAGTCAATCACACTGCTACTGTATAAACTAGCTACAATCAATCACACTGCTACTGTATGAACTAGCTACAGTCAATCACACTGCTACTGTATAAACTCGCTACAGTCCGAATGATACACAATATGAACTAGCTACAGTCAATCACACTGCTACTGTATGGACTAGCTACAGTCAATCACACTGCTACTGTATGAACTAGCTACAATCAATCACCCTGCTACTGTATGAACTAGCTACAGTCAATCACACTGCTACTGTATAAACTAGCTACAATCAATCACACTGCTACTGTATGAACTAGCTACAGTCAATCACACTGCTACTGTATAAACTCGCTACAGTCCGAATGCTTACTGTATAAACTAGCTGCAGTCAATCACACTGCTACTGTATCAACTAGCTACAGTCAATCACACTGCTAATGTATGAACTAGCTGGAGTGAATCACACTGCTACTGTATGAACTAGCTACAGTCAATCACACTGATACTGTTTGAACTAGCTACAGTCAATCACACTGCTACTGTATGAACTAGCTACAGTCAGTCAAACTGCTACTGTATGAACTAGCTACAGTCAATCACACTGCTACTGTATGAACTAGCTACAGTCAGTCAAACTGCTACTGTATGAACTAGCTACAGTCAATCACACTGCTACTGTATGAACTAGCTACAGTCAGTCAAACTGCTACTGTGTGAACTAGCTACAGTCAATCACACTGCTACTGTATGAACTAGCTACAGTCCCAATGATACACAATATGAACTAGGTACAGTCAATCACACTGCTACTGTATCAACTAGCTACAGTCAATCACACTGCTACTGTATGAACTAGCTACAGTCAATCGCACCTCTACTGTATGAACTAGCTACAGTCAGTCACACTGCTACTGTATGAACTAGCTACAGTCCCAATGCTACACAATATGAACTAGCTACAGTCAATCACACTGCTACTGTATGAACTAGGTACAGTCAATCACACTGCTACTGTATGAACTAGCTACAGTCCCAATGCTACATTATATGAACTAGCTACAGTCAATCACACTGCTACTGTATGAAATAGGTACAGTCAATCACACTGCTACTGTATGAACTATCTACAGTCAATCACACTGCTACAGTATGAACTAGCTACAGTCAATCACACTGCTACTGTATGAACTAGCTACAGTCAGTCACACTGCTACTGTATGAACTAGCGACAGTCCCAATGCTACACGATTTGAGCTAGATACAGTCCCAATGCTACATGATATGAACTTGCTACAGTCAATCACACTGCTACTGTATGAACTAGCTACAGCCCCAATGCTGCATTATATGAACTAGCTACAGTCAAACACACTGCTACTGTATGACCTAGCTACAGTAAATCACACTGCTACTGGATGAACTAGCTACAGTACCAATGCTACACAATATGAACTAGCTACAGTCCCAATGCTACATGATATAAACGAGCTACAGTCAATCACACTGCTACTGTATGAACTAGCTACAGTCAATCACACTGCTACTGTATGAACTAGCTACAATCAATCACACTGCTACTGTATGAACTAGCTACAGTCAATCACACTGCTACTGTATGACCTAGCGACAGTCCCAATGCTACACTATGTGAACTAGCTACAGTCAATCACACTGCTACTGTATGAACTAGCTACAGTCAGTCACACTGCTACTGTATGAACTAGCTACAGTCAGTCACACTGCTACTGTTTGAACTAGCTACAGTCAATCACACTGCTACTGTATGAACTAGCTACAGTCAGTCACACTGCTACTGTATGAACTGGCTACAGTCAATCACACTGCTACTGTATGAACTAGCTACAGTCCCAATGATACACAATATGAACTAGCTACAGTCAGTCACACTGCTACTGTATGAACTAGCTACAATCAATCACCCTGCTACTGTATGAACTAGCTACAGTCAATCACACTGCTACTGTATAAACTAGCTACAATCAATCACACTGCTACTGTATGAACTAGCTACAGTCAATCACACTGCTACTGTATAAACTCGCTACAGTCCGAATGCTTACTGTATAAACTAGCTGCAGTCAATCACACTGCTACTGTATCAACTAGCTACAGTCAATCACACTGCTAATGTATGAACTAGCTGGAGTGAATCACACTGCTACTGTATGAACTAGCTACAGTCAATCACACTGATACTGTTTGAACTAGCTACAGTCAATCACACTGCTACTGTATGAACTAGCTACAGTCAGTCAAACTGCTACTGTATGAACTAGCTACAGTCAATCACACTGCTACTGTATGAACTAGCTACAGTCAGTCAAACTGCTACTGTATGAACTAGCTACAGTCAATCACACTGCTACTGTATGAACTAGCTACAGTCAGTCAAACTGCTACTGTGTGAACTAGCTACAGTCAATCACACTGCTACTGTATGAACTAGCTACAGTCCCAATGATACACAATATGAACTAGGTACAGTCAATCACACTGCTACTGTATCAACTAGCTACAGTCAATCACACTGCTACTGTATGAACTAGCTACAGTCAATCGCACCTCTACTGTATGAACTAGCTACAGTCAGTCACACTGCTACTGTATGAACTAGCTACAGTCCCAATGCTACACAATATGAACTAGCTACAGTCAATCACACTGCTACTGTATGAACTAGGTACAGTCAATCACACTGCTACTGTATGAACTAGCTACAGTCCCAATGCTACATTATATGAACTAGCTACAGTCAATCACACTGCTACTGTATGAAATAGGTACAGTCAATCACACTGCTACTGTATGAACTATCTACAGTCAATCACACTGCTACAGTATGAACTAGCTACAGTCAATCACACTGCTACTGTATGAACTAGCTACAGTCAGTCACACTGCTACTGTATGAACTAGCGACAGTCCCAATGCTACACGATTTGAGCTAGATACAGTCCCAATGCTACATGATATGAACTTGCTACAGTCAATCACACTGCTACTGTATGAACTAGCTACAGCCCCAATGCTGCATTATATGAACTAGCTACAGTCAAACACACTGCTACTGTATGACCTAGCTACAGTAAATCACACTGCTACTGGATGAACTAGCTACAGTACCAATGCTACACAATATGAACTAGCTACAGTCCCAATGCTACATGATATAAACGAGCTACAGTCAATCACACTGCTACTGTATGAACTAGCTACAGTCAATCACACTGCTACTGTATGAACTAGCTACAATCAATCACACTGCTACTGTATGAACTAGCTACAGTCAATCACACTGCTACTGTATGACCTAGCGACAGTCCCAATGCTACACTATGTGAACTAGCTACAGTCAATCACACTGCTACTGTATGAACTAGCTACAGTCAGTCACACTGCTACTGTATGAACTAGCTACAGTCAGTCACACTGCTACTGTTTGAACTAGCTACAGTCAATCACACTGCTACTGTATGAACTAGCTACAGTCAGTCACACTGCTACTGTATGAACTGGCTACAGTCAATCACACTGCTACTGTATGAACTAGCTACAGTCCCAATGATACACAATATGAACTAGCTACAGTCAATCACACTGCTACTGTATGAACTAGCTACAGTCAATCACACTGCTAATGTATGGACTAGCTACAGTCAATCACACTGATACTGTTTGAACTAGCTACAGTCAATCACACTGCTACTGTATGACCTAGCGACAGTCCCAATGCTACACTATGTGAACTAGCTACAGTCAATCACACTGCTACTGTATGAACTAGCTACAGTCAGTCACACTGCTACTGTTTGAACTAGCTACAGTCAATCACACTGCTACTGTATGAACTAGCTACAGTCAGTCACACTGCTACTGTTTGAACTAGCTACAATCAATCACCCTGCTACTGTATGAACTAGCTACAGTCAATCACACTGCTACTGTATAAACTAGCTACAATCAATCACACTGCTACTGTATGAACTAGCTACAGTCAATCACACTGCTACTGTATAAACTCGCTACAGTCCGAATGATACACAATATGAACTAGCTACAGTCAATCACACTGCTACTGTATGGACTAGCTACAGTCAATCACACTGCTACTGTATGAACTAGCTACAATCAATCACCCTGCTACTGTATGAACTAGCTACAGTCAATCACACTGCTACTGTATAAACTAGCTACAATCAATCACACTGCTACTGTATGAACTAGCTACAGTCAATCACACTGCTACTGTATAAACTCGCTACAGTCCGAATGCTTACTGTATAAACTAGCTGCAGTCAATCACACTGCTACTGTATGAACTTGCTACAGTCAATCACACTGCTACTGTATGAACTAGCTACCGTCAATCACACTGCTACTGTATCAACTAGCTACAGTCAATCACACTGCTAATGTATGAACTAGCTGGAGTCAATCACACTGCTACTGTATGAACTAGCTACAGTCAATCACACTGATACTGTTTGAACTAGCTACAGTCAATCACACTGCTACTGTATGAACTAGCTACAGTCAGTCAAACTGTTACTGTATGAACTAGCTACAGTCAATCACACTGCTACTGTATGAACTAGCTACAGTCAGTCAAACTGCTACTGTGTGAACTAGCTACAGTCAATCACACTGCTACTGTATGAACTAGCTACAGTCCCAATGATACACAATATGAACTAGGTACAGTCAGTCAAACTGCTACTGTATGAACTAGCTACAGTCAATCACACTGCTACTGTATGAACTAGCTACAGTCAGTCAAACTGCTACTGTGTGAACTAGCTACAGTCAATCACACTGCTACTGTATGAACTAGCTACAGTCCCAATGATACACAATATGAACTAGGTACAGTCAATCACACTGCTACTGTATGAACTAGCTACAGTCAATCGCACCTCTACTGTATGAACTAGCTACAGTCAGTCACACTGCTACTGTATGAACTAGCTACAGTCCCAATGCTACACAATATGAACTAGCTACAGTCAATCACACTGCTACTGTATGAACTAGGTACAGTCAATCACACTGCTACTGTATGAACTAGCTACAGTCCCAATGCTACATTATATGAACTAGATACAGTCAATCACACTGCTACTGGATGAACTAGCTTCAGTCCCAATGATACACTATATGAACTAGCTACAGTCAATCACACTGCTACTGTATGAACTAGCTACAGCCAATCACACTGCTACTGTGTGAACTAGCTACAGTCAATCACACTGCTACTGTATGAACTAGCTACAGTCCCAATGCTACATTATATGAACTAGCTACAGTCAATCACACTGCTACTGTATGAACTAGCTACAGTCAGTCACACTGCTACTGTATGAACTAGCGACAGTCCCAATGCTACACGATATGAACTAGATACAGTCCCAATGCTACATTATGTGAACTAGCTACAGTCCCAATGATACACTATATGAACTAGCTACAGTCAATCACACCGCTACTGTATGAACTAGCTACAGTGAATCATACTGCTACTGTATGAACTAGCTACAGTACCAATGCTACACAATATGAACTAGCTACAGTCCCAATGCTACATGATATAAACGAGCTACAGTCAATCACACTGCGACTGTATGAACTAGCTACAGTCAATCACACTGCTAATGTATGAACTAGCTACAGTCAATCACACTGCTAATGCATGATCTAGCTACAGTCAATCACACTGACAATGTATGAACTAGCTACAGTCAATCACACTGCTACTGTATGAACAACCTACAATCAATCACACTGCTACTGTATAAACTAGCTACAGTCAATCACACTGCTACTGTATGAACTAGCTACAGTCCCAATGCTACATTATATGAACTAGCTACAGTCCCAATGATACACTATATGAACTAGCGACAGTCAATCACACTGCTACTGTATGAACTAGCTACAGTCCCAATGATACACTATATGAACTAGCTACAGTCAATCACACTGCTACTGTATGAACTAGCTACAGTCCCAATGCTACATTATGTGAACTAGCTACAGTCCCAATGATACACTATATGAACTAGCTACAGTCAATCACACCGCTACTGTATGAACTAGCTACAGTCAATCACACTGCTACTGTATGAACTAGCTACATTATATGAACTAGCTACAGTCAATCACACTGCTACTGGATGAATTAGCTACAGTCCCAATGATACACTATATGAACTAGCTACAGTCAATCACACTGCTACTGTATGAACTAGCTACAGTCATTCACACTGCTACTGTGTGAACTAGCTACAGTCAATCACACTGCTACTGTATGAACTAGCTACAGTCCCAATGCTACATTATATGAACTAGCTACAGTCAATTACACTGCTACTGGATGAACTAGCTACAGTCAATCACACTACTACTTTGTGAACTAGCTACAGTCAATCACACTGCTACTGTATGAACTAGCTACAGTCAGTCACACTGCTACTGTATGAACTAGCGACAGTCCCAATGCTACACGATATGAACTAGATACAGTCCAAATGCTACATGATTTGAACTTGCTACAGTCAATCACACTGCTACTGTATCTACAGTCCCAATGATACACTATATGAACGAGCTACAGTCAATCACACTGCTACTGTATAAACTAGCTACAGTCAATCACACTGCTACTGTATGAACTAACTACAGTCCCAATGCTACAGTATGAACTAGCTACAGTCAATCACACTGCTACTGTAAGAACTAGCTACAGTCAATCACACTGCTACTGTATGAACTAGCTACAGTCAATCACACTGCTACTGTATGAACTAGCTACAGTCCCAATGCTGCATTATATTAACTAGCTACAGTCAATCATACTGCTACTGTATGACCTAGCTTCAGTAAATCACACTGCTACTGTATGAACTAGCTACAGTACCAATGCTACACAATATGAACTAGCTACAGTCAATCACACTGCTACTGTATGAACTAGCTACAATCAATCACACTGCTACTGTATAAACTCGCTACAGTCCGAATGATACACAATATGAACTAGCTACAGTCAATCACACTGCTACTGTATGGACTAGCTACAGTCAATCACACTGCTACTGTATGAACTAGCTACAATCAATCACCCTGCTACTGTATGAACTAGCTACAGTCAATCACACTGCTACTGTATAAACTAGCTACAATCAATCACACTGCTACTGTATGAACTAGCTACAGTCAATCACACTGCTA
Source organism: Argentina silus (assembly GCF_951799395.1). Lineage (NCBI taxonomy): Eukaryota > Metazoa > Chordata > Actinopteri > Argentiniformes > Argentinidae > Argentina > Argentina silus. The sequence continues at coordinate 18,683,715 of NC_139654.1, forward strand.
CTGTATAAACTCGCTACAGTCCGAATGCTTACTGTATAAACTAGCTGCAGTCAATCACACTGCTACTGTATAAACTTGCTACAGTCAATCACACTGCTACTGTATGAACTAGCTACCGTCAATCACACTGCTACTGTATCAACTAGCTACAGTCAATCACACTGCTACTGTATGAACTAGCTCCAGTCAGTCACACTGCTACTGTATGAACTAGCTACAGTCCCAATGATACACAATATGAACTAGCTACAGTCAATCACACTGCTACTGTATCAACTAGCTACAGTCAATCACACTGCTAATGTATGAACTAGCTGCAGTCAATCACACTGCTACTGTATGAACTAGCGACAGTCCCAATGCTACACTATGTGAACTAGCTACAGTCAATCACACTGCTACTGTATGAACTAGCTACAGTCCCAATGATACACAATATGAACTAGGTACAGTCAATCACACTGCTACTGTGTGAACTAGCTACAGTCAATCACACTGCTACTGTATCAACTAGCTACAGTCAATCACACTGCTACTGTATGAACTAGCTACATTCAATCGCACCTCTACTGTATGAACTAGCTACAGTCAGTCACACTGCTACTGTGTGAACTAGCTACAGTCCCAATGCTACATTATATGAACTAGCTACAGTCAATCACACTGCTACTGTATGAACTAGCGACAGTCACAATGCTACACTATGTGAACTAGCTACAGTCAGTCACACTGCTGCTGTATGAACTAGCTACAGTCAATCACACTGCTACTGTATAAACTCGCTACAGTCCGAATGCTTACTGTATAAACTAGCTGCAGTCAATCACACTGCTACTGTATAATCTTGCAACAGTCAATCACACTGCTACTGTATGAACTAGCTACAGTCAATCACACTGCTACTGTATGAACTAGCTACAGTGAATCACACTGCTACTGTATGAACTAGCTACAGTCAATCACACTGCTACTGTATGAACTAGCTACAGTCAATCACACTGCTACTGTATGAACTAGCTACAATCAATCACACTGCTACTGTATGAACTAGCTACAGTCAATCACACTGCTACTGTATGACCTAGCGACAGTCCCAATGCTACACTATGTGAACTAGCTACAGTCAATCACACTGCTACTGTATGAACTAGCTACAGTCAGTCACACTGCTACTGTTTGAACTAGCTACAGTCAATCACACTGCTACTGTATGAACTAGCTACAGTCAGTCACACTGCTACTGTATGAACTAGCTACAATCAATCACACTGCTACTGTATAAACTCGCTACAGTCCGAATGCTTACTGTATAAACTAGCTGCAGTCAATCACACTGCTACTGTATAAACTTGCTACAGTCAATCACACTGCTACTGTATGAACTAGCTACCGTCAATCACACTGCTACTGTATCAACTAGCTACAGTCAATCACACTGCTAATGTATGAACTAGCTGCAGTCAATCACACTGCTACTGTATGAACTAGCTACAGTCAATCACACTGCTACTGTATGAACTAGCTACAGTCAATCACACTGCTACTGTATGAACAAGCTACAGTCAGTCAAACTGCTACTGTGTGAACTAGCTACAGTCAATCACACTGCTACTGTATGAACTAGCTACAGTCCCAATGATACACAATATGAACTAGGTACAGTCAATCACACTGCTACTGTATGAACTAGCTACAGTCAATCACACTGCTACTGTATCAACGAGCTACAGTCAATCACACTGCTACTGTATGAACTAGCTACAGTCAATCGCACCTCTACTGTATGAACTAGCTACAGTCCCAATGCTACACAATATGAACTAGCTACAGTCAATCACACTGCTACTGTATGAACTAGGTACAGTCAATCACACTGCTACTGTATGAACTAGCTACAGTCCCAATGTTACATTATATGAACTAGATACAGTCAATCACACTGCTACTGGATGAACTAGCTACAGTCCCAATGATACACTATATGAACTAGCTACAGCCAATCACACTGCTACTGTGTGAACTAGCTACAGTCAATCACACTGCTACTGTATGAACTAGCTACAGTCCCAATGATACACAATATGAACTAGGTACAGTCAATCACACTGCTACTGTATGAACTAGCTACAGTCAATCACACTGCTACTGTATGAACTAGCTACAGTCAATCGCACCTCTACTGTATGAACTAGCTACAGTCAGTCACACTGCTACTGTATGAACTAGCTACAGTCAATCACACTGCTACTGTATGAACTAGGTACAGTCAATCACACTGCTACTGTATGAACTAGCTACAGTCCCAATGCTACATTTTTTGAACTAGATACAGTCAATCACACTGCTACTGGATGAACTAGCTACAGTCCCAATGATACACTATATGAACTAGCTACAGTCAATCACACTGCTACTGTATGAACTAGCTACAGCCAATCACACTGCTACTGTGTGAACTAGCTACAGTCAATCACACTGCTACTGTATGAACTAGCTACAGTCCCAATGCTACATTATATGAACTAGCTACAGTCAATCACACTGCTACTGTATGAACTAGCTACAGTCAGTCACACTGCTACTGTATGAACTAGCGACAGTCCCAATGCTACATGATATGAACTTGCTACAGTCAATCACACTGCTACTGTATGAACTAGCTACAGTCCCAATGCTACACTATGTGAACTAGCTACAGTCAATCACACTGCTACTGTATGAACTAGCTACAGTCAATCACACTGCTACTGTATGAACTAGGTACAGTCAATCACACTGCTACTGTATGAACTAGCTACAGTCCCAATGCTACATTATATGAACTAGATACAGTCAATCACACTGCTACTGGATGAACTAGCTACAGTCCCAATGATACACTATATGAACTAGCTACAGCCAATCACACTGCTACTGTGTGAACTAGCTACAGTCAATCACACTGCTACTGTATGAACTAGCTACAGTCCCAATGATACACAATATGAACTAGCTACAGTCAATCACACTGCTACTGTATGAACTAGCTACAATCAATCACACTGCTACTGTATGAACTAGCTACAGTCAATCACACTGCTACTGTATGAACTAGCTACAGTCAATCACACTGCTACTGTATGAACTAGCTACAGTCCGAATGCTTACTGTATAAACTAGCTGCAGTCAATCACACTGCTACTGTATAAACTTGCAACAGTCAATCACACTGCTACTGTATGAACTAGCTACAGTCAATCACACTGCTACTGTATAAACTTGCAACAGTCAATCACACTGCTACTGTATGAACTAGCTACAGTCAATCACACTGCTACTGTATCAACTAGCTACAGTCAATCACACTGCTAATGTATGAACTAGCTGCAGTCAATCACACTGCTACTGTATGAACTAGCTAAAGTCAATCACACTGCAAATGTATGAACTAGCTGCAGTCAATCACACTGCTACTGTATGAACTAGCTACAGTCCCAATGATACACAATATGAACTAGGTACAGTCAATCACACTGCTACTGTGTGAACTAGCTACAGTCAATCACACTGCTACTGTATCAACTAGCTACAGTCAATCACACTGCTACTGTATGAACTAGCTACATTCAATCGCACCTCTACTGTATGAACTAGCTACAGTCAGTCACACTGCTACTGTATGAACTAGCTACAGTCCCAATGCTACACAATATGAACTAGCTACAGTCAATCACACTGCTACTGTATGAACTAGCTACAGTCCCAATGCTACATTATATGAACTAGCTACAGTCAATCACACTGCTACTGTATGAACTAGCTACAGTCAATCACACTGCTACTGTATGAACTATCTACAGTCAATCACACTGCTACTGTATGAACTAGCTACAGTCAATCACACTGCTACTGTATCAACTAGCTACAGTCAATCACACTGCTACTGTATGAAATAGGTACAGTCAATCACACTGCTACTGTATGAACTAGCTACAGTCAATCACACTGCTACTGTATGAACTAGCTACAGTCAGTCACACTGCTACTGTATGAACTAGCGACAGTCCCAATACTACACGATATGAGCTAGATACAGTCCCAATGCTACATGATATGAACTTGCTACAGTCAATCACACTGCTACTGTATGAACTAGCTACAGTCCCAATGATACACTATATGAACGAGCTACAGTCAATCACACTGCTACTGTATGAACTAGCTACAGTCAATCACACTGCTACTGTATGAACTAGCTACAGCCCCAATGCTGCATTATATGAACTAGCTACAGTCAATCACACTGCTACTGTATGACCTAGCTACAGTAAATCACACTGCTACTGTATGAACTAGCTACAGTACCAATGCTACACAATATGAACTAGCTACAGTCAATCACACTGCTACTGTATGAACTAGCTACAGTCAATCACACTGCTACTGTATGACCTAGCGACAGTCCCAATGCTACACTATGTGAACTAGCTACAGTCAATCACACTGCTACTGTATGAACTAGCTACAGTCAGTCACACTGCTACTGTTTGAACTAGCTACAGTCAATCACACTGCTACTGTATGAACTAGCTACAGTCAGTCACACTGCTACTGTTTGAACTAGCTACAGTCAATCACACTGCTACTGTATGAACTAGCTACAGTCAGTCACACTGCTACTGTATGAACTAGCTACAGTCCCAATGATACACAATATGAACTAGCTACAGTCAATCACACTGCTACTGTATGGACTAGCTACAGTCAATCACACTGCTACTGTATGAACTAGCTACAATCAATCACCCTGCTACTGTATGAACTAGCTACAGTCAATCACACTGCTACTGTATAAACTAGCTACAATCAATCACACTGCTACTGTATGAACTAGCTACAGTCAATCACACTGCTACTGTATAAACTCGCTACAGTCCGAATGCTTACTGTATAAACTAGCTGCAGTCAATCACACTGCTACTGTATCAACTAGCTACAGTCAATCACACTGCTAATGTATGAACTAGCTGGAGTCAATCACACTGCTACTGTATGAACTAGCTACAGTCAATCACACTGATACTGTTTGAACTAGCTACAGTCAATCACACTGCTACTGTATGAACTAGCTACAGTCAATCACACTGCTACTGTATGAACTAGCTACAGTCAGTCAAACTGCTACTGTGTGAACTAGCTACAGTCAATCACACTGCTACTGTATGAACTAGCTACAGTCCCAATGATACACAATATGAACTAGGTACAGTCAATCACACTGCTACTGTATGAACTAGCTACAGTCAATCACACTGCTACTGTATGAACTAGCTACAGTCAATCACACTGCTACTGTATAAACTCGCTACAGTCAATCACACTGCTACTGTATGAACTAGCTACAGTGAATCACACTGCTACTGTATGAACTAGCTACAGTCCGAATGCTTACTGTATAAACTAGCTGCAGTCAATCACACTGCTACTGTATAAACTTGCAACAGTCAATCACACTGCTACTGTATGAACTAGCTACAGTCAATCACACTGCTACTGTATAAACTTGCAACAGTCAATCACACTGCTACTGTATGAACTAGCTACAGTCAATCACACTGCTACTGTATCAACTAGCTACAGTCAATCACACTGCTAATGTATGAACTAGCTGCAGTCAATCACACTGCTACTGTATGAACTAGCTAAAGTCAATCACACTGCAAATGTATGAACTAGCTGCAGTCAATCACACTGCTACTGTATGAACTAGCTACAGTCCCAATGATACACAATATGAACTAGGTACAGTCAATCACACTGCTACTGTGTGAACTAGCTACAGTCAATCACACTGCTACTGTATCAACTAGCTACAGTCAATCACACTGCTACTGTATGAACTAGCTACATTCAATCGCACCTCTACTGTATGAACTAGCTACAGTCAGTCACACTGCTACTGTATGAACTAGCTACAGTCCCAATGCTACACAATATGAACTAGCTACAGTCAATCACACTGCTACTGTTTGAACTAGCTACAGTCAATCACACTGCTACTGTATGAACTAGCTACAGTCCCAATGCTACATTATATGAACTAGCTACAGTCAATCACACTGCTACTGTATGAACTAGCTACAGTCAATCACACTGCTACTGTATGAACTATCTACAGTCAATCACACTGCTACTGTATGAACTAGCTACAGTCAATCACACTGCTACTGTATCAACTAGCTACAGTCAATCACACTGCTACTGTATGAAATAGGTACAGTCAATCACACTGCTACTGTATGAACTAGCTACAGTCAATCACACTGCTACTGTATGAACTAGCTACAGTCAGTCACACTGCTACTGTATGAACTAGCGACAGTCCCAATACTACACGATATGAGCTAGATACAGTCCCAATGCTACATGATATGAACTTGCTACAGTCAATCACACTGCTACTGTATGAACTAGCTACAGTCCCAATGATACACTATATGAACGAGCTACAGTCAATCACACTGCTACTGTATGAACTAGCTACAGTCAATCACACTGCTACTGTATGAACTAGCTACAGTCAATCACACTGCTACTGTATGAACTAGCTACAGCCCCAATGCTGCATTATATGAACTAGCTACAGTCAATCACACTGCTACTGTATGACCTAGCTACAGTAAATCACACTGCTACTGTATGAACTAGCTACAGTACCAATGCTACACAATATGAACTAGCTACAGTCAATCACACTGCTACTGTATGAACTAGCTACAGTCAATCACACTGCTACTGTATGACCTAGCGACAGTCCCAATGCTACACTATGTGAACTAGCTACAGTCAATCACACTGCTACTGTATGAACTAGCTACAGTCAGTCACACTGCTACTGTTTGAACTAGCTACAGTCAATCACACTGCTACTGTATGAACTAGCTACAGTCAGTCACACTGCTACTGTTTGAACTAGCTACAGTCAATCACACTGCTACTGTATGAACTAGCTACAGTCAGTCACACTGCTACTGTATGAACTAGCTACAGTCCCAATGATACACAATATGAACTAGCTACAGTCAATCACACTGCTACTGTATGGACTAGCTACAGTCAATCACACTGCTACTGTATGAACTAGCTACAATCAATCACCCTGCTACTGTATGAACTAGCTACAGTCCGAATGCTTACTGTATAAACTAGCTGCAGTCAATCACACTGCTACTGTATCAACTAGCTACAGTCAATCACACTGCTAATGTATGAACTAGCTGGAGTCAATCACACTGCTACTGTATGAACTAGCTACAGTCAATCACACTGATACTGTTTGAACTAGCTACAGTCAATCACACTGCTACTGTATGAACTAGCTACAGTCAATCACACTGCTACTGTATGAACTAGCTACAGTCAGTCAAACTGCTACTGTGTGAACTAGCTACAGTCAATCACACTGCTACTGTATGAACTAGCTACAGTCCCAATGATACACAATATGAACTAGGTACAGTCAATCACACTGCTACTGTATCAAATAGCTACAGTCAATCGCACCTCTACTGTATGAACTAGCTACAGTCAGTCACACTGCTACTGTATGAACTAGCTACAGTCCCAATGCTACACAATATGAACTAGCTACAGTCAATCACACTGCTACTGTATGAACTAGGTACAGTCAATCACACTGCTACTGTATGAACTAGCTACAGTCCCAATGCTACATTATATGAACTAGCTACAGTCAATCACACTGCTACTGTATGAAATAGGTACAGTCAATCACACTGCTACTGTATGAACTAGCTACAGTCAATCACACTGCTACTGTATGAACTATCTACAGTCAATCACACTGCTACTGTATGAACTAGCTACAGTCAGTCACACTGCTACTGTATGAACTAGCGACAGTCCCAATGCTACATGATATGAACTTGCTACAGTCAATCACACTGCTACTGTATGAACTAGCTACAGCCCCAATGCTGCATTATATGAACTAGCTACAGTCAAACACACTGCTACTGTATGACCTAGCTACAGTAAATCACACTGCTACTGTATGAACTAGCTACAGTACCAATGCTACACAATATGAACTAGCTACAGTCCCAATGCTACATGATATAAACGAGCTACAGTCAATCACACTGCTACTGTATGAACTAGCTACAGTCAGTCACACTGCTACTGTTTGAACTAGCTACAGTCAATCACACTGCTACTTTATGAACTAGCTACAGTCAGTCACACTGCTACTGTATGAACTAGCTACAGTCAATCACACTGCTACTGTATGAACTAGCTACAGTCCCAATGATACACAATATGAACTAGCTACAGTCAATCACACTGCTACTGTATGGACTAGCTACAGTCAATCACACTGCTACTGTATGAACTAGCTACAATCAATCACCCTGCTACTGTATGAACTAGCTACAGTCAATCACACTGCTACTGTATAAACTAGCTACAATCAATCACACTGCTACTGTATGAACTAGCTACAGTCAATCACACTGCTACTGTATGAACTAGCTACAATCAATCACCCTGCTACTGTATGAACTAGCTACAGTCAATCACACTGCTACTGTATAAACTAGCTACAATCAATCACACTGCTACTGTATGAACTAGCTACAGTCAATCACACTGCTACTGTATAAACTCGCTACAGTCCGAATGCTTACTGTATAAACTAGCTGCAGTCAATCACACTGCTACTGTATCAACTAGCTACAGTCAATCACACTGCTAATGTATGAACTAGCTGCAGTCAATCACACTGCTACTGTATGAACTAGCTACAGTCAATCACACTGATACTGTTTGAACTAGCTACAGTCAATCACACTGCTACTGTATGAACTAGCTACAGTCAATCACACTGCTACTGTATGAACTAGCTACAGTCAGTCAAACTGCTACTGTATGAACTAGCTACAGTCAATCACACTGCTACTGTATGAACTAGCTACAGTCAGTCAAACTGCTACTGTGTGAACTAGCTACAGTCAATCACACTGCTACTGTATGAACTAGCTACAGTCCCAATGATACACAATATGAACTAGGTACAGTCAATCACACTGCTACTGTATCAACTAGCTACAGTCAATCACACTGCTACTGTATGAACTAGCTACAGTCAATCGCACCTCTACTGTATGAACTAGCTACAGTCAGTCACACTGCTACTGTATGAACTAGCTACAGTCCCAATGCTACACAATATGAACTAGCTACAGTCAATCACACTGCTACTGTATGAAATAGGTACAGTCAATCACACTGCTACTGTATGAACTAGCTACAGTCAATCACACTGCTACTGTATGAACTATCTACAGTCAATCACACTGCTACTGTATGAACTAGCGACAGTCCCAATGCTACACGATATGAGCTAGATACAGTCCCAATGCTACATGATATGAACTTGCTACAGTCAATCACACTGCTACTGTATGAACTAGCTACAGCCCCAATGCTGCATTATATGAACTAGCTACAGTCAAACACACTGCTACTGTATGACCTAGCTACAGTAAATCACACTGCTACTGTATGAACTAGCTACAGTACCAATGCTACACAATATGAACTAGCTACAGTCCCAATGCTACATGATATAAACGAGCTACAGTCAATCACACTGCTACTGTATGAACTAGCTACAGTCAATCACACTGCTACTGTATGAACTAGCTACAATCAATCACACTGCTACTGTATGAACTAGCTACAGTCAATCACACTGCTACTGTATGACCTAGCGACAGTCCCAATGCTACACTATGTGAACTAGCTACAGTCAATCACACTGCTACTGTATGAACTAGCTACAGTCAGTCACACTGCTACTGTTTGAACTAGCTACAGTCAATCACACTGCTACTGTATGAACTAGCTACAGTCAGTCACACTGCTACTGTATGAACTAGCTACAGTCAATCACACTGCTACTGTATGAACTAGCTACAGTCCCAATGATACACAATATGAACTAGCTACAGTCAATCACACTGCTACTGTATGGACTAGCTACAGGTAATCACACTGCTACTGTATGGACTAGCTACAGTCAATCACACTGCTACTGTATGAACTAGCTACAATCAATCACCCTGCTACTGTATGAACTAGCTACAGTCAATCACACTGCTACTGTATAAACTAGCTACAATCAATCACACTGCTACTGTATGAACTAGCTACAGTCAATCACACTGCTACTGTATAAACTCGCTACAGTCCGAATGCTTACTGTATAAACTAGCTGCAGTCAATCACACTGCTACTGTATAAACTTGCTACAGTCAATCACACTGCTACTGTATGAACTAGCTACCGTCAATCACACTGCTACTGTATCAACTAGCTACAGTCAATCACACTGCTAATGTATGAACTAGCTGGAGTCAATCACACTGCTACTGTATGAACTAGCTACAGTCAATCACACTGATACTGTTTGGACTAGCTACAGTCAATCACACTGCTACTGTATGAACTAGCTACAGTCAGTCAAACTGCTACTGTATGAACTAGCTACAGTCAATCACACTGCTACTGTATGAACTAGCTACAGTCAGTCAAACTGCTACTGTGTGAACTAGCTACAGTCAATCACACTGCTACTGTTTGAACTAGCTACAGTCCCAATGCTACATTATATGAACTAGATACAGTCAATCACACTGCTACTGGATGAACTAGCTTCAGTCCCAATGATACACTATATGAACTAGCTACAGTCAATCACACTGCTACTGTATGAACTAGCTACAGCCAATCACACTGCTACTGTGTGAACTAGCTACAGTCAATCACACTGCTACTGTATGAACTAGCTACAGTCCCAATGCTACATTATATGAACTAGCTACAGTCAATCACACTGCTACTGTATGAACTAGCTACAGTCAGTCACACTGCTACTGTATGAACTAGATACAGTCCCAATGCTACATGATATGAACTTGCTACAGTCAATCACACTGCTACTGTATGAACAAGCTACAATCAATCACACTGCTACTGTATGAACTAGCTACAGTCCCAATGCTACAGTATGAACTAGCTACAGTCAATCACACTGCTACTGTATGAACTAGCTACAGTCCCAATGCTACATTATATGAACTAGCTACAGTCCCAATGATACACTATATGAACTAGCTACAGTCAATCACACTGCTACTGTATGAACTAGCTACAGTCCCAATGATACACTATATGAACTAGCTACAGTCAATCACACTGCTACTGTATGAACTAGCTACAGTCCCAATGCTACATTATGTGAACTAGCTACAGTCCCAATGATACACTATATGAACTAGCTACAGTCAATCACACCGCTACTGTATGAACTAGCTACAGTGAATCATACTGCTACTGTATGAACTAGCTACAGTCAATCACACTGCCAATGTATGAACTAGCTACAGTCAATCACACTGCTACCGTATGAACAAGCTACAATCAATCACACTGCTACTGTATGAACTAGCTACAGTCCCAATGATACACAATATGAACTAGCTACAGTCAATCACACTACTACTGTATGAACTATCTACAGTCAATCACACTGCTACTGTATGAACTAGCTACAGTCAGTCACACTGCTACTGTATGAACTAGCGACAGTCCCAGTGCTACACGATATGAACTAGATACAGTCCAAATGCTACATGATATGAACTTGCTACAGTCAATCACACTGCTACTGTATGAACTAGCTACAGTCCCAATGATACACTATATGAACGAGCTACAGTCAATCACACTGCTACTGTATAAACTAGCTACAGTCAATCACACTGCTACTGTATGAACAAGCTACAATCAATCACACTGCTACTGTATGAACTAGCTACAGTCCCAGTGCTACAGTATGAACTAGCTACAGTCAATCACACTGCTACTGTAAGAACTAGCTACAGTCAATCACACTGCTACTGTATGAACTAGCTACAGTCCCAATGCTGCATTATATTAACTAGCTACAGTCAATCATACTGCTACTGTATGACCTAGCTTCAGTAAATCACACTGCTACTGTATGAACTAGCTACAATCAATCACACTGCTACTGTATGAACTAGCTACAATCAATCACACTGCTACTGTATGAACTAGCTACAATCAATCACACTGCTACTGTATGAACTAGCTACAATCAATCACACTGCTACTGTATGAACTAGCTACAGTCAATCACACTGCTACTGTATGAACTAGCGACAGTCCCAATGCTACACTATGTGAACTAGCTACAGTCAATCACACTGCTACTGTATGAACTAGCTACAGTCAGTCACACTGCTACTGTATGAACTAGCTACAGTCAATCACACTGCTACTGTAGGAACTAGCTCCAGTCAGTCACACTGCTACTGTATGAACTAGCTACAGTCCCAATGATACACAATATGAACGAGCTACAGTCAATCACACTGCTACTGTATGAACTAGCTACAGTCAATCACACTGCTACTGTATGAACTAGCTACAGTCAATCACACTGCTACTGTATGAACTAGCTACAGTAAATCACACTGCTACTGTATGAACTAGCGACAGTCCCAATGCTACACTATGTGAACTAGCTACAGTCAATCACACTGCTACTGTATGAACTAGCTACAGTCCCAATGATACACAATATGAACTAGGTACAGTCAATCACACTGCTACTGTATGAACTAGCTACAGTCAATCACACTGCTACTGTATCAACTAGCTACAGTCAATCACACTGCTACTGTATGAACTAGCTCCAGTCAGTCACACTGCTACTGTATGAACTAGCTACAGTCCCAATGATACACAATATGAACTAGCTACAGTCAATCACACTGCTACTGTATGAACTAGCTACATTCAATCGCACCTCTACTGTATGAACTAGCTACAGTCAGTCACACTGCTACAGTGTGAACTAGCTACAGTCCCAATGCTACATTATATGAACTAGCTACAGTCAATCACACTGCTACTGTATGAACTATCTACAGTCAATCACACTGCTACTGTATGAACTAGCTACAGTCAGTCACACTGCTACTGTATGAACTAGCGACAGTCCCAATGCTACATGATATGAGCTAGATACAGTCCCAATGCTACATGATATGAACTTGCTACAGTCAATCACACTGCTACTGTATGAACTAGCTACAGTCCCAATGATACACTATATGAACGAGCTACAGTCAATCACACTGCTACTGTATGAACTAGCTACAGCCCCAATGCTGCATTATATGAACTAGCTACAGTCAATCACACTGCTACTGTATGACCTAGCTACAGTAAATCACACTGCTACTGTATGAACTAGCTACAGTACCAATGCTACACAATATGAACTAGCTACAGTCCCAATGCTACATGATATAAACGAGCTACAGTCAATCACACTGCTACTGTATGAACTAGCTACAGTCAATCACACTGCTACTGTATGAACTAGCTACAATCAATCACACTGCTACTGTATGAACTAGCTACAGTCAATCACACTGCTACTGTATGAACTAGCGACAGTCAATCACACTGCTACTGTATGAACTAGCTACAGTCAATCACACTGCTACTGTATGAACTAGCGACAGTCCCAATGCTAAACTATGTGAACTAGCTACAGTCAATCACACTGCTACTGTATGAACTAGCTACAGTCAGTCACACTGCTACTGTATGAACTAGCTACAGTCAATCACACTGCTACTGTAGGAACTAGCTCCAGTCAGTCACACTGCTACTGTATGAACTAGCTACAGTCCCAATGATACACAATATGAACTAGCTACAGTCAATCACACTGCTACTGTATGAACTAGCTACAGTCAATCACACTGCTACTGTATGAACTAGCTACAGTAAATCACACTGCTACTGTATGAACTAGCGACAGTCCCAATGCTACACTATGTGAACTAGCTACAGTCAATCACACTGCTACTGTATGAACTAGCTACAGTCCCAATGATACACAATATGAACTAGGTACAGTCAATCACACTGCTACTGTATGAACTAGCTACAGTCAATCACACTGCTACTGTATCAACTAGCTACAGTCAATCACACTGCTACTGTATCAACTAGCTCCAGTCAGTCACACTGCTACTGTATGAACTAGCTCCAGTCAGTCACACTGCTACTGTATGAACTAGCTACAGTCCCAATGATACACAATATGAACTAGCTACAGTCAATCACACTGCTACTGTATGAACTAGCTACAGTCAATCACACTGCTACTGTATCAACTAGCTACAGTCAATCACACTGCTAATGTATGAACTAGCTGCAGTCAATCACACTGCTACTGTATGAACTAGCGACAGTCCCAATGCTACACTATGTGAACTAGCTACAGTCAATCACACTGCTACTGTATGAACTAGCTACAGTCCCAATGATACACAATATGAACTAGGTACAGTCAATCACACTGCTACTGTGTGAACTAGCTACAGTCAATCACACTGCTACTGTATCAACTAGCTACAGTCAATCACACTGCTACTGTATGAACTAGCTACATTCAATCGCACCTCTACTGTATGAACTAGCTACAGTCAGTCACACTGCTACTGTGTGAACTAGCTACAGTCCCAATGCTACATTATATGAACTAGCTACAGTCAATCACACTGCTACTGTATGAACTATCTACAGTCAATCACACTGCTACTGTATGAACTAGCTACAGTCAATCACACTGCTACTGTATGAAATAGGTACAGTCAATCACACTGCTACTGTATGAACTAGCTACAGTCAATCACACTGCTACTGTATGAACTATCTACAGTCAATCACACTGCTACTGTATGAACTAGCTACAGTCAATCACACTGCTACTGTATGAACTATCTACAGTCAATCACACTGCTACTGTATGAACTAGCTACAGTCAGTCACACTGCTACTGTATGAACTAGCGACAGTCCCAATGCTACATGATATGAGCTAGATACAGTCCCAATGCTACATGATATGAACTTGCTACAGTCAATCACACTGCTACTGTATGAACTAGCTACAGTCCCAATGATACACTATATGAACGAGCTACAGTCAATCACACTGCTACTGTATGAACTAGCTACAGCCCCAATGCTGCATTATATGAACTAGCTACAGTCAATCACACTGCTACTGTATGACCTAGCTACAGTAAATCACACTGCTACTGTATGAACTAGCTACAGTACCAATGCTACACAATATGAACTAGCTACAGTCCCAATGCTACATGATATAAACGAGCTACAGTCAATCACACTGCTACTGTATGAACTAGCTACAGTCAATCACACTGCTACTGTATGAACTAGCTACAATCAATCACACTGCTACTGTATGAACTAGCTACAGTCAATCACACTGCTACTGTATGACCTAGCGACAGTCCCAATGCTACACTATGTGAACTAGCTACAGTCAATCACACTGCTACTGTATGAACTAGCTACAGTCAGTCACACTGCTACTGTTTGAACTAGCTACAGTCAATCACACTGCTACTGTATGAACTAGCTACAGTCAGTCACACTGCTACTGTTTGAACTAGCTACAGTCAATCACACTGCTACTGTATGAACTAGCTACAGTCAATCACACTGCTACTGTATGAACTAGCTACAGTCAGTCACACTGCTACTGTATGAACTAGCTACAGTCCCAATGATACACAATATGAACTGGCTACAGTCAATCACACTGCTACTGTATGGACTAGCCACAGTCAATCACACTGCTACTGTATAAACTAGCTACAATCAATCACACTGCTACTGTATGAACTAGCTACAGTCAATCACACTGCTACTGTATAAACTCGCTACAGTCCGAATGCTTTCTGTATAAACTAGCTGCAGTCAATCACACTGCTACTGTATAAACTTGCTACAGTCAATCACACTGCTACTGTATGAACTAGCTACCGTCAATCACACTGCTACTGTATCAACTAGCTACAGTCAATCACACTGCTAATGTATGAACTAGCTGGAGTCAATCACACTGCTACTGTATGAACTAGCTAGAGTCAATCACACTGATACTGTATGAACTAGCTGGAGTCAATCACACTGCTACTGTATGAACTAGCTACAGTCAATCACACTGATACTGTTTGAACTAGCTACAGTCAATCACACTGCTACTGTATGAACTAGCTACAGTCAGTCAAACTGCTACTGTATGAACTAGCTACAGTCAATCACACTGCTACTGTATGAACTAGCTACAGTCAGTCAAACTGCTACTGTATGAACTAGCTACAGTCAATCACACTGCTACTGTATGAACTAGCTACAGTCAGTCAAACTGCTACTGTATGAACTAGCTACAGTCAATCACACTGCTACTGTATGAACTAGCTACAATCAATCACACTGCTACTGTATGAACTAGCTACAGTCAATCACACTACTACTGTATGACCTAGCGACAGTCCCAATGCTACACTATGTGAACTAGCTACAGTCAATCACACTGCTACTGTATGAACTAGCTACAGTCAGTCACACTGCTACTGTTTGAACTAGCTACAGTCAATCACACTGCTACTGTATGAACTAGCTACAGTCAGTCACACTGCTACTGTTTGAACTAGCTACAGTCAATCACACTGCTACTGTATGAACTAGCTACAGTCAATCACACTGCTACTGTATGAACTAGCTACAGTCAGTCACACTGCTACTGTATGAACTAGCTACAGTCCCAATGATACACAATATGAACTGGCTACAGTCAATCACACTGCTACTGTATGGACTAGCCACAGTCAATCACACTGCTACTGTATAAACTAGCTACAATCAATCACACTGCTACTGTATGAACTAGCTACAGTCAATCACACTGCTACTGTATAAACTCGCTACAGTCCGAATGCTTTCTGTATAAACTAGCTGCAGTCAATCACACTGCTACTGTATAAACTTGCTACAGTCAATCACACTGCTACTGTATGAACTAGCTACCGTCAATCACACTGCTACTGTATCAACTAGCTACAGTCAATCACACTGCTAATGTATGAACTAGCTGGAGTCAATCACACTGCTACTGTATGAACTAGCTAGAGTCAATCACACTGATACTGTATGAACTAGCTGGAGTCAATCACACTGCTACTGTATGAACTAGCTACAGTCAATCACACTGATACTGTATGAACTAGCTACAGTCAGTCACACTGCTACTGTATGAACTAGCTACAGTCCCAATGATACACTATATGAACGAGCTACAGTCAATCACACTGCTACTGTATGAACTAGCTACAGCCCCAATGCTGCATTATATGAACTAGCTACAGTCAATCACACTGCTACTGTATGACCTAGCTACAGTAAATCACACTGCTACTGTATGAACTAGCTACAGTACCAATGCTACACAATATGAACTAGCTACAGTCCCAATGCTACATGATATAAACGAGCTACAGTCAATCACACTGCTACTGTATGAACTAGCTACAGTCAATCACACTGCTACTGTATGAACTAGCTACAATCAATCACACTGCTACTGTATGAACTAGCTACAGTCAATCACACTGCTACTGTATGAACTAGCGACAGTCAATCACACTGCTACTGTATGAACTAGCTACAGTCAATCACACTGCTACTGTATGAACTAGCGACAGTCCCAATGCTAAACTATGTGAACTAGCTACAGTCAATCACACTGCTACTGTATGAACTAGCTACAGTCAGTCACACTGCTACTGTATGAACTAGCTACAGTCAATCACACTGCTACTGTAGGAACTAGCTCCAGTCAGTCACACTGCTACTGTATGAACTAGCTACAGTCCCAATGATACACAATATGAACTAGCTACAGTCAATCACACTGCTACTGTATGAACTAGCTACAGTCAATCACACTGCTACTGTATGAACTAGCTACAGTAAATCACACTGCTACTGTATGAACTAGCGACAGTCCCAATGCTACACTATGTGAACTAGCTACAGTCAATCACACTGCTACTGTATGAACTAGCTACAGTCCCAATGATACACAATATGAACTAGGTACAGTCAATCACACTGCTACTGTATGAACTAGCTACAGTCAATCACACTGCTACTGTATCAACTAGCTACAGTCAATCACACTGCTACTGTATCAACTAGCTCCAGTCAGTCACACTGCTACTGTATGAACTAGCTCCAGTCAGTCACACTGCTACTGTATGAACTAGCTACAGTCCCAATGATACACAATATGAACTAGCTACAGTCAATCACACTGCTACTGTATGAACTAGCTACAGTCAATCACACTGCTACTGTATCAACTAGCTACAGTCAATCACACTGCTAATGTATGAACTAGCTGCAGTCAATCACACTGCTACTGTATGAACTAGCGACAGTCCCAATGCTACACTATGTGAACTAGCTACAGTCAATCACACTGCTACTGTATGAACTAGCTACAGTCCCAATGATACACAATATGAACTAGGTACAGTCAATCACACTGCTACTGTGTGAACTAGCTACAGTCAATCACACTGCTACTGTATCAACTAGCTACAGTCAATCACACTGCTACTGTATGAACTAGCTACATTCAATCGCACCTCTACTGTATGAACTAGCTACAGTCAGTCACACTGCTACTGTGTGAACTAGCTACAGTCCCAATGCTACATTATATGAACTAGCTACAGTCAATCACACTGCTACTGTATGAACTATCTACAGTCAATCACACTGCTACTGTATGAACTAGCTACAGTCAATCACACTGCTACTGTATGAAATAGGTACAGTCAATCACACTGCTACTGTATGAACTAGCTACAGTCAATCACACTGCTACTGTATGAACTATCTACAGTCAATCACACTGCTACTGTATGAACTAGCTACAGTCAATCACACTGCTACTGTATGAACTATCTACAGTCAATCACACTGCTACTGTATGAACTAGCTACAGTCAGTCACACTGCTACTGTATGAACTAGCGACAGTCCCAATGCTACATGATATGAGCTAGATACAGTCCCAATGCTACAAAATATGAACTTGCTACAGTCAATCACACTGCTACTGTATGAACTAGCTACAGTCCCAATGATACACTATATGAACGAGCTACAGTCAATCACACTGCTACTGTATGAACTAGCTACAGCCCCAATGCTGCATTATATGAACTAGCTACAGTCAATCACACTGCTACTGTATGACCTAGCTACAGTAAATCACACTGCTACTGTATGAACTAGCTACAGTACCAATGCTACACAATATGAACTAGCTACAGTCCCAATGCTACATGATATAAACGAGCTACAGTCAATCACACTGCTACTGTATGAACTAGCTACAGTCAATCACACTGCTACTGTATGAACTAGCTACAATCAATCACACTGCTACTGTATGAACTAGCTACAGTCAATCACACTGCTACTGTATGACCTAGCGACAGTCCCAATGCTACACTATGTGAACTAGCTACAGTCAATCACACTGCTACTGTATGAACTAGCTACAGTCAGTCACACTGCTACTGTTTGAACTAGCTACAGTCAATCACACTGCTACTGTATGAACTAGCTACAGTCAGTCACACTGCTACTGTTTGAACTAGCTACAGTCAATCACACTGCTACTGTATGAACTAGCTACAGTCAATCACACTGCTACTGTATGAACTAGCTACAGTCAGTCACACTGCTACTGTATGAACTAGCTACAGTCCCAATGATACACAATATGAACTGGCTACAGTCAATCACACTGCTACTGTATGGACTAGCCACAGTCAATCACACTGCTACTGTATAAACTAGCTACAATCAATCACACTGCTACTGTATGAACTAGCTACAGTCAATCACACTGCTACTGTATAAACTCGCTACAGTCCGAATGCTTTCTGTATAAACTAGCTGCAGTCAATCACACTGCTACTGTATAAACTTGCTACAGTCAATCACACTGCTACTGTATGAACTAGCTACCGTCAATCACACTGCTACTGTATCAACTAGCTACAGTCAATCACACTGCTAATGTATGAACTAGCTGGAGTCAATCACACTGCTACTGTATGAACTAGCTAGAGTCAATCACACTGATACTGTATGAACTAGCTGGAGTCAATCACACTGCTACTGTATGAACTAGCTACAGTCAATCACACTGATACTGTTTGAACTAGCTACAGTCAATCACACTGCTACTGTATGAACTAGCTACAGTCAGTCAAACTGCTACTGTATGAACTAGCTACAGTCAATCACACTGCTACTGTATGAACTAGCTACAGTCAGTCAAACTGCTACTGTATGAACTAGCTACAGTCAATCACACTGCTACTGTATGAACTAGCTACAGTCAGTCAAACTGCTACTGTATGAACTAGCTACAGTCAATCACACTGCTACTGTATGAACTAGCTACAATCAATCACACTGCTACTGTATGAACTAGCTACAGTCAATCACACTGCTACTGTATGACCTAGCGACAGTCCCAATGCTACACTATGTGAACTAGCTACAGTCAATCACACTGCTACTGTATGAACTAGCTACAGTCAGTCACACTGCTACTGTTTGAACTAGCTACAGTCAATCACACTGCTACTGTATGAACTAGCTACAGTCAGTCACACTGCTACTGTTTGAACTAGCTACAGTCAATCACACTGCTACTGTATGAACTAGCTACAGTCAATCACACTGCTACTGTATGAACTAGCTACAGTCAGTCACACTGCTACTGTATGAACTAGCTACAGTCCCAATGATACACAATATGAACTGGCTACAGTCAATCACACTGCTACTGTATGGACTAGCCACAGTCAATCACACTGCTACTGTATAAACTAGCTACAATCAATCACACTGCTACTGTATGAACTAGCTACAGTCAATCACACTGCTACTGTATAAACTCGCTACAGTCCGAATGCTTTCTGTATAAACTAGCTGCAGTCAATCACACTGCTACTGTATAAACTTGCTACAGTCAATCACACTGCTACTGTATGAACTAGCTACCGTCAATCACACTGCTACTGTATCAACTAGCTACAGTCAATCACACTGCTAATGTATGAACTAGCTGGAGTCAATCACACTGCTACTGTATGAACTAGCTAGAGTCAATCACACTGATACTGTATGAACTAGCTGGAGTCAATCACACTGCTACTGTATGAACTAGCTACAGTCAATCACACTGATACTGTTTGAACTAGCTACAGTCAATCACACTGCTACTGTATGAACTAGCTACAGTCAGTCAAACTGCTACTGTATGAACTAGCTACAGTCAATCACACTGCTACTGTATGAACTAGCTACAGTCAGTCAAACTGCTACTGTATGAACTAGCTACAGTCAATCACACTGCTACTGTATGAACTAGCTACAGTCAGTCAAACTGCTACTGTGTGAACTAGCTACAGTCAATCACACTGCTACTGTATGAACTAGCTACAGTCCCAATGATACACAATATGAACTAGGTACAGTCAATCACACTGCTACTGTATCAACTAGCTACAGTCAATCACACTGCTAATGTATTAACTAGCTTCAGTCAATCTCACCTCTACTGTATGAACTAGCTACAGTCAGTCACACTGCTACTGTATGAACTAGCTACAGTCCCAATGCTACACAATATGAACTAGCTACAGTCAATCACACTGCTACTGTATGAACTAGCTACATTCAATCACACTGCTACTGTATGAAATAGCTACAGTCAATCACACTGCTACTGTATGAACTATCTACAGTCAATCACACTGCTACTGTATGAACTAGCTACAGTCAGTCACACTGCTACTGTATGAACTAGCGACAGTCCCAATGCTACACGATATGAGCTAGATACAGTCCCAATGCTACATGATATGAACTTGCTACAGTCAATCACACTGCTACTGTATGAACTAGCTACAGCCCCAATGCTGCATTATATGAACTAGCTACAGTCAAACACACTGCTACTGTATAAACTAGCTGCAGTCAATCACACTGCTACTGTATAAACTTGCTACAGTCAATCACACTGCTACTGTATGAACTAGCTACCGTCAATCACACTGCTACTGTATGAACTAGCTACAGTCAATCACACTGATACTGTTTGAACTAGCTACAGTCAGTCAAACTGCTACTGTATGAACTAGCTACAGTCAATCACACTGCTACTGTATGAACTAGCTACAGTCAGTCACACTGCTACTGTATGGACAAGCTACAATCAATCACACTGCTACTGTATGAACTAGCTACAGTCCCAATGCTACAGTATGAACTAGCTACAGTCAATCACACTGCTACTGTATGAACTAGCTACAGTCAATCACACTGCTACTGTATGAACTAGCTACAGTCCCAATGCTACATTATATGAACTAGCTACAGTCCCAATGATACACTATATGAACTAGCTACAGTCAATCACACTGCTACTGTATGAACTAGCTACAGTCCCAATGATACACTATATGAACTAGCTACAGTCAATCACACTGCTACTGTATGAACTAGCTACAGTCCCAATGCTACATTATGTGAACTAGCTACAGTCCCAATGATACACTATATGAACTAGCTACAGTCAATCACACCGCTACTGTATGAACTAGCTACAGTGAATCATACTGCTACTGTATGAACTAGCTACAGTAAATCACACTGCTACTGTATGAACTAGCTACAGTACCAATGCTACACAATATGAACTAGCTACAGTCCCAATTCTACATGATATAAACGAGCTACAGTCAATCACACTGCGACTGTATGAACTAGCTACAGTCAATCACACTGCTAATGTATGAACTAGCTACAGTCAATCACACTGCTAATGCATGATCTAGCTACAGTCAATCACACTGACAATGTATGAACTAGCTACAGTCAATCACACTGCTACTGTATGAACAAGCTACAATCAATCACACTGCTACTGTATAAACTAGCTACAGTCAATCACACTGCTACTGTATGAACTAGCTACATTATATGAACTAGCTACAGTCAATCACACTGCTACTGGATGAACTAGCTACAGTCCCAATGATACACTATATGAACTAGCTACAGTCAATCACACTGCTACTGTATGAACTAGCTACAGTCCCAATGCTACATTATATGAACTAGCTACAGTCAATTACACTGCTACTGGATGAACTAGCTACAGTCAATCACACTACTACTTTGTGAACTAGCTACAGTCAATCACACTGCTACTGTATGAACTAGCTACAGTCAGTCACACTGCTACTGTATGAACTAGCGACAGTCCCAATGCTACACGATATGAACTAGATACAGTCCAAATGCTACATGATATGAACTTGCTACAGTCAATCACACTGCTACTTTATCTACAGTCCCAATGATACACTATATGAACGAGCTACAGTCAATCACACTGCTACTGTATAAACTAGCTACAGTCAATCACACTGCTACTGTATGAACTAGCTACAGTCCCAATGCTACAGTATGAACTAGCTACAGTCAATCACACTGCTACTGTAAGAACTAGCTACAGTCAATCACACTGCTACTGTATGAACTAGCTACAGTCAATCACACTGCTACTGTATGAACTAGCTACAGTCCCAATGCTGCATTATATTAACTAGCTACAGTCAATCATACTGCTACTGTATGACCTAGCTTCAGTAAATCACACTGCTACTGTATGAACTAGCTACAGTACCAATGCTACACAATATGAACTAGCTACAGTCAATCACACTGCTACTGTATGAACTAGCTACAATCAATCACACTGCTACTGTATGAACTAGCTACAGTCAATCACACTGCTACTGTATGAACTAGCGACAGTCCCAATGCTACACTATGTGAACTAGCTACAGTCAATCACACTGCTACTGTGTGAACTAGCTACAGTCAATCACACTGCTACTGTATGAACTAGCTACAGTCAATCACACTGCTACTGTGTGAACTAGCTACAGTCAATCGCACTGCTACTGTATGAACTAGCTACAGTCAATCACACTGCTACTGTATGAACTAGCTACAGTCAATCACACTGCTACTGTATAAACTCGCTACAGTCAATCACACTGCTACTGTATGAACTAGCTACAGTCCGAATGCTTACTGTATAAACTAGCTGTAGTCAATCACACTGCTACTGTATAAACTTGCAACAGTCAATCACACTGCTACTGTATGAACTAGCTACAGTCAATCACACTGCTACTGTATAAACTTGCAACAGTCAATCACACTGCTACTGTATGAACTAGCTACAGTCAATCACACTGCTACTGTATCAACTAGCTACAGTCAATCACACTGCTAATGTATGAACTAGCTGCAGTCAATCACACTGCTACTGTATGAACTAGCTACAGTCCCAATGATACACAATATGAACTAGCTACAGTCAATCACACTGCTACTGTATCAACTAGCTACAGTCAATCACACTGCTACTGTATGAACTAGCTACATTCAATCGCACCTCTACTGTATGAACTAGCTACAGTCAGTCACACTGCTACTGTATGAACTAGCTACAGTCCCAATGCTACACAATATGAACTAGCTACAGTCAATCACACTGCTACTGTTTGAACTAGCTACAGTCAATCACACTGCTACTGTATGAACTAGCTACAGTCCCAATGCTACATTATATGAACTAGCTACAGTCAATCACACTGCTACTGTATGAACTATCTACAGTCAATCATACTGCTACTGTATGAACTAGCTACAGTCCCAATGCTACATTATATGAACTAGCTACAGTCAATCACACTGCTACTGTATGAACTAGCTACAGTCAGTCACACTGCTACTGTATGAACTAGCGACAGTCCCAATGCTACACGATATGAGCTAGATACAGTCCCAATGCTACATGATATGAACTTGCTACAGTCAATCACACTGCTACTGTATGAACTAGCTACAGTCCCAATGATACACTATATGAACGAGCTACAGTCAATCACACTGCTACTGTATGAACTAGCTACAGTCAATCACACTGCTACTGTATGAACTAGCTACAGCCCCAATGCTGCATTATATGAACTAGCTACAGTCAATCACACTGCTACTGTATGACCTAGCTACAGTAAATCACACTGCTACTGTATGAACTAGCTACAGTACCAATGCTACACAATATGAACTAGCTACAGTCCCAATGCTACATGACATAAACGAGCTACAGTCAATCACACTGCTACTGTATGAACTAGCTACAGTCAATCACACTGCTACTGTATGACCTAGCGACAGTCCCAATGCTACACTATGTGAACTAGCTACAGTCAATCACACTGCTACTGTATGAACTAGCTACAGTCAGTCACACTGCTACTGTTTGAACTAGCTACAGTCAATCACACTGCTACTGTATGAACTAGCTACAGTCAGTCACACTGCTACTGTTTGAACTAGCTACAGTCAATCACACTGCTACTGTATGAACTAGCTACAGTCAGTCACACTGCTACTGTATGAACTAGCTACAGTCCCAATGATACACAATATGAACTAGCTACAGTCAATCACACTGCTACTGTATCAACTAGCTACAGTCAATC
The DNA here is from genome assembly GCF_951799395.1 of Argentina silus. Taxonomy (NCBI): domain Eukaryota; kingdom Metazoa; phylum Chordata; class Actinopteri; order Argentiniformes; family Argentinidae; genus Argentina; species Argentina silus. The sequence goes on from NC_139654.1 coordinate 18,709,359, forward strand.
ACACTGCTACTGTATGAACTAGCTACATTCAATCGCACCTCTACTGTATGAACTAGCTACAGTCAGTCACACTGCTACTGTATGAACTAGCTACAGTCCCAATGCTACACAATATGAACTAGCTACAGTCAATCACACTGCTACTGTTTGAACTAGCTACAGTCAATCACACTGCTACTGTATGAACTAGCTACAGTCCCAATGCTACATTATATGAACTAGCTACAGTCAATCACACTGCTACTGTATGAACTATCTACAGTCAATCACACTGCTGCTGTATGAACTAGCTACAGTCCCAATGCTACATTATATGAACTAGCTACAGTCAATCACACTGCTACTGTATGAACTAGCTACAGTCAGTCACACTGCTACTGTATGAACTAGCGACAGTCCCAATGCTACACGATATGAGCTAGATACAGTCCCAATGCTACATGATATGAACTTGCTACAGTCAATCACACTGCTACTGTATGAACTAGCTACAGTCCCAATGATACACTATATGAACGAGCTACAGTCAATCACACTGCTACTGTATGAACTAGCTACAGTCAATCACACTGCTACTGTATGAACTAGCTACAGCCCCAATGCTGCATTATATGAACTAGCTACAGTCAATCACACTGCTACTGTATGACCTAGCTACAGTAAATCACACTGCTACTGTATGAACTAGCTACAGTACCAATGCTACACAATATGAACTAGCTACAGTCCCAATGCTACATGACATAAACGAGCTACAGTCAATCACACTGCTACTGTATGAACTAGCTACAGTCAATCACACTGCTACTGTATGACCTAGCGACAGTCCCAATGCTACACTATGTGAACTAGCTACAGTCAATCACACTGCTACTGTATGAACTAGCTACAGTCAGTCACACTGCTACTGTTTGAACTAGCTACAGTCAATCACACTGCTACTGTATGAACTAGCTACAGTCAGTCACACTGCTACTGTTTGAACTAGCTACAGTCAATCACACTGCTACTGTATGAACTAGCTACAGTCAGTCACACTGCTACTGTATGAACTAGCTACAGTCCCAATGATACACAATATGAACTAGCTACAGTCAATCACACTGCTACTGTATGAACTAGCTACAGTCAATCACACTGCTACTGTATAAACTAGCTACAATCAATCACACTGCTACTGTATGAACTAGCTACAGTCAATCACACTGCTACTGTATAAACTCGCTACAGTCCGAATGCTTACTGTATAAACTAGCTGCAGTCAATCACACTGCTACTGTATCAACTAGCTACAGTCAATCACACTGCTAATGTATGAACTAGCTGGAGTGAATCACACTGCTACTGTATGAACTAGCTACAGTCAATCACACTGATACTGTTTGAACTAGCTACAGTCAATCACACTGCTACTGTATGAACTAGCTACAGTCAGTCAAACTGCTACTGTATGAACTAGCTACAGTCAATCACACTGCTACTGTATGAACTAGCTACAGTCAGTCAAACTGCTACTGTATGAACTAGCTACAGTCAATCACACTGCTACTGTATGAACTAGCTACAGTCAGTCAAACTGCTACTGTGTGAACTAGCTACAGTCAATCACACTGCTACTGTATGAACTAGCTACAGTCCCAATGATACACAATATGAACTAGGTACAGTCAATCACACTGCTACTGTATCAACTAGCTACAGTCAATCACACTGCTACTGTATGAACTAGCTACAGTCAATCGCACCTCTACTGTATGAACTAGCTACAGTCAGTCACACTGCTACTGTATGAACTAGCTACAGTCCCAATGCTACACAATATGAACTAGCTACAGTCAATCACACTGCTACTGTATGAACTAGGTACAGTCAATCACACTGCTACTGTATGAACTAGCTACAGTCCCAATGCTACATTATATGAACTAGCTACAGTCAATCACACTGCTACTGTATGAAATAGGTACAGTCAATCACACTGCTACTGTATGAACTATCTACAGTCAATCACACTGCTACAGTATGAACTAGCTACAGTCAATCACACTGCTACTGTATGAACTAGCTACAGTCAGTCACACTGCTACTGTATGAACTAGCGACAGTCCCAATGCTACACGATTTGAGCTAGATACAGTCCCAATGCTACATGATATGAACTTGCTACAGTCAATCACACTGCTACTGTATGAACTAGCTACAGCCCCAATGCTGCATTATATGAACTAGCTACAGTCAAACACACTGCTACTGTATGACCTAGCTACAGTAAATCACACTGCTACTGGATGAACTAGCTACAGTACCAATGCTACACAATATGAACTAGCTACAGTCCCAATGCTACATGATATAAACGAGCTACAGTCAATCACACTGCTACTGTATGAACTAGCTACAGTCAATCACACTGCTACTGTATGAACTAGCTACAATCAATCACACTGCTACTGTATGAACTAGCTACAGTCAATCACACTGCTACTGTATGACCTAGCGACAGTCCCAATGCTACACTATGTGAACTAGCTACAGTCAATCACACTGCTACTGTATGAACTAGCTACAGTCAGTCACACTGCTACTGTATGAACTAGCTACAGTCAGTCACACTGCTACTGTTTGAACTAGCTACAGTCAATCACACTGCTACTGTATGAACTAGCTACAGTCAGTCACACTGCTACTGTATGAACTGGCTACAGTCAATCACACTGCTACTGTATGAACTAGCTACAGTCCCAATGATACACAATATGAACTAGCTACAGTCAATCACACTGCTACTGTATGAACTAGCTACAGTCAATCACACTGCTACTGTATGGACTAGCTACAGTCAATCACACTGATACTGTTTGAACTAGCTACAGTCAATCACACTGCTACTGTATGACCTAGCGACAGTCCCAATGCTACACTATGTGAACTAGCTACAGTCAATCACACTGCTACTGTATGAACTAGCTACAGTCAGTCACACTGCTACTGTTTGAACTAGCTACAGTCAATCACACTGCTACTGTATGAACTAGCTACAGCCCCAATGCTGCATTATATGAACTAGCTACAGTCAATCACACTGCTACTGTATGACCTAGCTACAGTAAATCACACTGCTACTGTATGAACTAGCTACAGTACCAATGCTACACAATATGAACTAGCTACAGTCCCAATGCTACATGACATAAACGAGCTACAGTCAATCACACTGCTACTGTATGAACTAGCTACAGTCAATCACACTGCTACTGTATGACCTAGCGACAGTCCCAATGCTACACTATGTGAACTAGCTACAGTCAATCACACTGCTACTGTATGAACTAGCTACAGTCAGTCACACTGCTACTGTTTGAACTAGCTACAGTCAATCACACTGCTACTGTATGAACTAGCTACAGTCAGTCACACTGCTACTGTTTGAACTAGCTACAGTCAATCACACTGCTACTGTATGAACTAGCTACAGTCAGTCACACTGCTACTGTATGAACTAGCTACAGTCCCAATGATACACAATATGAACTAGCTACAGTCAATCACACTGCTACTGTATGAACTAGCTACAGTCAATCACACTGCTACTGTATAAACTAGCTACAATCAATCACACTGCTACTGTATGAACTAGCTACAGTCAATCACACTGCTACTGTATAAACTCGCTACAGTCCGAATGCTTACTGTATAAACTAGCTGCAGTCAATCACACTGCTACTGTATCAACTAGCTACAGTCAATCACACTGCTAATGTATGAACTAGCTGGAGTGAATCACACTGCTACTGTATGAACTAGCTACAGTCAATCACACTGATACTGTTTGAACTAGCTACAGTCAATCACACTGCTACTGTATGAACTAGCTACAGTCAGTCAAACTGCTACTGTATGAACTAGCTACAGTCAATCACACTGCTACTGTATGAACTAGCTACAGTCAGTCAAACTGCTACTGTATGAACTAGCTACAGTCAATCACACTGCTACTGTATGAACTAGCTACAGTCAGTCAAACTGCTACTGTGTGAACTAGCTACAGTCAATCACACTGCTACTGTATGAACTAGCTACAGTCCCAATGATACACAATATGAACTAGGTACAGTCAATCACACTGCTACTGTATCAACTAGCTACAGTCAATCACACTGCTACTGTATGAACTAGCTACAGTCAATCGCACCTCTACTGTATGAACTAGCTACAGTCAGTCACACTGCTACTGTATGAACTAGCTACAGTCCCAATGCTACACAATATGAACTAGCTACAGTCAATCACACTGCTACTGTATGAACTAGGTACAGTCAATCACACTGCTACTGTATGAACTAGCTACAGTCCCAATGCTACATTATATGAACTAGCTACAGTCAATCACACTGCTACTGTATGAAATAGGTACAGTCAATCACACTGCTACTGTATGAACTATCTACAGTCAATCACACTGCTACAGTATGAACTAGCTACAGTCAATCACACTGCTACTGTATGAACTAGCTACAGTCAGTCACACTGCTACTGTATGAACTAGCGACAGTCCCAATGCTACACGATTTGAGCTAGATACAGTCCCAATGCTACATGATATGAACTTGCTACAGTCAATCACACTGCTACTGTATGAACTAGCTACAGCCCCAATGCTGCATTATATGAACTAGCTACAGTCAAACACACTGCTACTGTATGACCTAGCTACAGTAAATCACACTGCTACTGGATGAACTAGCTACAGTACCAATGCTACACAATATGAACTAGCTACAGTCAATCACACTGCTACTGTATGAACTAGCTACAGTCAATCACACTGCTAATGTATGGACTAGCTACAGTCAATCACACTGATACTGTTTGAACTAGCTACAGTCAATCACACTGCTACTGTATGACCTAGCGACAGTCCCAATGCTACACTATGTGAACTAGCTACAGTCAATCACACTGCTACTGTATGAACTAGCTACAGTCAGTCACACTGCTACTGTTTGAACTAGCTACAGTCAATCACACTGCTACTGTATGAACTAGCTACAGTCAGTCACACTGCTACTGTTTGAACTAGCTACAATCAATCACCCTGCTACTGTATGAACTAGCTACAGTCAATCACACTGCTACTGTATAAACTAGCTACAATCAATCACACTGCTACTGTATGAACTAGCTACAGTCAATCACACTGCTACTGTATAAACTCGCTACAGTCCGAATGATACACAATATGAACTAGCTACAGTCAATCACACTGCTACTGTATGGACTAGCTACAGTCAATCACACTGCTACTGTATGAACTAGCTACAATCAATCACCCTGCTACTGTATGAACTAGCTACAGTCAATCACACTGCTACTGTATAAACTAGCTACAATCAATCACACTGCTACTGTATGAACTAGCTACAGTCAATCACACTGCTACTGTATAAACTCGCTACAGTCCGAATGCTTACTGTATAAACTAGCTGCAGTCAATCACACTGCTACTGTATCAACTAGCTACAGTCAATCACACTGCTAATGTATGAACTAGCTGGAGTGAATCACACTGCTACTGTATGAACTAGCTACAGTCAATCACACTGATACTGTTTGAACTAGCTACAGTCAATCACACTGCTACTGTATGAACTAGCTACAGTCAGTCAAACTGCTACTGTATGAACTAGCTACAGTCAATCACACTGCTACTGTATGAACTAGCTACAGTCAGTCAAACTGCTACTGTATGAACTAGCTACAGTCAATCACACTGCTACTGTATGAACTAGCTACAGTCAGTCAAACTGCTACTGTGTGAACTAGCTACAGTCAATCACACTGCTACTGTATGAACTAGCTACAGTCCCAATGATACACAATATGAACTAGGTACAGTCAATCACACTGCTACTGTATCAACTAGCTACAGTCAATCACACTGCTACTGTATGAACTAGCTACAGTCAATCGCACCTCTACTGTATGAACTAGCTACAGTCAGTCACACTGCTACTGTATGAACTAGCTACAGTCCCAATGCTACACAATATGAACTAGCTACAGTCAATCACACTGCTACTGTATGAACTAGGTACAGTCAATCACACTGCTACTGTATGAACTAGCTACAGTCCCAATGCTACATTATATGAACTAGCTACAGTCAATCACACTGCTACTGTATGAAATAGGTACAGTCAATCACACTGCTACTGTATGAACTATCTACAGTCAATCACACTGCTACAGTATGAACTAGCTACAGTCAATCACACTGCTACTGTATGAACTAGCTACAGTCAGTCACACTGCTACTGTATGAACTAGCGACAGTCCCAATGCTACACGATTTGAGCTAGATACAGTCCCAATGCTACATGATATGAACTTGCTACAGTCAATCACACTGCTACTGTATGAACTAGCTACAGCCCCAATGCTGCATTATATGAACTAGCTACAGTCAAACACACTGCTACTGTATGACCTAGCTACAGTAAATCACACTGCTACTGGATGAACTAGCTACAGTACCAATGCTACACAATATGAACTAGCTACAGTCCCAATGCTACATGATATAAACGAGCTACAGTCAATCACACTGCTACTGTATGAACTAGCTACAGTCAATCACACTGCTACTGTATGAACTAGCTACAATCAATCACACTGCTACTGTATGAACTAGCTACAGTCAATCACACTGCTACTGTATGACCTAGCGACAGTCCCAATGCTACACTATGTGAACTAGCTACAGTCAATCACACTGCTACTGTATGAACTAGCTACAGTCAGTCACACTGCTACTGTATGAACTAGCTACAGTCAGTCACACTGCTACTGTTTGAACTAGCTACAGTCAATCACACTGCTACTGTATGAACTAGCTACAGTCAGTCACACTGCTACTGTATGAACTGGCTACAGTCAATCACACTGCTACTGTATGAACTAGCTACAGTCCCAATGATACACAATATGAACTAGCTACAGTCAATCACACTGCTACTGTATGAACTAGCTACAGTCAATCACACTGCTAATGTATGGACTAGCTACAGTCAATCACACTGATACTGTTTGAACTAGCTACAGTCAATCACACTGCTACTGTATGACCTAGCGACAGTCCCAATGCTACACTATGTGAACTAGCTACAGTCAATCACACTGCTACTGTATGAACTAGCTACAGTCAGTCACACTGCTACTGTTTGAACTAGCTACAGTCAATCACACTGCTACTGTATGAACTAGCTACAGTCAGTCACACTGCTACTGTTTGAACTAGCTACAATCAATCACCCTGCTACTGTATGAACTAGCTACAGTCAATCACACTGCTACTGTATAAACTAGCTACAATCAATCACACTGCTACTGTATGAACTAGCTACAGTCAATCACACTGCTACTGTATAAACTCGCTACAGTCCGAATGATACACAATATGAACTAGCTACAGTCAATCACACTGCTACTGTATGGACTAGCTACAGTCAATCACACTGCTACTGTATGAACTAGCTACAATCAATCACCCTGCTACTGTATGAACTAGCTACAGTCAATCACACTGCTACTGTATAAACTAGCTACAATCAATCACACTGCTACTGTATGAACTAGCTACAGTCAATCACACTGCTACTGTATAAACTCGCTACAGTCCGAATGCTTACTGTATAAACTAGCTGCAGTCAATCACACTGCTACTGTATGAACTTGCTACAGTCAATCACACTGCTACTGTATGAACTAGCTACCGTCAATCACACTGCTACTGTATCAACTAGCTACAGTCAATCACACTGCTAATGTATGAACTAGCTGGAGTCAATCACACTGCTACTGTATGAACTAGCTACAGTCAATCACACTGATACTGTTTGAACTAGCTACAGTCAATCACACTGCTACTGTATGAACTAGCTACAGTCAGTCAAACTGTTACTGTATGAACTAGCTACAGTCAATCACACTGCTACTGTATGAACTAGCTACAGTCAGTCAAACTGCTACTGTGTGAACTAGCTACAGTCAATCACACTGCTACTGTATGAACTAGCTACAGTCCCAATGATACACAATATGAACTAGGTACAGTCAGTCAAACTGCTACTGTATGAACTAGCTACAGTCAATCACACTGCTACTGTATGAACTAGCTACAGTCAGTCAAACTGCTACTGTGTGAACTAGCTACAGTCAATCACACTGCTACTGTATGAACTAGCTACAGTCCCAATGATACACAATATGAACTAGGTACAGTCAATCACACTGCTACTGTATGAACTAGCTACAGTCAATCGCACCTCTACTGTATGAACTAGCTACAGTCAGTCACACTGCTACTGTATGAACTAGCTACAGTCCCAATGCTACACAATATGAACTAGCTACAGTCAATCACACTGCTACTGTATGAACTAGGTACAGTCAATCACACTGCTACTGTATGAACTAGCTACAGTCCCAATGCTACATTATATGAACTAGATACAGTCAATCACACTGCTACTGGATGAACTAGCTTCAGTCCCAATGATACACTATATGAACTAGCTACAGTCAATCACACTGCTACTGTATGAACTAGCTACAGCCAATCACACTGCTACTGTGTGAACTAGCTACAGTCAATCACACTGCTACTGTATGAACTAGCTACAGTCCCAATGCTACATTATATGAACTAGCTACAGTCAATCACACTGCTACTGTATGAACTAGCTACAGTCAGTCACACTGCTACTGTATGAACTAGCGACAGTCCCAATGCTACACGATATGAACTAGATACAGTCCCAATGCTACATTATGTGAACTAGCTACAGTCCCAATGATACACTATATGAACTAGCTACAGTCAATCACACCGCTACTGTATGAACTAGCTACAGTGAATCATACTGCTACTGTATGAACTAGCTACAGTACCAATGCTACACAATATGAACTAGCTACAGTCCCAATGCTACATGATATAAACGAGCTACAGTCAATCACACTGCGACTGTATGAACTAGCTACAGTCAATCACACTGCTAATGTATGAACTAGCTACAGTCAATCACACTGCTAATGCATGATCTAGCTACAGTCAATCACACTGACAATGTATGAACTAGCTACAGTCAATCACACTGCTACTGTATGAACAACCTACAATCAATCACACTGCTACTGTATAAACTAGCTACAGTCAATCACACTGCTACTGTATGAACTAGCTACAGTCCCAATGCTACATTATATGAACTAGCTACAGTCCCAATGATACACTATATGAACTAGCGACAGTCAATCACACTGCTACTGTATGAACTAGCTACAGTCCCAATGATACACTATATGAACTAGCTACAGTCAATCACACTGCTACTGTATGAACTAGCTACAGTCCCAATGCTACATTATGTGAACTAGCTACAGTCCCAATGATACACTATATGAACTAGCTACAGTCAATCACACCGCTACTGTATGAACTAGCTACAGTCAATCACACTGCTACTGTATGAACTAGCTACATTATATGAACTAGCTACAGTCAATCACACTGCTACTGGATGAATTAGCTACAGTCCCAATGATACACTATATGAACTAGCTACAGTCAATCACACTGCTACTGTATGAACTAGCTACAGTCATTCACACTGCTACTGTGTGAACTAGCTACAGTCAATCACACTGCTACTGTATGAACTAGCTACAGTCCCAATGCTACATTATATGAACTAGCTACAGTCAATTACACTGCTACTGGATGAACTAGCTACAGTCAATCACACTACTACTTTGTGAACTAGCTACAGTCAATCACACTGCTACTGTATGAACTAGCTACAGTCAGTCACACTGCTACTGTATGAACTAGCGACAGTCCCAATGCTACACGATATGAACTAGATACAGTCCAAATGCTACATGATTTGAACTTGCTACAGTCAATCACACTGCTACTGTATCTACAGTCCCAATGATACACTATATGAACGAGCTACAGTCAATCACACTGCTACTGTATAAACTAGCTACAGTCAATCACACTGCTACTGTATGAACTAACTACAGTCCCAATGCTACAGTATGAACTAGCTACAGTCAATCACACTGCTACTGTAAGAACTAGCTACAGTCAATCACACTGCTACTGTATGAACTAGCTACAGTCAATCACACTGCTACTGTATGAACTAGCTACAGTCCCAATGCTGCATTATATTAACTAGCTACAGTCAATCATACTGCTACTGTATGACCTAGCTTCAGTAAATCACACTGCTACTGTATGAACTAGCTACAGTACCAATGCTACACAATATGAACTAGCTACAGTCAATCACACTGCTACTGTATGAACTAGCTACAATCAATCACACTGCTACTGTATAAACTCGCTACAGTCCGAATGATACACAATATGAACTAGCTACAGTCAATCACACTGCTACTGTATGGACTAGCTACAGTCAATCACACTGCTACTGTATGAACTAGCTACAATCAATCACCCTGCTACTGTATGAACTAGCTACAGTCAATCACACTGCTACTGTATAAACTAGCTACAATCAATCACACTGCTACTGTATGAACTAGCTACAGTCAATCACACTGCTACTGTATAAACTCGCTACAGTCCGAATGCTTACTGTATAAACTAGCTGCAGTCAATCACACTGCTACTGTATAAACTTGCTACAGTCAATCACACTGCTACTGTATGAACTAGCTACCGTCAATCACACTGCTACTGTATCAACTAGCTACAGTCAATCACACTGCTACTGTATGAACTAGCTCCAGTCAGTCACACTGCTACTGTATGAACTAGCTACAGTCCCAATGATACACAATATGAACTAGCTACAGTCAATCACACTGCTACTGTATCAACTAGCTACAGTCAATCACACTGCTAATGTATGAACTAGCTGCAGTCAATCACACTGCTACTGTATGAACTAGCGACAGTCCCAATGCTACACTATGTGAACTAGCTACAGTCAATCACACTGCTACTGTATGAACTAGCTACAGTCCCAATGATACACAATATGAACTAGGTACAGTCAATCACACTGCTACTGTGTGAACTAGCTACAGTCAATCACACTGCTACTGTATCAACTAGCTACAGTCAATCACACTGCTACTGTATGAACTAGCTACATTCAATCGCACCTCTACTGTATGAACTAGCTACAGTCAGTCACACTGCTACTGTGTGAACTAGCTACAGTCCCAATGCTACATTATATGAACTAGCTACAGTCAATCACACTGCTACTGTATGAACTATCTACAGTCAATCACACTGCTACTGTATGAACTAGCTACAGTCAATCACACTGCTACTGTATGAAATAGGTACAGTCAATCACACTGCTACTGTATGAACTAGCTACAGTCAATCACACTGCTACTGTATGAACTATCTACAGTCAATCACACTGCTACTGTATGAACTAGCTACAGTCAGTCACACTGCTACTGTATGAACTAGCGACAGTCCCAATGCTACATGATATGAGCTAGATACAGTCCCAATGCTACATGATATGAACTTGCTACAGTCAATCACACTGCTACTGTATGAACTAGCTACAGTCCCAATGATACACTATATGAACGAGCTACAGTCAATCACACTGCTACTGTATGAACTAGCTACAGCCCCAATGCTGCATTATATGAACTAGCTACAGTCAATCACACTGCTACTGTATGACCTAGCTACAGTAAATCACACTGCTACTGTATGAACTAGCTACAGTACCAATGCTACACAATATGAACTAGCTACAGTCCCAATGCTACATGATATAAACGAGCTACAGTCAATCACACTGCTACTGTATGAACTAGCTACAGTCAATCACACTGCTACTGTATGAACTAGCTACAATCAATCACACTGCTACTGTATGAACTAGCTACAGTCAATCACACTGCTACTGTATGACCTAGCGACAGTCCCAATGCTACACTATGTGAACTAGCTACAGTCAATCACACTGCTACTGTATGAACTAGCTACAGTCAGTCACACTGCTACTGTTTGAACTAGCTACAGTCAATCACACTGCTACTGTATGAACTAGCTACAGTCAGTCACACTGCTACTGTTTGAACTAGCTACAGTCAATCACACTGCTACTGTATGAACTAGCTACAGTCCCAATGATACACAATATGAACTGGCTACAGTCAATCACACTGCTACTGTATGAACTAGCTACAGTCAATCACACTGCTACTGTATGAACTAGCGACAGTCCCAATGCTACACTATGTGAACTAGCTACAGTCAATCACACTGCTACTGTATGAACTAGCTACAGTCAGTCACACTGCTACTGTATGAACTAGCTACAGTCAATCACACTGCTACTGTAGGAACTAGCTCCAGTCAGTCACACTGCTACTGTATGAACTAGCTACAGTCCCAATGATACACAATATGAACTAGCTACAGTCAATCACACTGCTACTGTATGAACTAGCTACAGTCAATCACACTGCTACTGTATGAACTAGCTACAGTAAATCACACTGCTACTGTATGAACTAGCGACAGTCCCAATGCTACACTATGTGAACTAGCTACAGTCAATCACACTGCTACTGTATGAACTAGCTACAGTCCCAATGATACACAATATGAACTAGGTACAGTCAATCACACTGCTACTGTATGAACTAGCTACAGTCAATCACACTGCTACTGTATCAACTAGCTACAGTCAATCACACTGCTACTGTATGAACTAGCTCCAGTCAGTCACACTGCTACTGTATGAACTAGCTACAGTCCCAATGATACACAATATGAACTAGCTACAGTCAATCACACTGCTACTGTATGAACTAGCTACAGTCAATCACACTGCTACTGTATCAACTAGCTACAGTCAATCACACTGCTAATGTATGAACTAGCTGCAGTCAATCACACTGCTACTGTATGAACTAGCGACAGTCCCAATGCTACACTATGTGAACTAGCTACAGTCAATCACACTGCTACTGTATGAACTAGCTACAGTCCCAATGATACACAATATGAACTAGGTACAGTCAATCACACTGCTACTGTGTGAACTAGCTACAGTCAATCACACTGCTACTGTATCAACTAGCTACAGTCAATCACACTGCTACTGTATGAACTAGCTACATTCAATCGCACCTCTACTGTATGAACTAGCTACAGTCAGTCACACTGCTACTGTGTGAACTAGCTACAGTCCCAATGCTACATTATATGAACTAGCTACAGTCAATCACACTGCTACTGTATGAACTATCTACAGTCAATCACACTGCTACTGTATGAACTAGCTACAGTCCCAATGATACACTATATGAACGAGCTACAGTCAATCACACTGCTACTGTATGAACTAGCTACAGCCCCAATGCTGCATTATATGAACTAGCTACAGTCAATCACACTGCTACTGTATGACCTAGCTACAGTAAATCACACTGCTACTGTATGAACTAGCTACAGTACCAATGCTACACAATATGAACTAGCTACAGTCCCAATGCTACATGATATAAACGAGCTACAGTCAATCACACTGCTACTGTATGAACTAGCTACAGTCAATCACACTGCTACTGTATGAACTAGCTACAATCAATCACACTGCTACTGTATGAACTAGCTACAGTCAATCACACTGCTACTGTATGACCTAGCGACAGTCCCAATGCTACACTATGTGAACTAGCTACAGTCAATCACACTGCTACTGTATGAACTAGCTACAGTCAGTCACACTGCTACTGTTTGAACTAGCTACAGTCAATCACACTGCTACTGTATGAACTAGCTACAGTCAGTCACACTGCTACTGTATGAACTAGCTACAGTCCCAATGATACACAATATGAACTGGCTACAGTCAATCACACTGCTACTGTATGGACTAGCCACAGTCAATCACACTGCTACTGTATAAACTAGCTACAATCAATCACACTGCTACTGTATGAACTAGCTACAGTCAATCACACTGCTACTGTATAAACTCGCTACAGTCCGAATGCTTTCTGTATAAACTAGCTGCAGTCAATCACACTGCTACTGTATAAACTTGCTACAGTCAATCACACTGCTACTGTATGAACTAGCTACCGTCAATCACACTGCTACTGTATCAACTAGCTACAGTCAATCACACTGCTAATGTATGAACTAGCTGGAGTCAATCACACTGCTACTGTATGAACTAGCTAGAGTCAATCACACTGATACTGTATGAACTAGCTGGAGTCAATCACACTGCTACTGTATGAACTAGCTACAGTCAATCACACTGATACTGTTTGAACTAGCTACAGTCAATCACACTGCTACTGTATGAACTAGCTACAGTCAGTCAAACTGCTACTGTATGAACTAGCTACAGTCAATCACACTGCTACTGTATGAACTAGCTACAGTCAGTCAAACTGCTACTGTATGAACTAGCTACAGTCAATCACACTGCTACTGTATGAACTAGCTACAGTCAGTCAAACTGCTACTGTGTGAACTAGCTACAGTCAATCACACTGCTACTGTATGAACTAGCTACAGTCCCAATGATACACAATATGAACTAGGTACAGTCAATCACACTGCTACTGTATCAACTAGCTACAGTCAATCACACTGCTACTGTATGAACTAGCTACAGTCAATCTCACCTCTACTGTATGAACTAGCTACAGTCAGTCACACTGCTACTGTATGAACTAGCTACAGTCCCAATGCTACACAATATGAACTAGCTACAGTCAATCACACTGCTACTGTATGAACTAGCTACAGTCAATCACACTGCTACTGTATGAAATAGCTACAGTCAATCACACTGCTACTGTATGAACTATCTACAGTCAATCACACTGCTACTGTATGAACTAGCTACAGTCAGTCACACTGCTACTGTATGAACTAGCGACAGTCCCAATGCTACACGATATGAGCTAGATACAGTCCCAATGCTACATGATATGAACTTGCTACAGTCAATCACACTGCTACTGTATGAACTAGCTACAGCCCCAATGCTGCATTATATGAACTAGCTACAGTCAAACACACTGCTACTGTATAAACTAGCTGCAGTCAATCACACTGCTACTGTATAAACTTGCTACAGTCAATCACACTGCTACTGTATGAACTAGCTACCGTCAATCACACTGCTACTGTATGAACTAGCTACAGTCAATCACACTGATACTGTTTGAACTAGCTACAGTCAGTCAAACTGCTACTGTATGAACTAGCTACAGTCAATCACACTGCTACTGTATGAACTAGCTACAGTCAGTCACACTGCTACTGTATGGACAAGCTACAATCAATCACACTGCTACTGTATGAACTAGCTACAGTCCCAATGCTACAGTATGAACTAGCTACAGTCAATCACACTGCTACTGTATGAACTAGCTACAGTCAATCACACTGCTACTGTATGAACTAGCTACAGTCCCAATGCTACATTATATGAACTAGCTACAGTCCCAATGATACACTATATGAACTAGCTACAGTCAATCACACTGCTACTGTATGAACTAGCTACAGTCCCAATGATACACTATATGAACTAGCTACAGTCAATCACACTGCTACTGTATGAACTAGCTACAGTCCCAATGCTACATTATGTGAACTAGCTACAGTCCCAATGATACACTATATGAACTAGCTACAGTCAATCACACCGCTACTGTATGAACTAGCTACAGTGAATCATACTGCTACTGTATGAACTAGCTACAGTAAATCACACTGCTACTGTATGAACTAGCTACAGTACCAATGCTACACAATATGAACTAGCTACAGTCCCAATGCTACATGATATAAACGAGCTACAGTCAATCACACTGCGACTGTATGAACTAGCTACAGTCAATCACACTGCTAATGTATGAACTAGCTACAGTCAATCACACTGCTAATGCATGATCTAGCTACAGTCAATCACACTGACAATGTATGAACTAGCTACAGTCAATCACACTGCTACTGTATGAACAAGCTACAATCAATCACACTGCTACTGTATAAACTAGCTACAGTCAATCACACTGCTACTGTATGAACTAGCTACAGTCCCAATGCTACATTATATGAACTAGCTACAGTCCCAATGATACACTATATGAACTAGCTACAGTCAATCACACTGCTACTGTATGAACTAGCTACAGTCCCAATGATACACTATATGAACTAGCTACAGTCAATCACACTGCTACTGTATGAACTAGCTACAGTCCCAATGCTACATTATGTGAACTAGCTACAGTCCCAATGATACACTATATGAACTAGCTACAGTCAATCACACCGCTACTGTATGAACTAGCTACAGTCAATCACACTGCTACTGTATGAACTAGCTACATTATATGAACTAGCTACAGTCAATCACACTGCTACTGGATGAACTAGCTACAGTCCCAATGATACACTATATGAACTAGCTACAGTCAATCACACTGCTACTGTATGAACTAGCTACAGTCCCAATGCTACATTATATGAACTAGCTACAGTCAATTACACTGCTACTGGATGAACTAGCTACAGTCAATCACACTACTACTTTGTGAACTAGCTACAGTCAATCACACTGCTACTGTATGAACTAGCTACAGTCAGTCACACTGCTACTGTATGAACTAGCGACAGTCCCAATGCTACACGATATGAACTAGATACAGTCCAAATGCTACATGATATGAACTTGCTACAGTCAATCACACTGCTACTGTATCTACAGTCCCAATGATACACTATATGAACGAGCTACAGTCAATCACACTGCTACTGTATAAACTAGCTACAGTCAATCACACTGCTACTGTATGAACTAGCTACAGTCCCAATGCTACAGTATGAACTAGCTACAGTCAATCACACTGCTACTGTATGAACTAGCTACAGTCAATCACACTGCTACTGTATGAACTAGCTACAGTCCCAATGCTGCATTATATTAACTAGCTACAGTCAATCATACTGCTACTGTATGACCTAGCTTCAGTAAATCACACTGCTACTGTATGAACTAGCTACAGTACCAATGCTACACAATATGAACTAGCTACAGTCAATCACACTGCTACTGTATGAACTAGCTACAATCAATCACACTGCTACTGTATGAACTAGCTACAGTCAATCACACTGCTACTGTATGAACTAGCGACAGTCCCAATGCTACACTATGTGAACTAGCTACAGTCAATCACACTGCTACTGTGTGAACTAGCTACAGTCAATCACACTGCTACTGTATGAACTAGCTACAGTCAATCACACTGCTACTGTATAAACTCGCTACAGTCAATCACACTGCTACTGTATGAACTAGCTACAGTGAATCACACTGCTACTGTATGAACTAGCTACAGTCCGAATGCTTACTGTATAAACTAGCTGTAGTCAATCACACTGCTACTGTATAAACTTGCAACAGTCAATCACACTGCTACTGTATGAACTAGCTACAGTCAATCACACTGCTACTGTATAAACTTGCAACAGTCAATCACACTGCTACTGTATGAACTAGCTGCAGTCAATCACACTGCTACTGTATGAACTAGCTAAAGTCAATCACACTGCAAATGTATGAACTAGCTGCAGTCAATCACACTGCTACTGTATGAACTAGCTACAGTCCCAATGATACACAATATGAACTAGCTACAGTCAATCACACTGCTACTGTATCAACTAGCTACAGTCAATCACACTGCTACTGTATGAACTAGCTACATTCAATCGCACCTCTACTGTATGAACTAGCTACAGTCAGTCACACTGCTACTGTATGAACTAGCTACAGTCCCAATGCTACACAATATGAACTAGCTACAGTCAATCACACTGCTACTGTTTGAACTAGCTACAGTCAATCACACTGCTACTGTATGAACTAGCTACAGTCCCAATGCTACATTATGTGAACTAGCTACAGTCCCAATGATACACTATATGAACTAGCTACAGTCAATCACACCGCTACTGTATGAACTAGCTACAGTCCCAATGCTACATTATATGAACTAGCTACAGTCAATTACACTGCTACTGGATGAACTAGCTACAGTCAATCACACTACTACTTTGTGAACTAGCTACAGTCAATCACACTGCTACTGTATGAACTAGCTACAGTCAGTCACACTGCTACTGTATGAACTAGCGACAGTCCCAATGCTACACGATATGAACTAGATACAGTCCAAATGCTACATGATATGAACTTGCTACAGTCAATCACACTGCTACTGTATCTACAGTCCCAATGATACACTATATGAACGAGCTACAGTCAATCACACTGCTACTGTATAAACTAGCTACAGTCAATCACACTGCTACTGTATGAACTAGCTACAGTCCCAATGCTACAGTATGAACTAGCTACAGTCAATCACACTGCTACTGTATGAACTAGCTACAGTCAATCACACTGCTACTGTATGAACTAGCTACAGTCCCAATGCTGCATTATATTAACTAGCTACAGTCAATCATACTGCTACTGTATGACCTAGCTTCAGTAAATCACACTGCTACTGTATGAACTAGCTACAGTACCAATGCTACACAATATGAACTAGCTACAGTCAATCACACTGCTACTGTATGAACTAGCTACAATCAATCACACTGCTACTGTATGAACTAGCTACAGTCAATCACACTGCTACTGTATGAACTAGCGACAGTCCCAATGCTACACTATGTGAACTAGCTACAGTCAATCACACTGCTACTGTGTGAACTAGCTACAGTCAATCACACTGCTACTGTATGAACTAGCTACAGTCAATCACACTGCTACTGTATAAACTCGCTACAGTCAATCACACTGCTACTGTATGAACTAGCTACAGTGAATCACACTGCTACTGTATGAACTAGCTACAGTCCGAATGCTTACTGTATAAACTAGCTGTAGTCAATCACACTGCTACTGTATAAACTTGCAACAGTCAATCACACTGCTACTGTATGAACTAGCTACAGTCAATCACACTGCTACTGTATAAACTTGCAACAGTCAATCACACATCTACTGTATGAACTAGCTGCAGTCAATCACACTGCTACTGTATGAACTAGCTAAAGTCAATCACACTGCAAATGTATGAACTAGCTGCAGTCAATCACACTGCTACTGTATGAACTAGCTACAGTCCCAATGATACACAATATGAACTAGCTACAGTCAATCACACTGCTACTGTATCAACTAGCTACAGTCAATCACACTGCTACTGTATGAACTAGCTACATTCAATCGCACCTCTACTGTATGAACTAGCTACAGTCAGTCACACTGCTACTGTATGAACTAGCTACAGTCCCAATGCTACACAATATGAACTAGCTACAGTCAATCACACTGCTACTGTTTGAACTAGCTACAGTCAATCACACTGCTACTGTATGAACTAGCTACAGTCCCAATGCTACATTATGTGAACTAGCTACAGTCCCAATGATACACTATATGAACTAGCTACAGTCAATCACACCGCTACTGTATGAACTAGCTACAGTCAATCACACTGCTACTGTATGAACTAGCTACATTATATGAACTAGCTACAGTCAATCACACTGCTACTGGATGAACTAGCTACAGTCCCAATGATACACTATATGAACTAGCTACAGTCAATCACACTGCTACTGTATGAACTAGCTACAGTCCCAATGCTACATTATATGAACTAGCTACAGTCAATTACACTGCTACTGGATGAACTAGCTACAGTCAATCACACTACTACTTTGTGAACTAGCTACAGTCAATCACACTGCTACTGTATGAACTAGCTACAGTCAGTCACACTGCTACTGTATGAACTAGCGACAGTCCCAATGCTACACGATATGAACTAGATACAGTCCAAATGCTACATGATATGAACTTGCTACAGTCAATCACACTGCTACTGTATCTACAGTCCCAATGATACACTATATGAACGAGCTACAGTCAATCACACTGCTACTGTATAAACTAGCTACAGTCAATCACACTGCTACTGTATGAACTAGCTACAGTCCCAATGCTACAGTATGAACTAGCTACAGTCAATCACACTGCTACTGTAAGAACTAGCTACAGTCAATCACACTGCTACTGTATGAACTAGCTACAGTCAATCACACTGCTACTGTATGAACTAGCTACAGTCCCAATGCTGCATTATATTAACTAGCGACAGTCAATCATACTGCTACTGTATGACCTAGCTTCAGTAAATCACACTGCTACTGTATGAACTAGCTACAGTACCAATGCTACACAATATGAACTAGCTACAGTCAATCACACTGCTACTGTATGAACTAGCTACAATCAATCACACTGCTACTGTATGAACTAGCTACAGTCAATCACACTGCTACTGTATGAACTAGCGACAGTCCCAATGCTACACTATGTGAACTAGCTACAGTCAATCACACTGCTACTGTGTGAACTAGCTACAGTCAATCACACTGCTACTGTATGAACTAGCTACAGTCAATCACACTGCTACTGTATGAACTAGCTACAGTCAATCACACTGCTACTGTATAAACTCGCTACAGTCAATCACACTGCTACTGTATGAACTAGCTACAGTGAATCACACTGCTACTGTATGAACTAGCTACAGTCCGAATGCTTACTGTATAAACTAGCTGTAGTCAATCACACTGCTACTGTATAAACTTGCAACAGTCAATCACACTGCTACTGTATGAACTAGCTACAGTCAATCACACTGCTACTGTATAAACTTGCAACAGTCAATCACACTGCTACTGTATGAACTAGCTACAGTCAATCACACTGCTACTGTATCAACTAGCTACAGTCAATCACACTGCTAATGTATGAACTAGCTGCAGTCAATCACACTGCTACTGTATGAACTAGCTACAGTCCCAATGATACACAATATGAACTAGCTACAGTCAATCACACTGCTACTGTATCAACTAGCTACAGTCAATCACACTGCTACTGTATGAACTAGCTACATTCAATCGCACCTCTACTGTATGAACTAGCTACAGTCAGTCACACTGCTACTGTATGAACTAGCTACAGTCCCAATGCTACACAATATGAACTAGCTACAGTCAATCACACTGCTACTGTTTGAACTAGCTACAGTCAATCACACTGCTACTGTATGAACTAGCTAAAGTCCCAATGCTACATTATATGAACTAGCTACAGTCAATCACACTGCTACTGTATGAACTATCTACAGTCAATCACACTGCTACTGTATGAACTAGCTACAGTCCCAATGCTACATTATATGAACTAGCTACAGTCAATCACACTGCTACTGTATGAACTAGCTACAGTCAATCACACTGCTACTGTATGAACTATCTACAGTCAATCACACTGCTACTGTATGAACTAGCTACAGTCAGTCACACTGCTACTGTATGAACTAGCGACAGTCCCAATACTACACGATATGAGCTAGATACAGTCCCAATGCTACATGATATGAACTTGCTACAGTCAATCACACTGCTACTGTATGAACTAGCTACAGTCCCAATGATACACTATATGAACGAGCTACAGTCAATCACACTGCTACTGTATGAACTAGCTACAGTCAATCACACTGCTACTGTATGAACTAGCTACAGCCCCAATGCTGCATTATATGAACTAGCTACAGTCAATCACACTGCTACTGTATGACCTAGCTACAGTAAATCACACTGCTACTGTATGAACTAGCTACAGTACCAATGCTACACAATATGAACTAGCTACAGTCCCAATGCTACATGATATAAACGAGCTACAGTCAATCACACTGCTACTGTATGACCTAGCGACAGTCCCAATGCTACACTGTGTGAACTAGCTACAGTCAATCACACTGCTACTGTATGAACTAGCTACAGTCAGTCACACTGCTACTGTTTGAACTAGCTACAGTCAATCACACTGCTACTGTATGAACTAGCTACAGTCAGTCACACTGCTACTGTTTGAACTAGCTACAGTCAATCACACTGCTACTGTATGAACTAGCTACAGTCAGTCACACTGCTACTGTATGAACTAGCTACAGTCCCAATGATACACAATATGAACTAGCTACAGTCAATCACACTGCTACTGTATGAACTAGCTACAGTCAATCACACTGCTACTGTATAAACTAGCTACAATCAATCACACTGCTACTGTATGAACTAGCTACAGTCAATCACACTGCTACTGTATAAACTCGCTACAGTCCGAATGCTTACTGTATAAACTAGCTGCAGTCAATCACACTGCTACTGTATCAACTAGCTACAGTCAATCACACTGCTAATGTATGAACTAGCTGGAGTCAATCACACTGCTACTGTATGAACTAGCTACAGTCAATCACACTGATACTGTTTGAACTAGCTACAGTCAATCACACTGCTACTGTATGAACTAGCTACAGTCAGTCAAACTGCTACTGTATGAACTAGCTACAGTCAATGACACTGCTACTGTATGAACTAGCTACAGTCCCAATGCTACACAATATGAACTAGCTACAGTCAATCACACTGCTACTGTATGAACTAGGTACAGTCAATCACACTGCTACTGTATGAACTAGCTACAGTCCCAATGCTACATTATATGAACTAGCTACAGTCAATCACACTGCTACTGTATGAAATAGGTACAGTCAATCACACTGCTACTGTATGAACTATCTACAGTCAATCACACTGCTACAGTATGAACTAGCTACAGTCAATCACACTGCTACTGTATGAACTAGCTACAGTCAGTCACACTGCTACTGTATGAACTAGCGACAGTCCCAATGCTACACGATTTGAGCTAGATACAGTCCCAATGCTACATGATATGAACTTGCTACAGTCAATCACACTGCTACTGTATGAACTAGCTACAGCCCCAATGCTGCATTATATGAACTAGCTACAGTCAAACACACTGCTACTGTATGACCTAGCTACAGTAAATCACACTGCTACTGGATGAACTAGCTACAGTACCAATGCTACACAATATGAACTAGCTACAGTCCCAATGCTACATGATATAAACGAGCTACAGTCAATCACACTGCTACTGTATGAACTAGCTACAGTCAATCACACTGCTACTGTATGAACTAGCTACAATCAATCACACTGCTACTGTATGAACTAGCTACAGTCAATCACACTGCTACTGTATGACCTAGCGACAGTCCCAATGCTACACTATGTGAACTAGCTACAGTCAATCACACTGCTACTGTATGAACTAGCTACAGTCAGTCACACTGCTACTGTTTGAACTAGCTACAGTCAATCACACTGCTACTGTATGAACTAGCTACAGTCAGTCACACTGCTACTGTATGAACTGGCTACAGTCAATCACACTGCTACTGTATGAACTAGCTACAGTCAATCACACTGCTACTGTATGGACTAGCTACAGTCAATCACACTGATACTGTTTGAACTAGCTACAGTAAATCACACTGCTACTGTATGACCTAGCGACAGTCCCAATGCTACACTATGTGAACTAGCTACAGTCAATCACACTGCTACTGTATGAACTAGCTACAGTCAGTCACACTGCTACTGTTTGAACTAGCTACAGTCAATCACACTGCTACTGTATGAACTAGCTACAGCCCCAATGCTGCATTATATGAACTAGCTACAGTCAATCACACTGCTACTGTATGACCTAGCTACAGTAAATCACACTGCTACTGTATGAACTAGCTACAGTACCAATGCTACACAATATGAACTAGCTACAGTCCCAATGCTACATGACATAAACGAGCTACAGTCAATCACACTGCTACTGTATGAACTAGCTACAGTCAATCACACTGCTACTGTATGACCTAGCGACAGTCCCAATGCTACACTATGTGAACTAGCTACAGTCAATCACACTGCTACTGTATGAACTAGCTACAGTCAGTCACACTGCTACTGTTTGAACTAGCTACAGTCAATCACACTGCTACTGTATGAACTAGCTACAGTCAGTCACACTGCTACTGTTTGAACTAGCTACAGTCAATCACACTGCTACTGTATGAACTAGCTACAGTCAGTCACACTGCTACTGTATGAACTAGCTACAGTCCCAATGATACACAATATGAACTAGCTACAGTCAATCACACTGCTACTGTATGAACTAGCTACAGTCAATCACACTGCTACTGTATAAACTAGCTACAATCAATCACACTGCTACTGTATGAACTAGCTACAGTCAATCACACTGCTACTGTATAAACTCGCTACAGTCCGAATGCTTACTGTATAAACTAGCTGCAGTCAATCACACTGCTACTGTATCAACTAGCTACAGTCAATCACACTGCTAATGTATGAACTAGCTGGAGTGAATCACACTGCTACTGTATGAACTAGCTACAGTCAATCACACTGATACTGTTTGAACTAGCTACAGTCAATCACACTGCTACTGTATGAACTAGCTACAGTCAGTCAAACTGCTACTGTATGAACTAGCTACAGTCAATCACACTGCTACTGTATGAACTAGCTACAGTCAGTCAAACTGCTACTGTATGAACTAGCTACAGTCAATCACACTGCTACTGTATGAACTAGCTACAGTCAGTCAAACTGCTACTGTGTGAACTAGCTACAGTCAGTCAAACTGCTACTGTATGAACTAGCTACAGTCAATCACACTGCTACTGTATGAACTAGCTACAGTCAGTCAAACTGCTACTGTATGAACTAGCTACAGTCAATCACACTGCTACTGTATGAACTAGCTACAGTCAGTCAAACTGCTACTGTATGAACTAGCTACAGTCAATCACACTGCTACTGTATGAACTAGCTACAGTCAGTCAAACTGCTACATGACATAAACGAGCTACAGTCAATCACACTGCTACTGTATGAACTAGCTACAGTCAATCACACTGCTACTGTATGACCTAGCGACAGTCCCAATGCTACACTATGTGAACTAGCTACAGTCAATCACACTGCTACTGTATGAACTAGCTACAGTCAGTCACACTGCTACTGTTTGAACTAGCTACAGTCAATCACACTGCTACTGTATGAACTAGCTACAGTCAGTCACACTGCTACTGTTTGAACTAGCTACAGTCAATCACACTGCTACTGTATGAACTAGCTACAGTCAGTCACACTGCTACTGTATGAACTAGCTACAGTCCCAATGATACACAATATGAACTAGCTACAGTCAATCACACTGCTACTGTATGAACTAGCTACAGTCAATCACACTGCTACTGTATAAACTAGCTACAATCAATCACACTGCTACTGTATGAACTAGCTACAGTCAATCACACTGCTACTGTATAAACTAGCTACAGTCAATGACACTGCTACTGTATGAACTAGCTACAGTCCCAATGCTACACAATATGAACTAGCTACAGTCAATCACACTGCTACTGTATGAACTAGGTACAGTCAATCACACTGCTACTGTATGAACTAGCTACAGTCCCAATGCTACATTATATGAACTAGCTACAGTCAATCACACTGCTACTGTATGAAATAGGTACAGTCAATCACACTGCTACTGTATGAACTATCTACAGTCAATCACACTGCTACAGTATGAACTAGCTACAGTCAATCACACTGCTACTGTATGAACTAGCTACAGTCAGTCACACTGCTACTGTATGAACTAGCGACAGTCCCAATGCTACACGATTTGAGCTAGATACAGTCCCAATGCTACATGATATGAACTTGCTACAGTCAATCACACTGCTACTGTATGAACTAGCTACAGCCCCAATGCTGCATTATATGAACTAGCTACAGTCAAACACACTGCTACTGTATGACCTAGCTACAGTAAATCACACTGCTACTGGATGAACTAGCTACAGTACCAATGCTACACAATATGAACTAGCTACAGTCCCAATGCTACATGATATAAACGAGCTACAGTCAATCACACTGCTACTGTATGAACTAGCTACAGTCAATCACACTGCTACTGTATGAACTAGCTACAATCAATCACACTGCTACTGTATGAACTAGCTACAGTCAATCACACTGCTACTGTATGACCTAGCGACAGTCCCAATGCTACACTATGTGAACTAGCTACAGTCAATCACACTGCTACTGTATGAACTAGCTACAGTCAGTCACACTGCTACTGTATGAACTAGCTACAGTCAGTCACACTGCTACTGTTTGAACTAGCTACAGTCAATCACACTGCTACTGTATGAACTAGCTACAGTCAGTCACACTGCTACTGTATGAACTGGCTACAGTCAATCACACTGCTACTGTATGAACTAGCTACAGTCAATCACACTGCTACTGTATGGACTAGCTACAGTCAATCACACTGATACTGTTTGAACTAGCTACAGTAAATCACACTGCTACTGTATGACCTAGCGACAGTCCCAATGCTACACTATGTGAACTAGCTACAGTCAATCACACTGCTACTGTATGAACTAGCTACAGTCAGTCACACTGCTACTGTTTGAACTAGCTACAGTCAATCACACTGCTACTGTATGAACTAGCTACAGCCCCAATGCTGCATTATATGAACTAGCTACAGTCAATCACACTGCTACTGTATGACCTAGCTACAGTAAATCACACTGCTACTGTATGAACTAGCTACAGTACCAATGCTACACAATATGAACTAGCTACAGTCCCAATGCTACATGACATAAACGAGCTACAGTCAATCACACTGCTACTGTATGAACTAGCTACAGTCAATCACACTGCTACTGTATGACCTAGCGACAGTCCCAATGCTACACTATGTGAACTAGCTACAGTCAATCACACTGCTACTGTATGAACTAGCTACAGTCAGTCACACTGCTACTGTTTGAACTAGCTACAGTCAATCACACTGCTACTGTATGAACTAGCTACAGTCAGTCACACTGCTACTGTTTGAACTAGCTACAGTCAATCACACTGCTACTGTATGAACTAGCTACAGTCAGTCACACTGCTACTGTATGAACTAGCTACAGTCCCAATGATACACAATATGAACTAGCTACAGTCAATCACACTGCTACTGTATGAACTAGCTACAGTCAATCACACTGCTACTGTATAAACTAGCTACAATCAATCACACTGCTACTGTATGAACTAGCTACAGTCAATCACACTGCTACTGTATAAACTCGCTACAGTCCGAATGCTTACTGTATAAACTAGCTGCAGTCAATCACACTGCTACTGTATCAACTAGCTACAGTCAATCACACTGCTAATGTATGAACTAGCTGGAGTGAATCACACTGCTACTGTATGAACTAGCTACAGTCAATCACACTGATACTGTTTGAACTAGCTACAGTCAATCACACTGCTACTGTATGAACTAGCTACAGTCAGTCAAACTGCTACTGTATGAACTAGCTACAGTCAATCACACTGCTACTGTATGAACTAGCTACAGTCAGTCAAACTGCTACTGTATGAACTAGCTACAGTCAATCACACTGCTACTGTATGAACTAGCTACAGTCAGTCAAACTGCTACTGTGTGAACTAGCTACAGTCAGTCAAACTGCTACTGTATGAACTAGCTACAGTCAATCACACTGCTACTGTATGAACTAGCTACAGTCAGTCAAACTGCTACTGTATGAACTAGCTACAGTCAATCACACTGCTACTGTATGAACTAGCTACAGTCAGTCAAACTGCTACTGTATGAACTAGCTACAGTCAATCACACTGCTACTGTATGAACTAGCTACAGTCAGTCAAACTGCTACATGACATAAACGAGCTACAGTCAATCACACTGCTACTGTATGAACTAGCTACAGTCAATCACACTGCTACTGTATGACCTAGCGACAGTCCCAATGCTACACTATGTGAACTAGCTACAGTCAATCACACTGCTACTGTATGAACTAGCTACAGTCAGTCACACTGCTACTGTTTGAACTAGCTACAGTCAATCACACTGCTACTGTATGAACTAGCTACAGTCAGTCACACTGCTACTGTTTGAACTAGCTACAGTCAATCACACTGCTACTGTATGAACTAGCTACAGTCAGTCACACTGCTACTGTATGAACTAGCTACAGTCCCAATGATACACAATATGAACTAGCTACAGTCAATCACACTGCTACTGTATGAACTAGCTACAGTCAATCACACTGCTACTGTATAAACTAGCTACAATCAATCACACTGCTACTGTATGAACTAGCTACAGTCAATCACACTGCTACTGTATAAACTCGCTACAGTCCGAATGCTTACTGTATAAACTAGCTGCAGTCAATCACACTGCTACTGTATCAACTAGCTACAGTCAATCACACTGCTAATGTATGAACTAGCTGGAGTGAATCACACTGCTACTGTATGAACTAGCTACAGTCAATCACACTGATACTGTTTGAACTAGCTACAGTCAATCACACTGCTACTGTATGAACTAGCTACAGTCAGTCAAACTGCTACTGTATGAACTAGCTACAGTCAATCACACTGCTACTGTATGAACTAGCTACAGTCAGTCAAACTGCTACTGTATGAACTAGCTACAGTCAATCACACTGCTACTGTATGAACTAGCTACAGTCAGTCAAACTGCTACTGTGTGAACTAGCTACAGTCAATCACACTGCTACTGTATGAACTAGCTACAGTCCCAATGATACACAATATGAACTAGGTACAGTCAATCACACTGCTACTGTATCAACTAGCTACAGTCAATCACACTGCTACTGTATGAACTAGCTACAGTCAATCGCACCTCTACTGTATGAACTAGCTACAGTCAGTCACACTGCTACTGTATGAACTAGCTACAGTCCCAATGCTACACAATATGAACTAGCTACAGTCAATCACACTGCTACTGTATGAACTAGGTACAGTCAATCACACTGCTACTGTATGAACTAGCTACAGTCCCAATGCTACATTATATGAACTAGCTACAGTCAATCACACTGCTACTGTATGAAATAGGTACAGTCAATCACACTGCTACTGTATGAACTATCTACAGTCAATCACACTGCTACAGTATGAACTAGCTACAGTCAATCACACTGCTACTGTATGAACTAGCTACAGTCAGTCACACTGCTACTGTATGAACTAGCGACAGTCCCAATGCTACACGATTTGAGCTAGATACAGTCCCAATGCTACATGATATGAACTTGCTACAGTCAATCACACTGCTACTGTATGAACTAGCTACAGCCCCAATGCTGCATTATATGAACTAGCTACAGTCAAACACACTGCTACTGTATGACCTAGCTACAGTAAATCACACTGCTACTGGATGAACTAGCTACAGTACCAATGCTACACAATATGAACTAGCTACAGTCCCAATGCTACATGATATAAACGAGCTACAGTCAATCACACTGCTACTGTATGAACTAGCTACAGTCAATCACACTGCTACTGTATGAACTAGCTACAATCAATCACACTGCTACTGTATGAACTAGCTACAGTCAATCACACTGCTACTGTATGACCTAGCGACAGTCCCAATGCTACACTATGTGAACTAGCTACAGTCAATCACACTGCTACTGTATGAACTAGCTACAGTCAGTCACACTGCTACTGTATGAACTAGCTACAGTCAGTCACACTGCTACTGTTTGAACTAGCTACAGTCAATCACACTGCTACTGTATGAACTAGCTACAGTCAGTCACACTGCTACTGTATGAACTGGCTACAGTCAATCACACTGCTACTGTATGAACTAGCTACAGTCAATCACACTGCTACTGTATGGACTAGCTACAGTCAATCACACTGATACTGTTTGAACTAGCTACAGTAAATCACACTGCTACTGTATGACCTAGCGACAGTCCCAATGCTACACTATGTGAACTAGCTACAGTCAATCACACTGCTACTGTATGAACTAGCTACAGTCAGTCACACTGCTACTGTTTGAACTAGCTACAGTCAATCACACTGCTACTGTATGAACTAGCTACAGCCCCAATGCTGCATTATATGAACTAGCTACAGTCAATCACACTGCTACTGTATGACCTAGCTACAGTAAATCACACTGCTACTGTATGAACTAGCTACAGTACCAATGCTACACAATATGAACTAGCTACAGTCCCAATGCTACATGACATAAACGAGCTACAGTCAATCACACTGCTACTGTATGAACTAGCTACAGTCAATCACACTGCTACTGTATGACCTAGCGACAGTCCCAATGCTACACTATGTGAACTAGCTACAGTCAATCACACTGCTACTGTATGAACTAGCTACAGTCAGTCACACTGCTACTGTTTGAACTAGCTACAGTCAATCACACTGCTACTGTATGAACTAGCTACAGTCAGTCACACTGCTACTGTTTGAACTAGCTACAGTCAATCACACTGCTACTGTATGAACTAGCTACAGTCAGTCACACTGCTACTGTATGAACTAGCTACAGTCCCAATGATACACAATATGAACTAGCTACAGTCAATCACACTGCTACTGTATGAACTAGCTACAGTCAATCACACTGCTACTGTATAAACTAGCTACAATCAATCACACTGCTACTGTATGAACTAGCTACAGTCAATCACACTGCTACTGTATAAACTCGCTACAGTCCGAATGCTTACTGTATAAACTAGCTGCAGTCAATCACACTGCTACTGTATCAACTAGCTACAGTCAATCACACTGCTAATGTATGAACTAGCTGGAGTGAATCACACTGCTACTGTATGAACTAGCTACAGTCAATCACACTGATACTGTTTGAACTAGCTACAGTCAATCACACTGCTACTGTATGAACTAGCTACAGTCAGTCAAACTGCTACTGTATGAACTAGCTACAGTCAATCACACTGCTACTGTATGAACTAGCTACAGTCAGTCAAACTGCTACTGTATGAACTAGCTACAGTCAATCACACTGCTACTGTATGAACTAGCTACAGTCAGTCAAACTGCTACTGTGTGAACTAGCTACAGTCAGTCAAACTGCTACTGTATGAACTAGCTACAGTCAATCACACTGCTACTGTATGAACTAGCTACAGTCAGTCAAACTGCTACTGTATGAACTAGCTACAGTCAATCACACTGCTACTGTATGAACTAGCTACAGTCAGTCAAACTGCTACTGTATGAACTAGCTACAGTCAATCACACTGCTACTGTATGAACTAGCTACAGTCAGTCAAACTGCTACATGACATAAACGAGCTACAGTCAATCACACTGCTACTGTATGAACTAGCTACAGTCAATCACACTGCTACTGTATGACCTAGCGACAGTCCCAATGCTACACTATGTGAACTAGCTACAGTCAATCACACTGCTACTGTATGAACTAGCTACAGTCAGTCACACTGCTACTGTTTGAACTAGCTACAGTCAATCACACTGCTACTGTATGAACTAGCTACAGTCAGTCACACTGCTACTGTTTGAACTAGCTACAGTCAATCACACTGCTACTGTATGAACTAGCTACAGTCAGTCACACTGCTACTGTATGAACTAGCTACAGTCCCAATGATACACAATATGAACTAGCTACAGTCAATCACACTGCTACTGTATGAACTAGCTACAGTCAATCACACTGCTACTGTATAAACTAGCTACAATCAATCACACTGCTACTGTATGAACTAGCTACAGTCAATCACACTGCTACTGTATAAACTCGCTACAGTCCGAATGCTTACTGTATAAACTAGCTGCAGTCAATCACACTGCTACTGTATCAACTAGCTACAGTCAATCACACTGCTAATGTATGAACTAGCTGGAGTGAATCACACTGCTACTGTATGAACTAGCTACAGTCAATCACACTGATACTGTTTGAACTAGCTACAGTCAATCACACTGCTACTGTATGAACTAGCTACAGTCAGTCAAACTGCTACTGTATGAACTAGCTACAGTCAATCACACTGCTACTGTATGAACTAGCTACAGTCAGTCAAACTGCTACTGTATGAACTAGCTACAGTCAATCACACTGCTACTGTATGAACTAGCTACAGTCAGTCAAACTGCTACTGTGTGAACTAGCTACAGTCAATCACACTGCTACTGTATGAACTAGCTACAGTCCCAATGATACACAATATGAACTAGGTACAGTCAATCACACTGCTACTGTATCAACTAGCTACAGTCAATCACACTGCTACTGTATGAACTAGCTACAGTCAATCGCACCTCTACTGTATGAACTAGCTACAGTCAGTCACACTGCTACTGTATGAACTAGCTACAGTCCCAATGCTACACAATATGAACTAGCTACAGTCAATCACACTGCTACTGTATGAACTAGGTACAGTCAATCACACTGCTACTGTATGAACTAGCTACAGTCCCAATGCTACATTATATGAACTAGCTACAGTCAATCACACTGCTACTGTATGAAATAGGTACAGTCAATCACACTGCTACTGTATGAACTATCTACAGTCAATCACACTGCTACAGTATGAACTAGCTACAGTCAATCACACTGCTACTGTATGAACTAGCTACAGTCAGTCACACTGCTACTGTATGAACTAGCGACAGTCCCAATGCTACACGATTTGAGCTAGATACAGTCCCAATGCTACATGATATGAACTTGCTACAGTCAATCACACTGCTACTGTATGAACTAGCTACAGCCCCAATGCTGCATTATATGAACTAGCTACAGTCAAACACACTGCTACTGTATGACCTAGCTACAGTAAATCACACTGCTACTGGATGAACTAGCTACAGTACCAATGCTACACAATATGAACTAGCTACAGTCCCAATGCTACATGATATAAACGAGCTACAGTCAATCACACTGCTACTGTATGAACTAGCTACAGTCAATCACACTGCTACTGTATGAACTAGCTACAATCAATCACACTGCTACTGTATGAACTAGCTACAGTCAATCACACTGCTACTGTATGACCTAGCGACAGTCCCAATGCTACACTATGTGAACTAGCTACAGTCAATCACACTGCTACTGTATGAACTAGCTACAGTCAGTCACACTGCTACTGTATGAACTAGCTACAGTCAGTCACACTGCTACTGTTTGAACTAGCTACAGTCAATCACACTGCTACTGTATGAACTAGCTACAGTCAGTCACACTGCTACTGTATGAACTGGCTACAGTCAATCACACTGCTACTGTATGAACTAGCTACAGTCCCAATGATACACAATATGAACTAGCTACAGTCAATCACACTGCTACTGTATGAACTAGCTACAGTCAATCACACTGCTAATGTATGGACTAGCTACAGTCAATCACACTGATACTGTTTGAACTAGCTACAGTCAATCACACTGCTACTGTATGACCTAGCGACAGTCCCAATGCTACACTATGTGAACTAGCTACAGTCAATCACACTGCTACTGTATGAACTAGCTACAGTCAGTCACACTGCTACTGTTTGAACTAGCTACAGTCAATCACACTGCTACTGTATGAACTAGCTACAGTCAGTCACACTGCTACTGTTTGAACTAGCTACAATCAATCACCCTGCTACTGTATGAACTAGCTACAGTCAATCACACTGCTACTGTATAAACTAGCTACAATCAATCACACTGCTACTGTATGAACTAGCTACAGTCAATCACACTGCTACTGTATAAACTCGCTACAGTCCGAATGATACACAATATGAACTAGCTACAGTCAATCACACTGCTACTGTATGGACTAGCTACAGTCAATCACACTGCTACTGTATGAACTAGCTACAATCAATCACCCTGCTACTGTATGAACTAGCTACAGTCAATCACACTGCTACTGTATAAACTAGCTACAATCAATCACACTGCTACTGTATGAACTAGCTACAGTCAATCACACTGCTACTGTATAAACTCGCTACAGTCCGAATGCTTACTGTATAAACTAGCTGCAGTCAATCACACTGCTACTGTATCAACTAGCTACAGTCAATCACACTGCTAATGTATGAACTAGCTGGAGTGAATCACACTGCTACTGTATGAACTAGCTACAGTCAATCACACTGATACTGTTTGAACTAGCTACAGTCAATCACACTGCTACTGTATGAACTAGCTACAGTCAGTCAAACTGCTACTGTATGAACTAGCTACAGTCAATCACACTGCTACTGTATGAACTAGCTACAGTCAGTCAAACTGCTACTGTATGAACTAGCTACAGTCAATCACACTGCTACTGTATGAACTAGCTACAGTCAGTCAAACTGCTACTGTGTGAACTAGCTACAGTCAATCACACTGCTACTGTATGAACTAGCTACAGTCCCAATGCTACACAATATGAACTAGCTACAGTCAATCACACTGCTACTGTATGAACTAGGTACAGTCAATCACACTGCTACTGTATGAACTAGCTACAGTCCCAATGCTACATTATATGAACTAGCTACAGTCAATCACACTGCTACTGTATGAAATAGGTACAGTCAATCACACTGCTACTGTATGAACTATCTACAGTCAATCACACTGCTACAGTATGAACTAGCTACAGTCAATCACACTGCTACTGTATGAACTAGCGACAGTCCCAATGCTACACGATTTGAGCTAGATACAGTCCCAATGCTACATGATATGAACTTGCTACAGTCAATCACACTGCTACTGTATGAACTAGCTACAGCCCCAATGCTGCATTATATGAACTAGCTACAGTCAAACACACTGCTACTGTATGACCTAGCTACAGTAAATCACACTGCTACTGGATGAACTAGCTACAGTACCAATGCTACACAATATGAACTAGCTACAGTCCCAATGCTACATGATATAAACGAGCTACAGTCAATCACACTGCTACTGTATGAACTAGCTACAGTCAATCACACTGCTACTGTATGAACTAGCTACAATCAATCACACTGCTACTGTATGAACTAGCTACAGTCAATCACACTGCTACTGTATGACCTAGCGACAGTCCCAATGCTACACTATGTGAACTAGCTACAGTCAATCACACTGCTACTGTATGAACTAGCTACAGTCAGTCACACTGCTACTGTATGAACTAGCTACAGTCAGTCACACTGCTACTGTTTGAACTAGCTACAGTCAATCACACTGCTACTGTATGAACTAGCTACAGTCAGTCACACTGCTACTGTATGAACTGGCTACAGTCAATCACACTGCTACTGTATGAACTAGCTACAGTCCCAATGATACACAATATGAACTAGCTACAGTCAATCACACTGCTACTGTATGAACTAGCTACAGTCAATCACACTGCTAATGTATGGACTAGCTACAGTCAATCACACTGATACTGTTTGAACTAGCTACAGTCAATCACACTGCTACTGTATGACCTAGCGACAGTCCCAATGCTACACTATGTGAACTAGCTACAGTCAATCACACTGCTACTGTATGAACTAGCTACAGTCAGTCACACTGCTACTGTTTGAACTAGCTACAGTCAATCACACTGCTACTGTATGAACTAGCTACAGTCAGTCACACTGCTACTGTTTGAACTAGCTACAATCAATCACCCTGCTACTGTATGAACTAGCTACAGTCAATCACACTGCTACTGTATAAACTAGCTACAATCAATCACACTGCTACTGTATGAACTAGCTACAGTCAATCACACTGCTACTGTATAAACTCGCTACAGTCCGAATGATACACAATATGAACTAGCTACAGTCAATCACACTGCTACTGTATGGACTAGCTACAGTCAATCACACTGCTACTGTATGAACTAGCTACAATCAATCACCCTGCTACTGTATGAACTAGCTACAGTCAATCACACTGCTACTGTATAAACTAGCTACAATCAATCACACTGCTACTGTATGAACTAGCTACAGTCAATCACACTGCTACTGTATAAACTCGCTACAGTCCGAATGCTTACTGTATAAACTAGCTGCAGTCAATCACACTGCTACTGTATGAACTTGCTACAGTCAATCACACTGCTACTGTATGAACTAGCTACCGTCAATCACACTGCTACTGTATCAACTAGCTACAGTCAATCACACTGCTAATGTATGAACTAGCTGGAGTCAATCACACTGCTACTGTATGAACTAGCTACAGTCAATCACACTGATACTGTTTGAACTAGCTACAGTCAATCACACTGCTACTGTATGAACTAGCTACAGTCAGTCAAACTGTTACTGTATGAACTAGCTACAGTCAATCACACTGCTACTGTATGAACTAGCTACAGTCAGTCAAACTGCTACTGTGTGAACTAGCTACAGTCAATCACACTGCTACTGTATGAACTAGCTACAGTCCCAATGATACACAATATGAACTAGGTACAGTCAGTCAAACTGCTACTGTATGAACTAGCTACAGTCAATCACACTGCTACTGTATGAACTAGCTACAGTCAGTCAAACTGCTACTGTGTGAACTAGCTACAGTCAATCACACTGCTACTGTATGAACTAGCTACAGTCCCAATGATACACAATATGAACTAGGTACAGTCAATCACACTGCTACTGTATGAACTAGCTACAGTCAATCGCACCTCTACTGTATGAACTAGCTACAGTCAGTCACACTGCTACTGTATGAACTAGCTACAGTCCCAATGCTACACAATATGAACTAGCTACAGTCAATCACACTGCTACTGTATGAACTAGGTACAGTCAATCACACTGCTACTGTATGAACTAGCTACAGTCCCAATGCTACATTATATGAACTAGATACAGTCAATCACACTGCTACTGGATGAACTAGCTTCAGTCCCAATGATACACTATATGAACTAGCTACAGTCAATCACACTGCTACTGTATGAACTAGCTACAGCCAATCACACTGCTACTGTGTGAACTAGCTACAGTCAATCACACTGCTACTGTATGAACTAGCTACAGTCCCAATGCTACATTATATGAACTAGCTACAGTCAATCACACTGCTACTGTATGAACTAGCTACAGTCAGTCACACTGCTACTGTATGAACTAGCGACAGTCCCAATGCTACACGATATGAACTAGATACAGTCCCAATGCTACATTATGTGAACTAGCTACAGTCCCAATGATACACTATATGAACTAGCTACAGTCAATCACACCGCTACTGTATGAACTAGCTACAGTGAATCATACTGCTACTGTATGAACTAGCTACAGTACCAATGCTACACAATATGAACTAGCTACAGTCCCAATGCTACATGATATAAACGAGCTACAGTCAATCACACTGCGACTGTATGAACTAGCTACAGTCAATCACACTGCTAATGTATGAACTAGCTACAGTCAATCACACTGCTAATGCATGATCTAGCTACAGTCAATCACACTGACAATGTATGAACTAGCTACAGTCAATCACACTGCTACTGTATGAACAACCTACAATCAATCACACTGCTACTGTATAAACTAGCTACAGTCAATCACACTGCTACTGTATGAACTAGCTACAGTCCCAATGCTACATTATATGAACTAGCTACAGTCCCAATGATACACTATATGAACTAGCGACAGTCAATCACACTGCTACTGTATGAACTAGCTACAGTCCCAATGATACACTATATGAACTAGCTACAGTCAATCACACTGCTACTGTATGAACTAGCTACAGTCCCAATGCTACATTATGTGAACTAGCTACAGTCCCAATGATACACTATATGAACTAGCTACAGTCAATCACACCGCTACTGTATGAACTAGCTACAGTCAATCACACTGCTACTGTATGAACTAGCTACATTATATGAACTAGCTACAGTCAATCACACTGCTACTGGATGAATTAGCTACAGTCCCAATGATACACTATATGAACTAGCTACAGTCAATCACACTGCTACTGTATGAACTAGCTACAGTCATTCACACTGCTACTGTGTGAACTAGCTACAGTCAATCACACTGCTACTGTATGAACTAGCTACAGTCCCAATGCTACATTATATGAACTAGCTACAGTCAATTACACTGCTACTGGATGAACTAGCTACAGTCAATCACACTACTACTTTGTGAACTAGCTACAGTCAATCACACTGCTACTGTATGAACTAGCTACAGTCAGTCACACTGCTACTGTATGAACTAGCGACAGTCCCAATGCTACACGATATGAACTAGATACAGTCCAAATGCTACATGATTTGAACTTGCTACAGTCAATCACACTGCTACTGTATCTACAGTCCCAATGATACACTATATGAACGAGCTACAGTCAATCACACTGCTACTGTATAAACTAGCTACAGTCAATCACACTGCTACTGTATGAACTAACTACAGTCCCAATGCTACAGTATGAACTAGCTACAGTCAATCACACTGCTACTGTAAGAACTAGCTACAGTCAATCACACTGCTACTGTATGAACTAGCTACAGTCAATCACACTGCTACTGTATGAACTAGCTACAGTCCCAATGCTGCATTATATTAACTAGCTACAGTCAATCATACTGCTACTGTATGACCTAGCTTCAGTAAATCACACTGCTACTGTATGAACTAGCTACAGTACCAATGCTACACAATATGAACTAGCTACAGTCAATCACACTGCTACTGTATGAACTAGCTACAATCAATCACACTGCTACTGTATAAACTCGCTACAGTCCGAATGATACACAATATGAACTAGCTACAGTCAATCACACTGCTACTGTATGGACTAGCTACAGTCAATCACACTGCTACTGTATGAACTAGCTACAATCAATCACCCTGCTACTGTATGAACTAGCTACAGTCAATCACACTGCTACTGTATAAACTAGCTACAATCAATCACACTGCTACTGTATGAACTAGCTACAGTCAATCACACTGCTACTGTATAAACTCGCTACAGTCCGAATGCTTACTGTATAAACTAGCTGCAGTCAATCACACTGCTACTGTATAAACTTGCTACAGTCAATCACACTGCTACTGTATGAACTAGCTACCGTCAATCACACTGCTACTGTATCAACTAGCTACAGTCAATCACACTGCTACTGTATGAACTAGCTCCAGTCAGTCACACTGCTACTGTATGAACTAGCTACAGTCCCAATGATACACAATATGAACTAGCTACAGTCAATCACACTGCTACTGTATCAACTAGCTACAGTCAATCACACTGCTAATGTATGAACTAGCTGCAGTCAATCACACTGCTACTGTATGAACTAGCGACAGTCCCAATGCTACACTATGTGAACTAGCTACAGTCAATCACACTGCTACTGTATGAACTAGCTACAGTCCCAATGATACACAATATGAACTAGGTACAGTCAATCACACTGCTACTGTGTGAACTAGCTACAGTCAATCACACTGCTACTGTATCAACTAGCTACAGTCAATCACACTGCTACTGTATGAACTAGCTACATTCAATCGCACCTCTACTGTATGAACTAGCTACAGTCAGTCACACTGCTACTGTGTGAACTAGCTACAGTCCCAATGCTACATTATATGAACTAGCTACAGTCAATCACACTGCTACTGTATGAACTATCTACAGTCAATCACACTGCTACTGTATGAACTAGCTACAGTCAATCACACTGCTACTGTATGAAATAGGTACAGTCAATCACACTGCTACTGTATGAACTAGCTACAGTCAATCACACTGCTACTGTATGAACTATCTACAGTCAATCACACTGCTACTGTATGAACTAGCTACAGTCAGTCACACTGCTACTGTATGAACTAGCGACAGTCCCAATGCTACATGATATGAGCTAGATACAGTCCCAATGCTACATGATATGAACTTGCTACAGTCAATCACACTGCTACTGTATGAACTAGCTACAGTCCCAATGATACACTATATGAACGAGCTACAGTCAATCACACTGCTACTGTATGAACTAGCTACAGCCCCAATGCTGCATTATATGAACTAGCTACAGTCAATCACACTGCTACTGTATGACCTAGCTACAGTAAATCACACTGCTACTGTATGAACTAGCTACAGTACCAATGCTACACAATATGAACTAGCTACAGTCCCAATGCTACATGATATAAACGAGCTACAGTCAATCACACTGCTACTGTATGAACTAGCTACAGTCAATCACACTGCTACTGTATGAACTAGCTACAATCAATCACACTGCTACTGTATGAACTAGCTACAGTCAATCACACTGCTACTGTATGACCTAGCGACAGTCCCAATGCTACACTATGTGAACTAGCTACAGTCAATCACACTGCTACTGTATGAACTAGCTACAGTCAGTCACACTGCTACTGTTTGAACTAGCTACAGTCAATCACACTGCTACTGTATGAACTAGCTACAGTCAGTCACACTGCTACTGTTTGAACTAGCTACAGTCAATCACACTGCTACTGTATGAACTAGCTACAGTCCCAATGATACACAATATGAACTGGCTACAGTCAATCACACTGCTACTGTATGAACTAGCTACAGTCAATCACACTGCTACTGTATGAACTAGCGACAGTCCCAATGCTACACTATGTGAACTAGCTACAGTCAATCACACTGCTACTGTATGAACTAGCTACAGTCAGTCACACTGCTACTGTATGAACTAGCTACAGTCAATCACACTGCTACTGTAGGAACTAGCTCCAGTCAGTCACACTGCTACTGTATGAACTAGCTACAGTCCCAATGATACACAATATGAACTAGCTACAGTCAATCACACTGCTACTGTATGAACTAGCTACAGTCAATCACACTGCTACTGTATGAACTAGCTACAGTAAATCACACTGCTACTGTATGAACTAGCGACAGTCCCAATGCTACACTATGTGAACTAGCTACAGTCAATCACACTGCTACTGTATGAACTAGCTACAGTCCCAATGATACACAATATGAACTAGGTACAGTCAATCACACTGCTACTGTATGAACTAGCTACAGTCAATCACACTGCTACTGTATCAACTAGCTACAGTCAATCACACTGCTACTGTATGAACTAGCTCCAGTCAGTCACACTGCTACTGTATGAACTAGCT
This sequence comes from Argentina silus, assembly GCF_951799395.1. Taxonomy (NCBI): domain Eukaryota; kingdom Metazoa; phylum Chordata; class Actinopteri; order Argentiniformes; family Argentinidae; genus Argentina; species Argentina silus. Next base: position 18,750,594 of record NC_139654.1, read on the forward strand.
ACAGTCCCAATGATACACAATATGAACTAGCTACAGTCAATCACACTGCTACTGTATGAACTAGCTACAGTCAATCACACTGCTACTGTATCAACTAGCTACAGTCAATCACACTGCTAATGTATGAACTAGCTGCAGTCAATCACACTGCTACTGTATGAACTAGCGACAGTCCCAATGCTACACTATGTGAACTAGCTACAGTCAATCACACTGCTACTGTATGAACTAGCTACAGTCCCAATGATACACAATATGAACTAGGTACAGTCAATCACACTGCTACTGTGTGAACTAGCTACAGTCAATCACACTGCTACTGTATCAACTAGCTACAGTCAATCACACTGCTACTGTATGAACTAGCTACATTCAATCGCACCTCTACTGTATGAACTAGCTACAGTCAGTCACACTGCTACTGTGTGAACTAGCTACAGTCCCAATGCTACATTATATGAACTAGCTACAGTCAATCACACTGCTACTGTATGAACTATCTACAGTCAATCACACTGCTACTGTATGAACTAGCTACAGTCCCAATGATACACTATATGAACGAGCTACAGTCAATCACACTGCTACTGTATGAACTAGCTACAGCCCCAATGCTGCATTATATGAACTAGCTACAGTCAAACACACTGCTACTGTATGACCTAGCTACAGTAAATCACACTGCTACTGGATGAACGAGCTACAGTACCAATGCTACACAATATGAACTAGCTACAGTCCCAATGCTACATGATATAAACGAGCTACAGTCAATCACACTGCTACTGTATGAACTAGCTACAGTCAATCACACTGCTACTGTATGAACTAGCTACAATCAATCACACTGCTACTGTATGAACTAGCTACAGTCAATCACACTGCTACTGTATGACCTAGCGACAGTCCCAATGCTACACTATGTGAACTAGCTACAGTCAATCACACTGCTACTGTATGAACTAGCTACAGTCAGTCACACTGCTACTGTATGAACTAGCTACAGTCAGTCACACTGCTACTGTTTGAACTAGCTACAGTCAATCACACTGCTACTGTATGAACTAGCTACAGTCAGTCACACTGCTACTGTATGAACTGGCTACAGTCAATCACACTGCTACTGTATGAACTAGCTACAGTCCCAATGATACACAATATGAACTAGCTACAGTCAATCACACTGCTACTGTATGAACTAGCTACAGTCAATCACACTGCTACTGTATGGACTAGCTACAGTCAATCACACTGATACTGTTTGAACTAGCTACAGTCAATCACACTGCTACTGTATGACCTAGCGACAGTCCCAATGCTACACTATGTGAACTAGCTACAGTCAATCACACTGCTACTGTATGAACTAGCTACAGTCAGTCACACTGCTACTGTTTGAACTAGCTACAGTCAATCACACTGCTACTGTATGAACTAGCTACAGCCCCAATGCTGCATTATATGAACTAGCTACAGTCAATCACACTGCTACTGTATGACCTAGCTACAGTAAATCACACTGCTACTGTATGAACTAGCTACAGTACCAATGCTACACAATATGAACTAGCTACAGTCCCAATGCTACATGACATAAACGAGCTACAGTCAATCACACTGCTACTGTATGAACTAGCTACAGTCAATCACACTGCTACTGTATGACCTAGCGACAGTCCCAATGCTACACTATGTGAACTAGCTACAGTCAATCACACTGCTACTGTATGAACTAGCTACAGTCAGTCACACTGCTACTGTTTGAACTAGCTACAGTCAATCACACTGCTACTGTATGAACTAGCTACAGTCAGTCACACTGCTACTGTTTGAACTAGCTACAGTCAATCACACTGCTACTGTATGAACTAGCTACAGTCAGTCACACTGCTACTGTATGAACTAGCTACAGTCCCAATGATACACAATATGAACTAGCTACAGTCAATCACACTGCTACTGTATGAACTAGCTACAGTCAATCACACTGCTACTGTATAAACTAGCTACAATCAATCACACTGCTACTGTATGAACTAGCTACAGTCAATCACACTGCTACTGTATAAACTCGCTACAGTCCGAATGCTTACTGTATAAACTAGCTGCAGTCAATCACACTGCTACTGTATCAACTAGCTACAGTCAATCACACTGCTAATGTATGAACTAGCTGGAGTGAATCACACTGCTACTGTATGAACTAGCTACAGTCAATCACACTGATACTGTTTGAACTAGCTACAGTCAATCACACTGCTACTGTATGAACTAGCTACAGTCAGTCAAACTGCTACTGTATGAACTAGCTACAGTCAATCACACTGCTACTGTATGAACTAGCTACAGTCAGTCAAACTGCTACTGTATGAACTAGCTACAGTCAATCACACTGCTACTGTATGAACTAGCTACAGTCAGTCAAACTGCTACTGTGTGAACTAGCTACAGTCAATCACACTGCTACTGTATGAACTAGCTACAGTCCCAATGATACACAATATGAACTAGGTACAGTCAATCACACTGCTACTGTATCAACTAGCTACAGTCAATCACACTGCTACTGTATGAACTAGCTACAGTCAGTCACACTGCTACTGTATGAACTAGCTACAGTCCCAATGCTACACAATATGAACTAGCTACAGTCAATCACACTGCTACTGTATGAACTAGGTACAGTCAATCACACTGCTACTGTATGAACTAGCTACAGTCCCAATGCTACATTATATGAACTAGCTACAGTCAATCACACTGCTACTGTATGAAATAGGTACAGTCAATCACACTGCTACTGTATGAACTATCTACAGTCAATCACACTGCTACAGTATGAACTAGCTACAGTCAATCACACTGCTACTGTATGAACTAGCTACAGTCAGTCACACTGCTACTGTATGAACTAGCGACAGTCCCAATGCTACACGATTTGAGCTAGATACAGTCCCAATGCTACATGATATGAACTTGCTACAGTCAATCACACTGCTACTGTATGAACTAGCTACAGCCCCAATGCTGCATTATATGAACTAGCTACAGTCAAACACACTGCTACTGTATGACCTAGCTACAGTAAATCACACTGCTACTGGATGAACTAGCTACAGTACCAATGCTACACAATATGAACTAGCTACAGTCCCAATGCTACATGATATAAACGAGCTACAGTCAATCACACTGCTACTGTATGAACTAGCTACAGTCAATCACACTGCTACTGTATGAACTAGCTACAATCAATCACACTGCTACTGTATGAACTAGCTACAGTCAATCACACTGCTACTGTATGACCTAGCGACAGTCCCAATGCTACACTATGTGAACTAGCTACAGTCAATCACACTGCTACTGTATGAACTAGCTACAGTCAGTCACACTGCAACTGTATGAACTAGCTACAGTCAGTCACACTGCTACTGTTTGAACTAGCTACAGTCAATCACACTGCTACTGTATGAACTAGCTACAGTCAGTCACACTGCTACTGTATGAACTGGCTACAGTCAATCACACTGCTACTGTATGAACTAGCTACAGTCCCAATGATACACAATATGAACTAGCTACAGTCAATCACACTGCTACTGTATGAACTAGCTACAGTCAATCACACTGCTAATGTATGGACTAGCTACAGTCAATCACACTGATACTGTTTGAACTAGCTACAGTCAATCACACTGCTACTGTATGACCTAGCGACAGTCCCAATGCTACACTATGTGAACTAGCTACAGTCAATCACACTGCTACTGTATGAACTAGCTACAGTCAGTCACACTGCTACTGTTTGAACTAGCTACAGTCAATCACACTGCTACTGTATGAACTAGCTACAGTCAGTCACACTGCTACTGTTTGAACTAGCTACAATCAATCACCCTGCTACTGTATGAACTAGCTACAGTCAATCACACTGCTACTGTATAAACTAGCTACAATCAATCACACTGCTACTGTATGAACTAGCTACAGTCAATCACACTGCTACTGTATAAACTCGCTACAGTCCGAATGATACACAATATGAACTAGCTACAGTCAATCACACTGCTACTGTATGGACTAGCTACAGTCAATCACACTGCTACTGTATGAACTAGCTACAATCAATCACCCTGCTACTGTATGAACTAGCTACAGTCAATCACACTGCTACTGTATAAACTAGCTACAATCAATCACACTGCTACTGTATGAACTAGCTACAGTCAATCACACTGCTACTGTATAAACTCGCTACAGTCCGAATGCTTACTGTATAAACTAGCTGCAGTCAATCACACTGCTACTGTATCAACTAGCTACAGTCAATCACACTGCTAATGTATGAACTAGCTGGAGTGAATCACACTGCTACTGTATGAACTAGCTACAGTCAATCACACTGATACTGTTTGAACTAGCTACAGTCAATCACACTGCTACTGTATGAACTAGCTACAGTCAGTCAAACTGCTACTGTATGAACTAGCTACAGTCAATCACACTGCTACTGTATGAACTAGCTACAGTCAGTCAAACTGCTACTGTATGAACTAGCTACAGTCAATCACACTGCTACTGTATGAACTAGCTACAGTCAGTCAAACTGCTACTGTGTGAACTAGCTACAGTCAATCACACTGCTACTGTATGAACTAGCTACAGTCCCAATGATACACAATATGAACTAGGTACAGTCAATCACACTGCTACTGTATCAACTAGCTACAGTCAATCACACTGCTACTGTATGAACTAGCTACAGTCAATCGCACCTCTACTGTATGAACTAGCTACAGTCAGTCACACTGCTACTGTATGAACTAGCTACAGTCCCAATGCTACACAATATGAACTAGCTACAGTCAATCACACTGCTACTGTATGAACTAGGTACAGTCAATCACACTGCTACTGTATGAACTAGCTACAGTCCCAATGCTACATTATATGAACTAGCTACAGTCAATCACACTGCTACTGTATGAAATAGGTACAGTCAATCACACTGCTACTGTATGAACTATCTACAGTCAATCACACTGCTACAGTATGAACTAGCTACAGTCAATCACACTGCTACTGTATGAACTAGCTACAGTCAGTCACACTGCTACTGTATGAACTAGCGACAGTCCCAATGCTACACGATTTGAGCTAGATACAGTCCCAATGCTACATGATATGAACTTGCTACAGTCAATCACACTGCTACTGTATGAACTAGCTACAGCCCCAATGCTGCATTATATGAACTAGCTACAGTCAAACACACTGCTACTGTATGACCTAGCTACAGTAAATCACACTGCTACTGGATGAACTAGCTACAGTACCAATGCTACACAATATGAACTAGCTACAGTCCCAATGCTACATGATATAAACGAGCTACAGTCAATCACACTGCTACTGTATGAACTAGCTACAGTCAATCACACTGCTACTGTATGAACTAGCTACAATCAATCACACTGCTACTGTATGAACTAGCTACAGTCAATCACACTGCTACTGTATGACCTAGCGACAGTCCCAATGCTACACTATGTGAACTAGCTACAGTCAATCACACTGCTACTGTATGAACTAGCTACAGTCAGTCACACTGCTACTGTATGAACTAGCTACAGTCAGTCACACTGCTACTGTTTGAACTAGCTACAGTCAATCACACTGCTACTGTATGAACTAGCTACAGTCAGTCACACTGCTACTGTATGAACTGGCTACAGTCAATCACACTGCTACTGTATGAACTAGCTACAGTCCCAATGATACACAATATGAACTAGCTACAGTCAATCACACTGCTACTGTATGAACTAGCTACAGTCAATCACACTGCTAATGTATGGACTAGCTACAGTCAATCACACTGATACTGTTTGAACTAGCTACAGTCAATCACACTGCTACTGTATGACCTAGCGACAGTCCCAATGCTACACTATGTGAACTAGCTACAGTCAATCACACTGCTACTGTATGAACTAGCTACAGTCAGTCACACTGCTACTGTTTGAACTAGCTACAGTCAATCACACTGCTACTGTATGAACTAGCTACAGTCAGTCACACTGCTACTGTTTGAACTAGCTACAATCAATCACCCTGCTACTGTATGAACTAGCTACAGTCAATCACACTGCTACTGTATAAACTAGCTACAATCAATCACACTGCTACTGTATGAACTAGCTACAGTCAATCACACTGCTACTGTATAAACTCGCTACAGTCCGAATGATACACAATATGAACTAGCTACAGTCAATCACACTGCTACTGTATGGACTAGCTACAGTCAATCACACTGCTACTGTATGAACTAGCTACAATCAATCACCCTGCTACTGTATGAACTAGCTACAGTCAATCACACTGCTACTGTATAAACTAGCTACAATCAATCACACTGCTACTGTATGAACTAGCTACAGTCAATCACACTGCTACTGTATAAACTCGCTACAGTCCGAATGCTTACTGTATAAACTAGCTGCAGTCAATCACACTGCTACTGTATGAACTTGCTACAGTCAATCACACTGCTACTGTATGAACTAGCTACCGTCAATCACACTGCTACTGTATCAACTAGCTACAGTCAATCACACTGCTAATGTATGAACTAGCTGGAGTCAATCACACTGCTACTGTATGAACTAGCTACAGTCAATCACACTGATACTGTTTGAACTAGCTACAGTCAATCACACTGCTACTGTATGAACTAGCTACAGTCAGTCAAACTGTTACTGTATGAACTAGCTACAGTCAATCACACTGCTACTGTATGAACTAGCTACAGTCAGTCAAACTGCTACTGTGTGAACTAGCTACAGTCAATCACACTGCTACTGTATGAACTAGCTACAGTCCCAATGATACACAATATGAACTAGGTACAGTCAGTCAAACTGCTACTGTATGAACTAGCTACAGTCAATCACACTGCTACTGTATGAACTAGCTACAGTCAGTCAAACTGCTACTGTGTGAACTAGCTACAGTCAATCACACTGCTACTGTATGAACTAGCTACAGTCCCAATGATACACAATATGAACTAGGTACAGTCAATCACACTGCTACTGTATGAACTAGCTACAGTCAATCGCACCTCTACTGTATGAACTAGCTACAGTCAGTCACACTGCTACTGTATGAACTAGCTACAGTCCCAATGCTACACAATATGAACTAGCTACAGTCAATCACACTGCTACTGTATGAACTAGGTACAGTCAATCACACTGCTACTGTATGAACTAGCTACAGTCCCAATGCTACATTATATGAACTAGATACAGTCAATCACACTGCTACTGGATGAACTAGCTTCAGTCCCAATGATACACTATATGAACTAGCTACAGTCAATCACACTGCTACTGTATGAACTAGCTACAGCCAATCACACTGCTACTGTGTGAACTAGCTACAGTCAATCACACTGCTACTGTATGAACTAGCTACAGTCCCAATGCTACATTATATGAACTAGCTACAGTCAATCACACTGCTACTGTATGAACTAGCTACAGTCAGTCACACTGCTACTGTATGAACTAGCGACAGTCCCAATGCTACACGATATGAACTAGATACAGTCCCAATGCTACATTATGTGAACTAGCTACAGTCCCAATGATACACTATATGAACTAGCTACAGTCAATCACACCGCTACTGTATGAACTAGCTACAGTGAATCATACTGCTACTGTATGAACTAGCTACAGTACCAATGCTACACAATATGAACTAGCTACAGTCCCAATGCTACATGATATAAACGAGCTACAGTCAATCACACTGCGACTGTATGAACTAGCTACAGTCAATCACACTGCTAATGTATGAACTAGCTACAGTCAATCACACTGCTAATGCATGATCTAGCTACAGTCAATCACACTGACAATGTATGAACTAGCTACAGTCAATCACACTGCTACTGTATGAACAACCTACAATCAATCACACTGCTACTGTATAAACTAGCTACAGTCAATCACACTGCTACTGTATGAACTAGCTACAGTCCCAATGCTACATTATATGAACTAGCTACAGTCCCAATGATACACTATATGAACTAGCGACAGTCAATCACACTGCTACTGTATGAACTAGCTACAGTCCCAATGATACACTATATGAACTAGCTACAGTCAATCACACTGCTACTGTATGAACTAGCTACAGTCCCAATGCTACATTATGTGAACTAGCTACAGTCCCAATGATACACTATATGAACTAGCTACAGTCAATCACACCGCTACTGTATGAACTAGCTACAGTCAATCACACTGCTACTGTATGAACTAGCTACATTATATGAACTAGCTACAGTCAATCACACTGCTACTGGATGAATTAGCTACAGTCCCAATGATACACTATATGAACTAGCTACAGTCAATCACACTGCTACTGTATGAACTAGCTACAGTCATTCACACTGCTACTGTGTGAACTAGCTACAGTCAATCACACTGCTACTGTATGAACTAGCTACAGTCCCAATGCTACATTATATGAACTAGCTACAGTCAATTACACTGCTACTGGATGAACTAGCTACAGTCAATCACACTACTACTTTGTGAACTAGCTACAGTCAATCACACTGCTACTGTATGAACTAGCTACAGTCAGTCACACTGCTACTGTATGAACTAGCGACAGTCCCAATGCTACACGATATGAACTAGATACAGTCCAAATGCTACATGATTTGAACTTGCTACAGTCAATCACACTGCTACTGTATCTACAGTCCCAATGATACACTATATGAACGAGCTACAGTCAATCACACTGCTACTGTATAAACTAGCTACAGTCAATCACACTGCTACTGTATGAACTAACTACAGTCCCAATGCTACAGTATGAACTAGCTACAGTCAATCACACTGCTACTGTAAGAACTAGCTACAGTCAATCACACTGCTACTGTATGAACTAGCTACAGTCAATCACACTGCTACTGTATGAACTAGCTACAGTCCCAATGCTGCATTATATTAACTAGCTACAGTCAATCATACTGCTACTGTATGACCTAGCTTCAGTAAATCACACTGCTACTGTATGAACTAGCTACAGTACCAATGCTACACAATATGAACTAGCTACAGTCAATCACACTGCTACTGTATGAACTAGCTACAATCAATCACACTGCTACTGTATAAACTCGCTACAGTCCGAATGATACACAATATGAACTAGCTACAGTCAATCACACTGCTACTGTATGGACTAGCTACAGTCAATCACACTGCTACTGTATGAACTAGCTACAATCAATCACCCTGCTACTGTATGAACTAGCTACAGTCAATCACACTGCTACTGTATAAACTAGCTACAATCAATCACACTGCTACTGTATGAACTAGCTACAGTCAATCACACTGCTACTGTATAAACTCGCTACAGTCCGAATGCTTACTGTATAAACTAGCTGCAGTCAATCACACTGCTACTGTATAAACTTGCTACAGTCAATCACACTGCTACTGTATGAACTAGCTACCGTCAATCACACTGCTACTGTATCAACTAGCTACAGTCAATCACACTGCTACTGTATGAACTAGCTCCAGTCAGTCACACTGCTACTGTATGAACTAGCTACAGTCCCAATGATACACAATATGAACTAGCTACAGTCAATCACACTGCTACTGTATCAACTAGCTACAGTCAATCACACTGCTAATGTATGAACTAGCTGCAGTCAATCACACTGCTACTGTATGAACTAGCGACAGTCCCAATGCTACACTATGTGAACTAGCTACAGTCAATCACACTGCTACTGTATGAACTAGCTACAGTCCCAATGATACACAATATGAACTAGGTACAGTCAATCACACTGCTACTGTGTGAACTAGCTACAGTCAATCACACTGCTACTGTATCAACTAGCTACAGTCAATCACACTGCTACTGTATGAACTAGCTACATTCAATCGCACCTCTACTGTATGAACTAGCTACAGTCAGTCACACTGCTACTGTGTGAACTAGCTACAGTCCCAATGCTACATTATATGAACTAGCTACAGTCAATCACACTGCTACTGTATGAACTATCTACAGTCAATCACACTGCTACTGTATGAACTAGCTACAGTCAATCACACTGCTACTGTATGAAATAGGTACAGTCAATCACACTGCTACTGTATGAACTAGCTACAGTCAATCACACTGCTACTGTATGAACTATCTACAGTCAATCACACTGCTACTGTATGAACTAGCTACAGTCAGTCACACTGCTACTGTATGAACTAGCGACAGTCCCAATGCTACATGATATGAGCTAGATACAGTCCCAATGCTACATGATATGAACTTGCTACAGTCAATCACACTGCTACTGTATGAACTAGCTACAGCCCCAATGCTGCATTATATGAACTAGCTACAGTCAATCACACTGCTACTGTATGACCTAGCTACAGTAAATCACACTGCTACTGTATGAACTAGCTACAGTACCAATGCTACACAATATGAACTAGCTACAGTCCCAATGCTACATGATATAAACGAGCTACAGTCAATCACACTGCTACTGTATGAACTAGCTACAGTCAATCACACTGCTACTGTATAAACTCGCTACAGTCCGAATGCTTACTGTATAAACTAGCTGCAGTCAATCACACTGCTACTGTATGAACTTGCTACAGTCAATCACACTGCTACTGTATGAACTAGCTACCGTCAATCACACTGCTACTGTATCAACTAGCTACAGTCAATCACACTGCTAATGTATGAACTAGCTGGAGTCAATCACACTGCTACTGTATGAACTAGCTACAGTCAATCACACTGATACTGTTTGAACTAGCTACAGTCAATCACACTGCTACTGTATGAACTAGCTACAGTCAGTCAAACTGTTACTGTATGAACTAGCTACAGTCAATCACACTGCTACTGTATGAACTAGCTACAGTCAGTCAAACTGCTACTGTGTGAACTAGCTACAGTCAATCACACTGCTACTGTATGAACTAGCTACAGTCCCAATGATACACAATATGAACTAGGTACAGTCAGTCAAACTGCTACTGTATGAACTAGCTACAGTCAATCACACTGCTACTGTATGAACTAGCTACAGTCAGTCAAACTGCTACTGTGTGAACTAGCTACAGTCAATCACACTGCTACTGTATGAACTAGCTACAGTCCCAATGATACACAATATGAACTAGGTACAGTCAATCACACTGCTACTGTATGAACTAGCTACAGTCAATCGCACCTCTACTGTATGAACTAGCTACAGTCAGTCACACTGCTACTGTATGAACTAGCTACAGTCCCAATGCTACACAATATGAACTAGCTACAGTCAATCACACTGCTACTGTATGAACTAGGTACAGTCAATCACACTGCTACTGTATGAACTAGCTACAGTCCCAATGCTACATTATATGAACTAGATACAGTCAATCACACTGCTACTGGATGAACTAGCTTCAGTCCCAATGATACACTATATGAACTAGCTACAGTCAATCACACTGCTACTGTATGAACTAGCTACAGCCAATCACACTGCTACTGTGTGAACTAGCTACAGTCAATCACACTGCTACTGTATGAACTAGCTACAGTCCCAATGCTACATTATATGAACTAGCTACAGTCAATCACACTGCTACTGTATGAACTAGCTACAGTCAGTCACACTGCTACTGTATGAACTAGCGACAGTCCCAATGCTACACGATATGAACTAGATACAGTCCCAATGCTACATTATGTGAACTAGCTACAGTCCCAATGATACACTATATGAACTAGCTACAGTCAATCACACCGCTACTGTATGAACTAGCTACAGTGAATCATACTGCTACTGTATGAACTAGCTACAGTACCAATGCTACACAATATGAACTAGCTACAGTCCCAATGCTACATGATATAAACGAGCTACAGTCAATCACACTGCGACTGTATGAACTAGCTACAGTCAATCACACTGCTAATGTATGAACTAGCTACAGTCAATCACACTGCTAATGCATGATCTAGCTACAGTCAATCACACTGACAATGTATGAACTAGCTACAGTCAATCACACTGCTACTGTATGAACAACCTACAATCAATCACACTGCTACTGTATAAACTAGCTACAGTCAATCACACTGCTACTGTATGAACTAGCTACAGTCCCAATGCTACATTATATGAACTAGCTACAGACCCAATGATACACTATATGAACTAGCGACAGTCAATCACACTGCTACTGTATGAACTAGCTACAGTCCCAATGATACACTATATGAACTAGCTACAGTCAATCACACTGCTACTGTATGAACTAGCTACAGTCCCAATGCTACATTATGTGAACTAGCTACAGTCCCAATGATACACTATATGAACTAGCTACAGTCAATCACACCGCTACTGTATGAACTAGCTACAGTCAATCACACTGCTACTGTATGAACTAGCTACATTATATGAACTAGCTACAGTCAATCACACTGCTACTGGATGAATTAGCTACAGTCCCAATGATACACTATATGAACTAGCTACAGTCAATCACACTGCTACTGTATGAACTAGCTACAGTCATTCACACTGCTACTGTGTGAACTAGCTACAGTCAATCACACTGCTACTGTATGAACTAGCTACAGTCCCAATGCTACATTATATGAACTAGCTACAGTCAATTACACTGCTACTGGATGAACTAGCTACAGTCAATCACACTACTACTTTGTGAACTAGCTACAGTCAATCACACTGCTACTGTATGAACTAGCTACAGTCAGTCACACTGCTACTGTATGAACTAGCGACAGTCCCAATGCTACACGATATGAACTAGATACAGTCCAAATGCTACATGATTTGAACTTGCTACAGTCAATCACACTGCTACTGTATCTACAGTCCCAATGATACACTATATGAACGAGCTACAGTCAATCACACTGCTACTGTATAAACTAGCTACAGTCAATCACACTGCTACTGTATGAACTAACTACAGTCCCAATGCTACAGTATGAACTAGCTACAGTCAATCACACTGCTACTGTAAGAACTAGCTACAGTCAATCACACTGCTACTGTATGAACTAGCTACAGTCAATCACACTGCTACTGTATGAACTAGCTACAGTCCCAATGCTGCATTATATTAACTAGCTACAGTCAATCATACTGCTACTGTATGACCTAGCTTCAGTAAATCACACTGCTACTGTATGAACTAGCTACAGTACCAATGCTACACAATATGAACTAGCTACAGTCAATCACACTGCTACTGTATGAACTAGCTACAATCAATCACACTGCTACTGTATAAACTCGCTACAGTCCGAATGATACACAATATGAACTAGCTACAGTCAATCACACTGCTACTGTATGGACTAGCTACAGTCAATCACACTGCTACTGTATGAACTAGCTACAATCAATCACCCTGCTACTGTATGAACTAGCTACAGTCAATCACACTGCTACTGTATAAACTAGCTACAATCAATCACACTGCTACTGTATGAACTAGCTACAGTCAATCACACTGCTACTGTATAAACTCGCTACAGTCCGAATGCTTACTGTATAAACTAGCTGCAGTCAATCACACTGCTACTGTATAAACTTGCTACAGTCAATCACACTGCTACTGTATGAACTAGCTACCGTCAATCACACTGCTACTGTATCAACTAGCTACAGTCAATCACACTGCTACTGTATGAACTAGCTCCAGTCAGTCACACTGCTACTGTATGAACTAGCTACAGTCCCAATGATACACAATATGAACTAGCTACAGTCAATCACACTGCTACTGTATCAACTAGCTACAGTCAATCACACTGCTAATGTATGAACTAGCTGCAGTCAATCACACTGCTACTGTATGAACTAGCGACAGTCCCAATGCTACACTATGTGAACTAGCTACAGTCAATCACACTGCTACTGTATGAACTAGCTACAGTCCCAATGATACACAATATGAACTAGGTACAGTCAATCACACTGCTACTGTGTGAACTAGCTACAGTCAATCACACTGCTACTGTATCAACTAGCTACAGTCAATCACACTGCTACTGTATGAACTAGCTACATTCAATCGCACCTCTACTGTATGAACTAGCTACAGTCAGTCACACTGCTACTGTGTGAACTAGCTACAGTCCCAATGCTACATTATATGAACTAGCTACAGTCAATCACACTGCTACTGTATGAACTATCTACAGTCAATCACACTGCTACTGTATGAACTAGCTACAGTCCCAATGATACACTATATGAACGAGCTACAGTCAATCACACTGCTACTGTATGAACTAGCTACAGCCCCAATGCTGCATTATATGAACTAGCTACAGTCAATCACACTGCTACTGTATGACCTAGCTACAGTAAATCACACTGCTACTGTATGAACTAGCTACAGTACCAATGCTACACAATATGAACTAGCTACAGTCCCAATGCTACATGATATAAACGAGCTACAGTCAATCACACTGCTACTGTATGAACTAGCTACAGTCAATCACACTGCTACTGTATGAACTAGCTACAATCAATCACACTGCTACTGTATGAACTAGCTACAGTCAATCACACTGCTACTGTATGACCTAGCGACAGTCCCAATGCTACACTATGTGAACTAGCTACAGTCAATCACACTGCTACTGTATGAACTAGCTACAGTCAGTCACACTGCTACTGTTTGAACTAGCTACAGTCAATCACACTGCTACTGTATGAACTAGCTACAGTCAGTCACACTGCTACTGTATGAACTAGCTACAGTCCCAATGATACACAATATGAACTGGCTACAGTCAATCACACTGCTACTGTATGGACTAGCCACAGTCAATCACACTGCTACTGTATAAACTAGCTACAATCAATCACACTGCTACTGTATGAACTAGCTACAGTCAATCACACTGCTACTGTATAAACTCGCTACAGTCCGAATGCTTTCTGTATAAACTAGCTGCAGTCAATCACACTGCTACTGTATAAACTTGCTACAGTCAATCACACTGCTACTGTATGAACTAGCTACCGTCAATCACACTGCTACTGTATCAACTAGCTACAGTCAATCACACTGCTAATGTATGAACTAGCTGGAGTCAATCACACTGCTACTGTATGAACTAGCTAGAGTCAATCACACTGATACTGTATGAACTAGCTGGAGTCAATCACACTGCTACTGTATGAACTAGCTACAGTCAATCACACTGATACTGTTTGAACTAGCTACAGTCAATCACACTGCTACTGTATGAACTAGCTACAGTCAGTCAAACTGCTACTGTATGAACTAGCTACAGTCAATCACACTGCTACTGTATGAACTAGCTACAGTCAGTCAAACTGCTACTGTATGAACTAGCTACAGTCAATCACACTGCTACTGTATGAACTAGCTACAGTCAGTCAAACTGCTACTGTGTGAACTAGCTACAGTCAATCACACTGCTACTGTATGAACTAGCTACAGTCCCAATGATACACAATATGAACTAGGTACAGTCAATCACACTGCTACTGTATCAACTAGCTACAGTCAATCACACTGCTACTGTATGAACTAGCTACAGTCAATCTCACCTCTACTGTATGAACTAGCTACAGTCAGTCACACTGCTACTGTATGAACTAGCTACAGTCCCAATGCTACACAATATGAACTAGCTACAGTCAATCACACTGCTACTGTATGAACTAGCTACAGTCAATCACACTGCTACTGTATGAAATAGCTACAGTCAATCACACTGCTACTGTATGAACTATCTACAGTCAATCACACTGCTACTGTATGAACTAGCTACAGTCAGTCACACTGCTACTGTATGAACTAGCGACAGTCCCAATGCTACACGATATGAGCTAGATACAGTCCCAATGCTACATGATATGAACTTGCTACAGTCAATCACACTGCTACTGTATGAACTAGCTACAGCCCCAATGCTGCATTATATGAACTAGCTACAGTCAAACACACTGCTACTGTATAAACTAGCTGCAGTCAATCACACTGCTACTGTATAAACTTGCTACAGTCAATCACACTGCTACTGTATGAACTAGCTACCGTCAATCACACTGCTACTGTATGAACTAGCTACAGTCAATCACACTGATACTGTTTGAACTAGCTACAGTCAGTCAAACTGCTACTGTATGAACTAGCTACAGTCAATCACACTGCTACTGTATGAACTAGCTACAGTCAGTCACACTGCTACTGTATGGACAAGCTACAATCAATCACACTGCTACTGTATGAACTAGCTACAGTCCCAATGCTACAGTATGAACTAGCTACAGTCAATCACACTGCTACTGTATGAACTAGCTACAGTCAATCACACTGCTACTGTATGAACTAGCTACAGTCCCAATGCTACATTATATGAACTAGCTACAGTCCCAATGATACACTATATGAACTAGCTACAGTCAATCACACTGCTACTGTATGAACTAGCTACAGTCCCAATGATACACTATATGAACTAGCTACAGTCAATCACACTGCTACTGTATGAACTAGCTACAGTCCCAATGCTACATTATGTGAACTAGCTACAGTCCCAATGATACACTATATGAACTAGCTACAGTCAATCACACCGCTACTGTATGAACTAGCTACAGTGAATCATACTGCTACTGTATGAACTAGCTACAGTAAATCACACTGCTACTGTATGAACTAGCTACAGTACCAATGCTACACAATATGAACTAGCTACAGTCCCAATGCTACATGATATAAACGAGCTACAGTCAATCACACTGCGACTGTATGAACTAGCTACAGTCAATCACACTGCTAATGTATGAACTAGCTACAGTCAATCACACTGCTAATGCATGATCTAGCTACAGTCAATCACACTGACAATGTATGAACTAGCTACAGTCAATCACACTGCTACTGTATGAACAAGCTACAATCAATCACACTGCTACTGTATAAACTAGCTACAGTCAATCACACTGCTACTGTATGAACTAGCTACAGTCCCAATGCTACATTATATGAACTAGCTACAGTCCCAATGATACACTATATGAACTAGCTACAGTCAATCACACTGCTACTGTATGAACTAGCTACAGTCCCAATGATACACTATATGAACTAGCTACAGTCAATCACACTGCTACTGTATGAACTAGCTACAGTCCCAATGCTACATTATGTGAACTAGCTACAGTCCCAATGATACACTATATGAACTAGCTACAGTCAATCACACCGCTACTGTATGAACTAGCTACAGTCAATCACACTGCTACTGTATGAACTAGCTACATTATATGAACTAGCTACAGTCAATCACACTGCTACTGGATGAACTAGCTACAGTCCCAATGATACACTATATGAACTAGCTACAGTCAATCACACTGCTACTGTATGAACTAGCTACAGTCCCAATGCTACATTATATGAACTAGCTACAGTCAATTACACTGCTACTGGATGAACTAGCTACAGTCAATCACACTACTACTTTGTGAACTAGCTACAGTCAATCACACTGCTACTGTATGAACTAGCTACAGTCAGTCACACTGCTACTGTATGAACTAGCGACAGTCCCAATGCTACACGATATGAACTAGATACAGTCCAAATGCTACATGATATGAACTTGCTACAGTCAATCACACTGCTACTGTATCTACAGTCCCAATGATACACTATATGAACGAGCTACAGTCAATCACACTGCTACTGTATAAACTAGCTACAGTCAATCACACTGCTACTGTATGAACTAGCTACAGTCCCAATGCTACAGTATGAACTAGCTACAGTCAATCACACTGCTACTGTATGAACTAGCTACAGTCAATCACACTGCTACTGTATGAACTAGCTACAGTCCCAATGCTGCATTATATTAACTAGCTACAGTCAATCATACTGCTACTGTATGACCTAGCTTCAGTAAATCACACTGCTACTGTATGAACTAGCTACAGTACCAATGCTACACAATATGAACTAGCTACAGTCAATCACACTGCTACTGTATGAACTAGCTACAATCAATCACACTGCTACTGTATGAACTAGCTACAGTCAATCACACTGCTACTGTATGAACTAGCGACAGTCCCAATGCTACACTATGTGAACTAGCTACAGTCAATCACACTGCTACTGTGTGAACTAGCTACAGTCAATCACACTGCTACTGTATGAACTAGCTACAGTCAATCACACTGCTACTGTATAAACTCGCTACAGTCAATCACACTGCTACTGTATGAACTAGCTACAGTGAATCACACTGCTACTGTATGAACTAGCTACAGTCCGAATGCTTACTGTATAAACTAGCTGTAGTCAATCACACTGCTACTGTATAAACTTGCAACAGTCAATCACACTGCTACTGTATGAACTAGCTACAGTCAATCACACTGCTACTGTATAAACTTGCAACAGTCAATCACACTGCTACTGTATGAACTAGCTGCAGTCAATCACACTGCTACTGTATGAACTAGCTAAAGTCAATCACACTGCAAATGTATGAACTAGCTGCAGTCAATCACACTGCTACTGTATGAACTAGCTACAGTCCCAATGATACACAATATGAACTAGCTACAGTCAATCACACTGCTACTGTATCAACTAGCTACAGTCAATCACACTGCTACTGTATGAACTAGCTACATTCAATCGCACCTCTACTGTATGAACTAGCTACAGTCAGTCACACTGCTACTGTATGAACTAGCTACAGTCCCAATGCTACACAATATGAACTAGCTACAGTCAATCACACTGCTACTGTTTGAACTAGCTACAGTCAATCACACTGCTACTGTATGAACTAGCTACAGTCCCAATGCTACATTATGTGAACTAGCTACAGTCCCAATGATACACTATATGAACTAGCTACAGTCAATCACACCGCTACTGTATGAACTAGCTACAGTCCCAATGCTACATTATATGAACTAGCTACAGTCAATTACACTGCTACTGGATGAACTAGCTACAGTCAATCACACTACTACTTTGTGAACTAGCTACAGTCAATCACACTGCTACTGTATGAACTAGCTACAGTCAGTCACACTGCTACTGTATGAACTAGCGACAGTCCCAATGCTACACGATATGAACTAGATACAGTCCAAATGCTACATGATATGAACTTGCTACAGTCAATCACACTGCTACTGTATCTACAGTCCCAATGATACACTATATGAACGAGCTACAGTCAATCACACTGCTACTGTATAAACTAGCTACAGTCAATCACACTGCTACTGTATGAACTAGCTACAGTCCCAATGCTACAGTATGAACTAGCTACAGTCAATCACACTGCTACTGTATGAACTAGCTACAGTCAATCACACTGCTACTGTATGAACTAGCTACAGTCCCAATGCTGCATTATATTAACTAGCTACAGTCAATCATACTGCTACTGTATGACCTAGCTTCAGTAAATCACACTGCTACTGTATGAACTAGCTACAGTACCAATGCTACACAATATGAACTAGCTACAGTCAATCACACTGCTACTGTATGAACTAGCTACAATCAATCACACTGCTACTGTATGAACTAGCTACAGTCAATCACACTGCTACTGTATGAACTAGCGACAGTCCCAATGCTACACTATGTGAACTAGCTACAGTCAATCACACTGCTACTGTGTGAACTAGCTACAGTCAATCACACTGCTACTGTATGAACTAGCTACAGTCAATCACACTGCTACTGTATAAACTCGCTACAGTCAATCACACTGCTACTGTATGAACTAGCTACAGTGAATCACACTGCTACTGTATGAACTAGCTACAGTCCGAATGCTTACTGTATAAACTAGCTGTAGTCAATCACACTGCTACTGTATAAACTTGCAACAGTCAATCACACTGCTACTGTATGAACTAGCTACAGTCAATCACACTGCTACTGTATAAACTTGCAACAGTCAATCACACTGCTACTGTATGAACTAGCTGCAGTCAATCACACTGCTACTGTATGAACTAGCTAAAGTCAATCACACTGCAAATGTATGAACTAGCTGCAGTCAATCACACTGCTACTGTATGAACTAGCTACAGTCCCAATGATACACAATATGAACTAGCTACAGTCAATCACACTGCTACTGTATCAACTAGCTACAGTCAATCACACTGCTACTGTATGAACTAGCTACATTCAATCGCACCTCTACTGTATGAACTAGCTACAGTCAGTCACACTGCTACTGTATGAACTAGCTACAGTCCCAATGCTACACAATATGAACTAGCTACAGTCAATCACACTGCTACTGTTTGAACTAGCTACAGTCAATCACACTGCTACTGTATGAACTAGCTACAGTCCCAATGCTACATTATGTGAACTAGCTACAGTCCCAATGATACACTATATGAACTAGCTACAGTCAATCACACCGCTACTGTATGAACTAGCTACAGTCAATCACACTGCTACTGTATGAACTAGCTACATTATATGAACTAGCTACAGTCAATCACACTGCTACTGGATGAACTAGCTACAGTCCCAATGATACACTATATGAACTAGCTACAGTCAATCACACTGCTACTGTATGAACTAGCTACAGTCCCAATGCTACATTATATGAACTAGCTACAGTCAATTACACTGCTACTGGATGAACTAGCTACAGTCAATCACACTACTACTTTGTGAACTAGCTACAGTCAATCACACTGCTACTGTATGAACTAGCTACAGTCAGTCACACTGCTACTGTATGAACTAGCGACAGTCCCAATGCTACACGATATGAACTAGATACAGTCCAAATGCTACATGATATGAACTTGCTACAGTCAATCACACTGCTACTGTATCTACAGTCCCAATGCTACACGATATGAACTAGCTACAGTCCCAATGCTACATTATATGAACTAGCTACAGTCAATCACACTGCTACTGTATGAACTATCTACAGTCAATCACACTGCTACTGTATGAACTAGCTACAGTCAATCACACTGCTACTGTATGAAATAGGTACAGTCAATCACACTGCTACTGTATGAACTAGCTACAGTCAATCACACTGCTACTGTATGAACTATCTACAGTCAATCACACTGCTACTGTATGAACTAGCTACAGTCAGTCACACTGCTACTGTATGAACTAGCGACAGTCCCAATGCTACATGATATGAGCTAGATACAGTCCCAATGCTACATGATATGAACTTGCTACAGTCAATCACACTGCTACTGTATGAACTAGCTACAGCCCCAATGCTGCATTATATGAACTAGCTACAGTCAATCACACTGCTACTGTATGACCTAGCTACAGTAAATCACACTGCTACTGTATGAACTAGCTACAGTACCAATGCTACACAATATGAACTAGCTACAGTCCCAATGCTACATGATATAAACGAGCTACAGTCAATCACACTGCTACTGTATGAACTAGCTACAGTCAATCACACTGCTACTGTATGAACTAGCTACAATCAATCACACTGCTACTGTATGAACTAGCTACAGTCAATCACACTGCTACTGTATGACCTAGCGACAGTCCCAATGCTACACTATGTGAACTAGCTACAGTCAATCACACTGCTACTGTATGAACTAGCTACAGTCAGTCACACTGCTACTGTTTGAACTAGCTACAGTCAATCACACTGCTACTGTATGAACTAGCTACAGTCAGTCACACTGCTACTGTTTGAACTAGCTACAGTCAATCACACTGCTACTGTATGAACTAGCTACAGTCCCAATGATACACAATATGAACTGGCTACAGTCAATCACACTGCTACTGTATGAACTAGCTACAGTCAATCACACTGCTACTGTATGAACTAGCGACAGTCCCAATGCTACACTATGTGAACTAGCTACAGTCAATCACACTGCTACTGTATGAACTAGCTACAGTCAGTCACACTGCTACTGTATGAACTAGCTACAGTCAATCACACTGCTACTGTAGGAACTAGCTCCAGTCAGTCACACTGCTACTGTATGAACTAGCTACAGTCCCAATGATACACAATATGAACTAGCTACAGTCAATCACACTGCTACTGTATGAACTAGCTACAGTCAATCACACTGCTACTGTATGAACTAGCTACAGTAAATCACACTGCTACTGTATGAACTAGCGACAGTCCCAATGCTACACTATGTGAACTAGCTACAGTCAATCACACTGCTACTGTATGAACTAGCTACAGTCCCAATGATACACAATATGAACTAGGTACAGTCAATCACACTGCTACTGTATGAACTAGCTACAGTCAATCACACTGCTACTGTATCAACTAGCTACAGTCAATCACACTGCTACTGTATGAACTAGCTCCAGTCAGTCACACTGCTACTGTATGAACTAGCTACAGTCCCAATGATACACAATATGAACTAGCTACAGTCAATCACACTGCTACTGTATCAACTAGCTACAGTCAATCACACTGCTAATGTATGAACTAGCTGCAGTCAATCACACTGCTACTGTATGAACTAGCGACAGTCCCAATGCTACACTATGTGAACTAGCTACAGTCAATCACACTGCTACTGTATGAACTAGCTACAGTCCCAATGATACACAATATGAACTAGGTACAGTCAATCACACTGCTACTGTGTGAACTAGCTACAGTCAATCACACTGCTACTGTATCAACTAGCTACAGTCAATCACACTGCTACTGTATGAACTAGCTACATTCAATCGCACCTCTACTGTATGAACTAGCTACAGTCAGTCACACTGCTACTGTGTGAACTAGCTACAGTCCCAATGCTACATTATATGAACTAGCTACAGTCAATCACACTGCTACTGTATGAACTATCTACAGTCAATCACACTGCTACTGTATGAACTAGCTACAGTCCCAATGATACACTATATGAACGAGCTACAGTCAATCACACTGCTACTGTATGAACTAGCTACAGCCCCAATGCTGCATTATATGAACTAGCTACAGTCAATCACACTGCTACTGTATGACCTAGCTACAGTAAATCACACTGCTACTGTATGAACTAGCTACAGTACCAATGCTACACAATATGAACTAGCTACAGTCCCAATGCTACATGATATAAACGAGCTACAGTCAATCACACTGCTACTGTATGAACTAGCTACAGTCAATCACACTGCTACTGTATGAACTAGCTACAATCAATCACACTGCTACTGTATGAACTAGCTACAGTCAATCACACTGCTACTGTATGACCTAGCGACAGTCCCAATGCTACACTATGTGAACTAGCTACAGTCAATCACACTGCTACTGTATGAACTAGCTACAGTCAGTCACACTGCTACTGTTTGAACTAGCTACAGTCAATCACACTGCTACTGTATGAACTAGCTACAGTCAGTCACACTGCTACTGTATGAACTAGCTACAGTCCCAATGATACACAATATGAACTGGCTACAGTCAATCACACTGCTACTGTATGGACTAGCCACAGTCAATCACACTGCTACTGTATAAACTAGCTACAATCAATCACACTGCTACTGTATGAACTAGCTACAGTCAATCACACTGCTACTGTATAAACTCGCTACAGTCCGAATGCTTTCTGTATAAACTAGCTGCAGTCAATCACACTGCTACTGTATAAACTTGCTACAGTCAATCACACTGCTACTGTATGAACTAGCTACCGTCAATCACACTGCTACTGTATCAACTAGCTACAGTCAATCACACTGCTAATGTATGAACTAGCTGGAGTCAATCACACTGCTACTGTATGAACTAGCTAGAGTCAATCACACTGATACTGTATGAACTAGCTGGAGTCAATCACACTGCTACTGTATGAACTAGCTACAGTCAATCACACTGATACTGTTTGAACTAGCTACAGTCAATCACACTGCTACTGTATGAACTAGCTACAGTCAGTCAAACTGCTACTGTATGAACTAGCTACAGTCAATCACACTGCTACTGTATGAACTAGCTACAGTCAGTCAAACTGCTACTGTATGAACTAGCTACAGTCAATCACACTGCTACTGTATGAACTAGCTACAGTCAGTCAAACTGCTACTGTGTGAACTAGCTACAGTCAATCACACTGCTACTGTATGAACTAGCTACAGTCCCAATGATACACAATATGAACTAGGTACAGTCAATCACACTGCTACTGTATGAACTAGCTACAGTCAATCTCACCTCTACTGTATGAACTAGCTACAGTCAGTCACACTGCTACTGTATGAACTAGCTACAGTCCCAATGCTACACAATATGAACTAGCTACAGTCAATCACACTGCTACTGTATGAACTATCTACAGTCAATCACACTGCTACTGTATGAACTAGCTACAGTCAGTCACACTGCTACTGTATGAACTAGCGACAGTCCCAATGCTACACGATATGAGCTAGATACAGTCCCAATGCTACATGATATGAACTTGCTACAGTCAATCACACTGCTACTGTATGAACTAGCTACAGCCCCAATGCTGCATTATATGAACTAGCTACAGTCAAACACACTGCTACTGTATAAACTAGCTGCAGTCAATCACACTGCTACTGTATAAACTTGCTACAGTCAATCACACTGCTACTGTATGAACTAGCTACCGTCAATCACACTGCTACTGTATGAACTAGCTACAGTCAATCACACTGATACTGTTTGAACTAGCTACAGTCAGTCAAACTGCTACTGTATGAACTAGCTACAGTCAATCACACTGCTACTGTATGAACTAGCTACAGTCAGTCACACTGCTACTGTATGGACAAGCTACAATCAATCACACTGCTACTGTATGAACTAGCTACAGTCCCAATGCTACAGTATGAACTAGCTACAGTCAATCACACTGCTACTGTATGAACTAGCTACAGTCAATCACACTGCTACTGTATGAACTAGCTACAGTCCCAATGCTACATTATATGAACTAGCTACAGTCCCAATGATACACTATATGAACTAGCTACAGTCAATCACACTGCTACTGTATGAACTAGCTACAGTCCCAATGATACACTATATGAACTAGCTACAGTCAATCACACTGCTACTGTATGAACTAGCTACAGTCCCAATGCTACATTATGTGAACTAGCTACAGTCCCAATGATACACTATATGAACTAGCTACAGTCAATCACACCGCTACTGTATGAACTAGCTACAGTGAATCATACTGCTACTGTATGAACTAGCTACAGTAAATCACACTGCTACTGTATGAACTAGCTACAGTACCAATGCTACACAATATGAACTAGCTACAGTCCCAATGCTACATGATATAAACGAGCTACAGTCAATCACACTGCGACTGTATGAACTAGCTACAGTCAATCACACTGCTAATGTATGAACTAGCTACAGTCAATCACACTGCTAATGCATGATCTAGCTACAGTCAATCACACTGACAATGTATGAACTAGCTACAGTCAATCACACTGCTACTGTATGAACAAGCTACAATCAATCACACTGCTACTGTATAAACTAGCTACAGTCAATCACACTGCTACTGTATGAACTAGCTACAGTCCCAATGCTACATTATATGAACTAGCTACAGTCCCAATGATACACTATATGAACTAGCTACAGTCAATCACACTGCTACTGTATGAACTAGCTACAGTCCCAATGATACACTATATGAACTAGCTACAGTCAATCACACTGCTACTGTATGAACTAGCTACAGTCCCAATGCTACATTATGTGAACTAGCTACAGTCCCAATGATACACTATATGAACTAGCTACAGTCAATCACACCGCTACTGTATGAACTAGCTACAGTCAATCACACTGCTACTGTATGAACTAGCTACATTATATGAACTAGCTACAGTCAATCACACTGCTACTGGATGAACTAGCTACAGTCCCAATGATACACTATATGAACTAGCTACAGTCAATCACACCGCTACTGTATGAACTAGCTACAGTCCCAATGCTACATTATATGAACTAGCTACAGTCAATTACACTGCTACTGGATGAACTAGCTACAGTCAATCACACTACTACTTTGTGAACTAGCTACAGTCAATCACACTGCTACTGTATGAACTAGCTACAGTCAGTCACACTGCTACTGTATGAACTAGCGACAGTCCCAATGCTACACGATATGAACTAGATACAGTCCAAATGCTACATGATATGAACTTGCTACAGTCAATCACACTGCTACTGTATCTACAGTCCCAATGATACACTATATGAACGAGCTACAGTCAATCACACTGCTACTGTATAAACTAGCTACAGTCAATCACACTGCTACTGTATGAACTAGCTACAGTCCCAATGCTACAGTATGAACTAGCTACAGTCAATCACACTGCTACTGTATGAACTAGCTACAGTCAATCACACTGCTACTGTATGAACTAGCTACAGTCCCAATGCTGCATTATATTAACTAGCTACAGTCAATCATACTGCTACTGTATGACCTAGCTTCAGTAAATCACACTGCTACTGTATGAACTAGCTACAGTACCAATGCTACACAATATGAACTAGCTACAGTCAATCACACTGCTACTGTATGAACTAGCTACAATCAATCACACTGCTACTGTATGAACTAGCTACAGTCAATCACACTGCTACTGTATGAACTAGCGACAGTCCCAATGCTACACTATGTGAACTAGCTACAGTCAATCACACTGCTACTGTGTGAACTAGCTACAGTCAATCACACTGCTACTGTATGAACTAGCTACAGTCAATCACACTGCTACTGTATAAACTCGCTACAGTCAATCACACTGCTACTGTATGAACTAGCTACAGTGAATCACACTGCTACTGTATGAACTAGCTACAGTCCGAATGCTTACTGTATAAACTAGCTGTAGTCAATCACACTGCTACTGTATAAACTTGCAACAGTCAATCACACTGCTACTGTATGAACTAGCTACAGTCAATCACACTGCTACTGTATAAACTTGCAACAGTCAATCACACTGCTACTGTATGAACTAGCTGCAGTCAATCACACTGCTACTGTATGAACTAGCTAAAGTCAATCACACTGCAAATGTATGAACTAGCTGCAGTCAATCACACTGCTACTGTATGAACTAGCTACAGTCCCAATGATACACAATATGAACTAGCTACAGTCAATCACACTGCTACTGTATCAACTAGCTACAGTCAATCACACTGCTACTGTATGAACTAGCTACATTCAATCGCACCTCTACTGTATGAACTAGCTACAGTCAGTCACACTGCTACTGTATGAACTAGCTACAGTCCCAATGCTACACAATATGAACTAGCTACAGTCAATCACACTGCTACTGTTTGAACTAGCTACAGTCAATCACACTGCTACTGTATGAACTAGCTACAGTCCCAATGCTACATTATGTGAACTAGCTACAGTCCCAATGATACACTATATGAACTAGCTACAGTCAATCACACCGCTACTGTATGAACTAGCTACAGTCAATCACACTGCTACTGTATGAACTAGCTACATTATATGAACTAGCTACAGTCAATCACACTGCTACTGGATGAACTAGCTACAGTCCCAATGATACACTATATGAACTAGCTACAGTCAATCACACTGCTACTGTATGAACTAGCTACAGTCCCAATGCTACATTATATGAACTAGCTACAGTCAATTACACTGCTACTGGATGAACTAGCTACAGTCAATCACACTACTACTTTGTGAACTAGCTACAGTCAATCACACTGCTACTGTATGAACTAGCTACAGTCAGTCACACTGCTACTGTATGAACTAGCGACAGTCCCAATGCTACACGATATGAACTAGATACAGTCCAAATGCTACATGATATGAACTTGCTACAGTCAATCACACTGCTACTGTATCTACAGTCCCAATGATACACTATATGAACGAGCTACAGTCAATCACACTGCTACTGTATAAACTAGCTACAGTCAATCACACTGCTACTGTATGAACTAGCTACAGTCCCAATGCTACAGTATGAACTAGCTACAGTCAATCACACTGCTACTGTAAGAACTAGCTACAGTCAATCACACTGCTACTGTATGAACTAGCTACAGTCAATCACACTGCTACTGTATGAACTAGCTACAGTCCCAATGCTGCATTATATTAACTAGCGACAGTCAATCATACTGCTACTGTATGACCTAGCTTCAGTAAATCACACTGCTACTGTATGAACTAGCTACAGTACCAATGCTACACAATATGAACTAGCTACAGTCAATCACACTGCTACTGTATGAACTAGCTACAATCAATCACACTGCTACTGTATGAACTAGCTACAGTCAATCACACTGCTACTGTATGAACTAGCGACAGTCCCAATGCTACACTATGTGAACTAGCTACAGTCAATCACACTGCTACTGTGTGAACTAGCTACAGTCAATCACACTGCTACTGTATGAACTAGCTACAGTCAATCACACTGCTACTGTATGAACTAGCTACAGTCAATCACACTGCTACTGTATAAACTCGCTACAGTCAATCACACTGCTACTGTATGAACTAGCTACAGTGAATCACACTGCTACTGTATGAACTAGCTACAGTCCGAATGCTTACTGTATAAACTAGCTGTAGTCAATCACACTGCTACTGTATAAACTTGCAACAGTCAATCACACTGCTACTGTATGAACTAGCTACAGTCAATCACACTGCTACTGTATAAACTTGCAACAGTCAATCACACTGCTACTGTATGAACTAGCTACAGTCAATCACACTGCTACTGTATCAACTAGCTACAGTCAATCACACTGCTAATGTATGAACTAGCTGCAGTCAATCACACTGCTACTGTATGAACTAGCTAAAGTCAATCACACTGCAAATGTATGAACTAGCTGCAGTCAATCACACTGCTACTGTATGAACTAGCTACAGTCCCAATGATACACAATATGAACTAGCTACAGTCAATCACACTGCTACTGTATCAACTAGCTACAGTCAATCACACTGCTACTGTATGAACTAGCTACATTCAATCGCACCTCTACTGTATGAACTAGCTACAGTCAGTCACACTGCTACTGTATGAACTAGCTACAGTCCCAATGCTACACAATATGAACTAGCTACAGTCAATCACACTGCTACTGTTTGAACTAGCTACAGTCAATCACACTGCTACTGTATGAACTAGCTAAAGTCCCAATGCTACATTATATGAACTAGCTACAGTCAATCACACTGCTACTGTATGAACTATCTACAGTCAATCACACTGCTACTGTATGAACTAGCTACAGTCCCAATGCTACATTATATGAACTAGCTACAGTCAATCACACTGCTACTGTATGAACTAGCTACAGTCAATCACACTGCTACTGTATGAACTATCTACAGTCAATCACACTGCTACTGTATGAACTAGCTACAGTCAGTCACACTGCTACTGTATGAACTAGCGACAGTCCCAATACTACACGATATGAGCTAGATACAGTCCCAATGCTACATGATATGAACTTGCTACAGTCAATCACACTGCTACTGTATGAACTAGCTACAGTCCCAATGATACACTATATGAACGAGCTACAGTCAATCACACTGCTACTGTATGAACTAGCTACAGTCAATCACACTGCTACTGTATGAACTAGCTACAGCCCCAATGCTGCATTATATGAACTAGCTACAGTCAATCACACTGCTACTGTATGACCTAGCTACAGTAAATCACACTGCTACTGTATGAACTAGCTACAGTACCAATGCTACACAATATGAACTAGCTACAGTCCCAATGCTACATGATATAAACGAGCTACAGTCAATCACACTGCTACTGTATGAACTAGCTACAGTCAATCACACTGCTACTGTATGACCTAGCGACAGTCCCAATGCTACACTGTGTGAACTAGCTACAGTCAATCACACTGCTACTGTATGAACTAGCTACAGTCAGTCACACTGCTACTGTTTGAACTAGCTACAGTCAATCACACTGCTACTGTATGAACTAGCTACAGTCAGTCACACTGCTACTGTTTGAACTAGCTACAGTCAATCACACTGCTACTGTATGAACTAGCTACAGTCAGTCACACTGCTACTGTATGAACTAGCTACAGTCCCAATGATACACAATATGAACTAGCTACAGTCAATCACACTGCTACTGTATGAACTAGCTACAGTCAATCACACTGCTACTGTATAAACTAGCTACAATCAATCACACTGCTACTGTATGAACTAGCTACAGTCAATCACACTGCTACTGTATAAACTCGCTACAGTCCGAATGCTTACTGTATAAACTAGCTGCAGTCAATCACACTGCTACTGTATCAACTAGCTACAGTCAATCACACTGCTAATGTATGAACTAGCTGGAGTCAATCACACTGCTACTGTATGAACTAGCTACAGTCAATCACACTGATACTGTTTGAACTAGCTACAGTCAATCACACTGCTACTGTATGAACTAGCTACAGTCAGTCAAACTGCTACTGTATGAACTAGCTACAGTCAATCACACTGCTACTGTATGAACTAGCTACAGTCAGTCAAACTGCTACTGTATGAACTAGCTACAGTCAATCACACTGCTACTGTATGAACTAGCTACAGTCAGTCAAACTGCTACTGTGTGAACTAGCTACAGTCAATCACACTGCTACTGTATGAACTAGCTACAGTCCCAATGATACACAATATGAACTAGGTACAGTCAATCACACTGCTACTGTATCAACTAGCTACAGTCAATCACACTGCTACTGTATGAACTAGCTACAGTCAATCGCACCTCTACTGTATGAACTAGCTACAGTCAGTCACACTGCTACTGTATGAACTAGCTACAGTCCCAATGCTACACAATATGAACTAGCTACAGTCAATCACACTGCTACTGTATGAACTAGGTACAGTCATTCACACTGCTACTGTATGAACTAGCTACAGTCCCAATGCTACATTATATGAACTAGCTACAGTCAATCACACTGCTACTGTATGAAATAGGTACAGTCAATCACACTGCTACTGTATGAACTATCTACAGTCAATCACACTGCTACTGTATGAACTAGCTACAGTCAATCACACTGCTACTGTATGAACTAGCTACAGTCAGTCACACTGCTACTGTTTGAACTAGCTACAGTCAATCACACTGCTACTGTATGAACTAGCTACAGTCAGTCACACTGCTACTGTTTGAACTAGCTACAGTCAATCACACTGCTACTGTATGAACTAGCTACAGTCAGTCACACTGCTACTGTATGAACTGGCTACAGTCAATCACACTGCTACTGTATGAACTAGCTACAGTCCCAATGATACACAATATGAACTAGCTACAGTCAATCACACTGCTACTGTATGAACTAGCTACAGTCAATCACACTGCTACTGTATGGACTAGCTACAGTCAATCACACTGATACTGTTTGAACTAGCTACAGTCAATCACACTGCTACTGTATGACCTAGCGACAGTCCCAATGCTACACTATGTGAACTAGCTACAGTCAATCACACTGCTACTGTATGAACTAGCTACAGTCAGTCACACTGCTACTGTTTGAACTAGCTACAGTCAATCACACTGCTACTGTATGAACTAGCTACAGTCAGTCACACTGCTACTGTTTGAACTAGCTACAATCAATCACCCTGCTACTGTATGAACTAGCTACAGTCAATCACACTGCTACTGTATAAACTAGCTACAATCAATCACACTGCTACTGTATGAACTAGCTACAGTCAATCACACTGCTACTGTATAAACTCGCTACAGTCCGAATGATACACAATATGAACTAGCTACAGTCAATCACACTGCTACTGTATGGACTAGCTACAGTCAATCACACTGCTACTGTATGAACTAGCTACAATCAATCACCCTGCTACTGTATGAACTAGCTACAGTCAATCACACTGCTACTGTATAAACTAGCTACAATCAATCACACTGCTACTGTATGAACTAGCTACAGTCAATCACACTGCTACTGTATAAACTCGCTACAGTCCGAATGCTTACTGTATAAACTAGCTGCAGTCAATCACACTGCTACTGTATGAACTAGCTACAGTCAATCACACTGATACTGTTTGAACTAGCTACAGTCAATCACACTGCTACTGTATGAACTAGCTGGAGTCAATCACACTGCTACTGTATGAACTAGCTACAGTCAGTCAAACTGCTACTGTATGAACTAGCTACAGTCAATCACACTGCTACTGTATGAACTAGCTACAGTCAGTCAAACTGCTACTGTGTGAACTAGCTACAGTCAATCACACTGCTACTGTATGAACTAGCTACAGTCCCAATGATACACAATATGAACTAGGTACAGTCAGTCAAACTGCTACTGTATGAACTAGCTACAGTCAATCACACTGCTACTGTATGAACTAGCTACAGTCAGTCAAACTGCTACTGTGTGAACTAGCTACAGTCAATCACACTGCTACTGTATGAACTAGCTACAGTCCCAATGATACACAATATGAACTAGGTACAGTCAATCACACTGCTACTGTATGAACTAGCTACAGTCAATCGCACCTCTACTGTATGAACTAGCTACAGTCAGTCACACTGCTACTGTATGAACTAGCTACAGTCCCAATGCTACACAATATGAACTAGCTACAGTCAATCACACTGCTACTGTATGAACTAGGTACAGTCAATCACACTGCTACTGTATGAACTAGCTACAGTCCCAATGCTACATTATATGAACTAGCTACAGTCAATCACACTGCTACTGTATGAACTAGCTACAGCCAATCACACTGCTACTGTGTGAACTAGCTACAGTCAATCACACTGCTACTGTATGAACTAGCTACAGTCCTAATGCTACATTATATGAACTAGCTACAGTCAATCACACTGCTACTGTATGAACTAGCTACAGTCAGTCACACTGCTACTGTATGAACTAGCGACAGTCCCAATGCTACACGATATGAACTAGATACAGTCCCAATGCTACATTATGTGAACTAGCTACAGTCCCAATGATACACTATATGAACTAGCTACAGTCAATCACACCGCTACTGTATGAACTAGCTACAGTGAATCATACTGCTACTGTATGAACTAGCTACAGTACCAATGCTACACAATATGAACTAGCTACAGTCCCAATGCTACATGATATAAACGAGCTACAGTCAATCACACTGCGACTGTATGAACTAGCTACAGTCAATCACACTGCTAATGTATGAACTAGCTACAGTCAATCACACTGCTAATGCATGATCTAGCTACAGTCAATCACACTGACAATGTATGAACTAGCTACAGTCAATCACACTGCTACTGTATGAACAACCTACAATCAATCACACTGCTACTGTATAAACTAGCTACAGTCAATCACACTGCTACTGTATGAACTAGCTACAGTCCCAATGCTACATTATATGAACTAGCTACAGTCCCAATGATACACTATATGAACTAGCGACAGTCAATCACACTGCTACTGTATGAACTAGCTACAGTCCCAATGATACACTATATGAACTAGCTACAGTCAATCACACTGCTACTGTATGAACTAGCTACAGTCCCAATGCTACATTATGTGAACTAGCTACAGTCCCAATGATACACTATATGAACTAGCTACAGTCAATCACACCGCTACTGTATGAACTAGCTACAGTCAATCACACTGCTACTGTATGAACTAGCTACATTATATGAACTAGCTACAGTCAATCACACTGCTACTGGATGAATTAGCTACAGTCCCAATGATACACTATATGAACTAGCTACAGTCAATCACACTGCTACTGTATGAACTAGCTACAGTCATTCACACTGCTACTGTGTGAACTAGCTACAGTCAATCACACTGCTACTGTATGAACTAGCTACAGTCCCAATGCTACATTATATGAACTAGCTACAGTCAATTACACTGCTACTGGATGAACTAGCTACAGTCAATCACACTACTACTTTGTGAACTAGCTACAGTCAATCACACTGCTACTGTATGAACTAGCTACAGTCAGTCACACTGCTACTGTATGAACTAGCGACAGTCCCAATGCTACACGATATGAACTAGATACAGTCCAAATGCTACATGATATGAACTTGCTACAGTCAATCACACTGCTACTGTATCTACAGTCCCAATGATACACTATATGAACGAGCTACAGTCAATCACACTGCTACTGTATAAACTAGCTACAGTCATTCACACTGCTACTGTATGAACTAGCTACAGTCCCAATGCTACAGTATGAACTAGCTACAGTCAATCACACTGCTACTGTAAGAACTAGCTACAGTCAATCACACTGCTACTGTATGAACTAGCTACAGTCCCAATGCTGCATTATATTAACTAGCTACAGTCAATCATACTGCTACTGTATGACCTAGCTTCAGTAAATCACACTGCTACTGTATGAACTAGCTACAGTACCAATGCTACACAATATGAACTAGCTACAGTCAATCACACTGCTACTGTATGAACTAGCTACAATCAATCACACTGCTACTGTATGAACTAGCTACAGTCAATCACACTGCTACTGTATGAACTAGCGACAGTCCCAATGCTACACTATGTGAACGAGCTACAGTCAATCACACTGCTACTGTATGAACTAGCTACAGTCAGTCACACTGCTACTGTATGAACTAGCTACAGTCAATCACACTGCTACTGTATGAACTAGCTCCAGTCAGTCACACTGCTACTGTATGAACTAGCTACAGTCCCAATGCTACAGTATGAACTAGCTACAGTCAATCACACTGCTACTGTAAGAACTAGCTACAGTCAATCACACTGCTACTGTATGAACTAGCTACAGTCAATCACACTGCTACTGTATGAACTAGCTACAGTCCCAATGCTGCATTATATTAACTAGCTACAGTCAATCATACTGCTACTGTATGACCTAGCTTCAGTAAATCACACTGCTACTGTATGAACTAGCTACAGTACCAATGCTACACAATATGAACTAGCTACAGTCAATCACACTGCTACTGTATGAACTAGCTACAATCAATCACACTGCTACTGTATGAACTAGCTACAGTCAATCACACTGCTACTGTATGAACTAGCGACAGTCCCAATGCTACACTATGTGAACTAGCTACAGTCAATCACACTGCTACTGTATGAACTAGCTACAGTCAGTCACACTGCTACTGTATGAACTAGCTACAGTCAATCACACTGCTACTGTATGAACTAGCTCCAGTCAGTCACACTGCTACTGTATGAACTAGCTACAGTCCCAATGATACACAATATGAACTAGCTACAGTCATTCACACTGCTACTGTGTGAACTAGCTACAGTCAATCACACTGCTACTGTATGAACTAGCTACAGTCCCAATGCTACATTATATGAACTAGCTACAGTCAATTACACTGCTACTGGATGAACTAGCTACAGTCAATCACACTACTACTTTGTGAACTAGCTACAGTCAATCACACTGCTACTGTATGAACTAGCTACAGTCAGTCACACTGCTACTGTATGAACTAGCGACAGTCCCAATGCTACACGATATGAACTAGCGACAGTCCCAATGCTACACTATGTGAACTAGCTACAGTCAATCACACTGCTACTGTATGAACTAGCTACAGTCAGTCACACTGCTACTGTATGAACTAGCTCCAGTCAGTCACACTGCTACTGTATGAACTAGCTACAGTCAATCACACTGCTACTGTATGAACTAGCTACAGTCCCAATGCTACATTATATGAACTAGCTACAGTCCCAATGATACACTATATGAACTAGCGACAGTCAATCACACTGCTACTGTATGAACTAGCTACAGTCCCAATGATACACTATATGAACTAGCTACAGTCAATCACACTGCTACTGTATGAACTAGCTACAGTCCCAATGCTACATTATGTGAACTAGCTACAGTCCCAATGATACACTATATGAACTAGCTACAGTCAATCACACCGCTACTGTATGAACTAGCTACAGTCAATCACACTGCTACTGTATGAACTAGCTACATTATATGAACTAGCTACAGTCAATCACACTGCTACTGGATGAATTAGCTACAGTCCCAATGATACACTATATGAACTAGCTACAATCAATCACACTGCTACTGTATGAACTAGCTACAGTCATTCACACTGCTACTGTGTGAACTAGCTACAGTCAATCACACTGCTACTGTATGAACTAGCTACAGTCCCAATGCTACATTATATGAACTAGCTACAGTCAATTACACTGCTACTGGATGAACTAGCTACAGTCAATCACACTACTACTTTGTGAACTAGCTACAGTCAATCACACTGCTACTGTATGAACTAGCTACAGTCAGTCACACTGCTACTGTATGAACTAGCGACAGTCCCAATGCTACACGATATGAACTAGATACAGTCCAAATGCTACATGATATGAACTTGCTACAGTCAATCACACTGCTACTGTATCTACAGTCCCAATGATACACTATATGAACGAGCTACAGTCAATCACACTGCTACTGTATAAACTAGCTACAGTCATTCACACTGCTACTGTATGAACTAGCTACAGTCCCAATGCTACAGTATGAACTAGCTACAGTCAATCACACTGCTACTGTAAGAACTAGCTACAGTCAATCACACTGCTACTGTATGAACTAGCTACAGTCAATCACACTGCTACTGTATGAACTAGCTACAGTCCCAATGCTGCATTATATTAACTAGCTACAGTCAATCATACTGCTACTGTATGACCTAGCTTCAGTAAATCACACTGCTACTGTATGAACTAGCTACAGTACCAATGCTACACAATATGAACTAGCTACAGTCAATCACACTGCTACTGTATGAACTAGCTACAATCAATCACACTGCTACTGTATGAACTAGCTACAGTCAATCACACTGCTACTGTATGAACTAGCGACAGTCCCAATGCTACACTATGTGAACTAGCTACAGTCAATCACACTGCTACTGTATGAACTAGCTACAGTCAGTCACACTGCTACTGTATGAACTAGCTACAGTCAATCACACTGCTACTGTATGAACTAGCTCCAGTCAGTCACACTGCTACTGTATGAACTAGCTACAGTCCCAATGCTACAGTATGAACTAGCTACAGTCAATCACACTGCTACTGTAAGAACTAGCTACAGTCAATCACACTGCTACTGTATGAACTAGCTACAGTCAATCACACTGCTACTGTATGAACTAGCTACAGTCCCAATGCTGCATTATATTAACTAGCTACAGTCAATCATACTGCTACTGTATGACCTAGCTTCAGTAAATCACACTGCTACTGTATGAACTAGCTACAGTACCAATGCTACACAATATGAACTAGCTACAGTCAATCACACTGCTACTGTATGAACTAGCTACAATCAATCACACTGCTACTGTATGAACTAGCTACAGTCAATCACACTGCTACTGTATGAACTAGCGACAGTCCCAATGCTACACTATGTGAACTAGCTACAGTCAATCACACTGCTACTGTATGAACTAGCTACAGTCAGTCACACTGCTACTGTATGAACTAGCTACAGTCAATCACACTGCTACTGTATGAACTAGCTCCAGTCAGTCACACTGCTACTGTATGAACTAGCTACAGTCAATCACACTGCTACTGTATGAACTAGCTACATTATATGAACTAGCTACAGTCAATCACACTGCTACTGGATGAATTAGCTACAGTCCCAATGATACACTATATGAACTAGCTACAGTCAATCACACTGCTACTGTATGAACTAGCTACAGTCATTCACACTGCTACTGTGTGAACTAGCTACAGTCAATCACACTGCTACTGTATGAACTAGCTACAGTCCCAATGCTACATTATATGAACTAGCTACAGTCAATTACACTGCTACTGGATGAACTAGCTACAGTCAATCACACTACTACTTTGTGAACTAGCTACAGTCAATCACACTGCTACTGTATGAACTAGCTACAGTCAGTCACACTGCTACTGTATGAACTAGCGACAGTCCCAATGCTACACGATATGAACTAGATACAGTCCAAATGCTACATGATATGAACTTGCTACAGTCAATCACACTGCTACTGTATCTACAGTCCCAATGATACACTATATGAACGAGCTACAGTCAATCACACTGCTACTGTATAAACTAGCTACAGTCATTCACACTGCTACTGTATGAACTAGCTACAGTCCCAATGCTACAGTATGAACTAGCTACAGTCAATCACACTGCTACTGTAAGAACTAGCTACAGTCAATCACACTGCTACTGTATGAACTAGCTACAGTCAATCACACTGCTACTGTATGAACTAGCTACAGTCCCAATGCTGCATTATATTAACTAGCTACAGTCAATCATACTGCTACTGTATGACCTAGCTTCAGTAAATCACACTGCTACTGTATGAACTAGCTACAGTACCAATGCTACACAATATGAACTAGCTACAGTCAATCACACTGCTACTGTATGAACTAGCTACAATCAATCACACTGCTACTGTATGAACTAGCTACAGTCAATCACACTGCTACTGTATGAACTAGCGACAGTCCCAATGCTACACTATGTGAACTAGCTACAGTCAATCACACTGCTACTGTATGAACTAGCTACAGTCAGTCACACTGCTACTGTATGAACTAGCTACAGTCAATCACACTGCTACTGTATGAACTAGCTCCAGTCAGTCACACTGCTACTGTATGAACTAGCTACAGTCCCAATGCTACAGTATGAACTAGCTACAGTCAATCACACTGCTACTGTAAGAACTAGCTACAGTCAATCACACTGCTACTGTATGAACTAGCTACAGTCAATCACACTGCTACTGTATGAACTAGCTACAGTCCCAATGCTGCATTATATTAACTAGCTACAGTCAATCATACTGCTACTGTATGACCTAGCTTCAGTAAATCACACTGCTACTGTATGAACTAGCTACAGTACCAATGCTACACAATATGAACTAGCTACAGTCAATCACACTGCTACTGTATGAACTAGCTACAATCAATCACACTGCTACTGTATGAACTAGCTACAGTCAATCACACTGCTACTGTATGAACTAGCGACAGTCCCAATGCTACACTATGTGAACTAGCTACAGTCAATCACACTGCTACTGTATGAACTAGCTACAGTCAGTCACACTGCTACTGTATGAACTAGCTACAGTCAATCACACTGCTACTGTATGAACTAGCTCCAGTCAGTCACACTGCTACTGTATGAACTAGCTACAGTCCCAATGATACACAATATGAACTAGCTACAGTCATTCACACTGCTACTGTGTGAACTAGCTACAGTCAATCACACTGCTACTGTATGAACTAGCTACAGTCCCAATGCTACATTATATGAACTAGCTACAGTCAATTACACTGCTACTGGATGAACTAGCTACAGTCAATCACACTACTACTTTGTGAACTAGCTACAGTCAATCACACTGCTACTGTATGAACTAGCTACAGTCAATCACACTGCTACTGTATGAACTAGCTACAGTCCCAATGCTACAGTATGAACTAGCTACAGTCAATCACACTGCTACTGTATGAACTAGCTACAATCAATCACACTGCTACTGTATGAACTAGCTACAGTCAATCACACTGCTACTGTATGAACTAGCGACAGTCCCAATGCTACACTATGTGAACTAGCTACAGTCAATCACACTGCTACTGTATGAACTAGCTACAGTCAGTCACACTGCTACTGTATGAACTAGCTACAGTCAATCACACTGCTACTGTATGAACTAGCTCCAGTCAGTCACACTGCTACTGTATGAACTAGCTACAATCAATCACACTGCTACTGTATGAACTAGCTACAGTCAATCACACTGCTACTGTATGAACTAGCGACAGTCCCAATGCTACACTATGTGAACTAGCTACAGTCAATCACACTGCTACTGTATGAACTAGCTACAGTCAGTCACACTGCTACTGTATGAACTAGCTACAGTCAATCACACTGCTACTGTATGAACTAGCTCCAGTCAGTCACACTGCTACTGTATGAACTAGCTACAGTCCCAATGCTACAGTATGAACTAGCTACAGTCAATCACACTGCTACTGTAAGAACTAGCTACAGTCAATCACACTGCTACTGTATGAACTAGCTACAGTCAATCACACTGCTACTGTATGAACTAGCTACAGTCCCAATGCTGCATTATATTAACTAGCTACAGTCAATCATACTGCTACTGTATGACCTAGCTTCAGTAAATCACACTGCTACTGTATGAACTAGCTACAGTACCAATGCTACACAATATGAACTAGCTACAGTCAATCACACTGCTACTGTATGAACTAGCTACAATCAATCACACTGCTACTGTATGAACTAGCTACAGTCAATCACACTGCTACTGTATGAACTAGCGACAGTCCCAATGCTACACTATGTGAACTAGCTACAGTCAATCACACTGCTACTGTATGAACTAGCTACAGTCAGTCACACTGCTACTGTATGAACTAGCTACAGTCAATCACACTGCTACTGTATGAACTAGCTCCAGTCAGTCACACTGCTACTGTATGAACTAGCTACAGTCCCAATGATACACAATATGAACTAGCTACAGTCATTCACACTGCTACTGTGTGAACTAGCTACAGTCAATCACACTGCTACTGTATGAACTAGCTACAGTCCCAATGCTACATTATATGAACTAGCTACAGTCAATTACACTGCTACTGGATGAACTAGCTACAGTCAATCACACTACTACTTTGTGAACTAGCTACAGTCAATCACACTGCTACTGTATGAACTAGCTACAGTCAGTCACACTGCTACTGTATGAACTAGCGACAGTCCCAATGCTACACGATATGAACTAGCGACAGTCCCAATGCTACACTATGTGAACTAGCTACAGTCAATCACACTGCTACTGTATGAACTAGCTACAGTCAGTCACACTGCTACTGTATGAACTAGCTCCAGTCAGTCACACTGCTACTGTATGAACTAGCTACAGTCCCAATGATACACAATATGAACTAGCTACAGTCAATCACACTGCTACTGTATGAACTAGCTACAGTCAATCACACTGCTACTGTATGAACTAGCTACAATCAATAACACTGCTACTGTATGAACTAGCTACATTCAATCACACTGCTACTATATGAAATAGCTATAGTCAATCACACTGCTACTGTATGAACTAACTACAGTCCCAATGCTACAGAATATGAACTAGCTACAGTCGCAATGCTACATTATATGAACTAGCTACAGTCAATCACACTGCAACTGTATGAACTAGCTACAGTCAATCACACTGCCACTGCATGAACTACCTCCAGTCAATCACACTGCTACTATATGAACTAGCTATAGTCAATCACACTGCTACTGTATGAACTAACTACAGTCCCAATGCTACAGAATATGAACTAGCTACAATCAATCACACTGCTACTGTATGAACTAGCTACAGTCAATCACACTGCTACTGTATGAACTAGTTACAATCAATCACACTGCTACTGTATG
Source organism: Argentina silus (assembly GCF_951799395.1). NCBI lineage: Eukaryota > Metazoa > Chordata > Actinopteri > Argentiniformes > Argentinidae > Argentina > Argentina silus. The sequence continues at coordinate 18,792,436 of NC_139654.1, forward strand.
AACTAGCTACAGTCAATCACACTGCTAATGTATGAACTAGCTGCAGTCAATCACACTGCTACTGTATGAACTGGCTACAGTCAATCACACTGATACTGTTTGAACTAGCTACAGTCAATCACATTGCTACTGTATGAACTAGCTACAGTCAATCACACTGCTACTGTATGAACTAGCTTCAGTCAGTCAAACTGCTACTGTAAGAACTAGCTACAATCAATCGCACCTCTACTGTATGAACTAGCTACAGTCAGTCACACTGCTACTGTATGAACTAGCTACAGTCCCAATGATACACAATATGAACTAGCTACAGTCAATCACACTGCTACTGTATGAACTAGCTACAGTCCCAATGATACACAATATGAACTAGCAACAGTCAATCACACTGCTACTGTATGAACTAGCTACAGTCAATCACACTGCTACTGTATGAACTAGCTACAATCAATCACACTGCTACTGTATGAACTAGCTACAGTCAATCACACTGCTACTGTATGAACTAGCTACAGTCAATCACACTGCTACTGTATGAACTAGCGACAGTCCCAATGATACACTGTACGAACTAGCTACAGTCAATCACACTGCTACTGTATGAACTAGCTACAGTCAATCACACTGCTACTGTATGAACTACCTACATTCAATCACACTGCTACTGTATGAACTAACTACAGTCCCAATGCTACAGAATATGAACTAGCTACAGTCGCAATGCTACATTATATGAACTAGCTACAGTCAATCACACTGCAACTGTATGAACTAGCTACAGTCAATCACACTGCTACTGTATGAACTAGCTAAAGTCAATTACACTGCTACTGTATGAACTACCTACATTCAATCACACTGCTACTGTATGAAATAGCTACAGTCCCAATGCTACATTATATGAACTAGCTACAGTCAATCACACTGCTACTGTATGAACTAGCTACAGTCCCAATGCTACACAATATGAACTAGCTACAGTCCCAATGCTACATTATATGAACTAGCTACAGTCAATCACACTGCTACTGTATGAACTAGCTACAGTCAATCACACTGCTACTATATGAACTAGCTATAGTCAATCACACTGCTACTGTATGAACTACCTACATTCAATCACACTGCTACTGTATGAACTAGCTACAGTCCCAATGCTACAGAATATGAACTAGCTACAGTCCCAATGCTACATTATATGAACTAGCTACAGTCAATCACACTGCTACTGTATGAACTAGCTACAGTCCCAATGCTACATTATATGAACTAGCTACAGTCAATCACACTGCTACTGTATGAACTAGCTACAGTCAATCACACTGCTACTATATGAACTAGCTATAGTCAATCACACTGCTACTGTATGAACTACCTACATTCAATCACACTGCTACTGTATGAACTAGCTACAGTCCCAATGCTACAGAATATGAACTAGCTACAGTCCCAATGCTACATTATATGAACTAGCTACAGTCAATCACACTGCTACTGTATGAACTAGCTACAGTCCCAATGCTACATTATATGAACTAGCTACAGTCAATCACACTGCTACTGTATGAACTAGCTACAGTCAATCACACTGCTACTGTATGAACTAGCTACAGTCAATCACACTGCTACTATATGAACTAGCTATAGTCAATCACACTGCTACTGTATGAACTACCTACATTCAATCACACTGCTACTGTATGAACTAGCTACAGTCCCAATGCTACAGAATATGAACTAGCTACAGTCAATCCCAATGCTACATTATATGAACTAGCTACAGTCAATCACACTGCTACTGTATGAACTAGCTACAGTCCCAATGCTACACAATTTGAACTAGCTACAGTCAATCACACTGCTACTGTATCAACTAGCTACAGTCAATCACACTGCTACTGTATGAACTAGCTACAGTCAGTCACACTGCTACTGTATGAACTAGCTACAGTCCCAATGATACACAATATGAACTAGCTACAGTCCCAATGCTACATTATATGAACTAGCTCCAGTCAATCACACTTCTACTGTATGAACTAGCTACAGTCCCAATGCTACATTATATGAACTAGCCACAGTCAATCACACTGCTACTGTATGAACTAGCTACAGTCCCAATGCTACATTATATGAACTAGCTACAGTCAATCACACTGCTACTGTATGAACTAGCTACAGTCCCAATGCTACATTATATGAACTAGCCACAGTCAATCACACTGCTACTGTATGACCTAGCTACAGTCAATCACACTGCTACTGTATGAACTACCTACATTCAATCACACTGCTACTGTATGAACTAGCTACAGTCCCAATGCTACATTATATGAACTAGCTACAGTCAATCACACTGCTACTGTATCAACTAGCTACAATCAATCACACTGCTACTGTATCAACTAGCTACAGTCCCAATGCTACACAATATGAACTAGCTACAGTCCCAATGCTACATTATATGAACTAGCTACAGTCAATCACACTGCTACTGTATGAACTAGCTACAGTCAATCACACTGCTACTGTATGAACTAGCTACAGTCATTCACACTGCTACTGTGTGAACTAGCTACAGTCAATCACACTGCTACTGTATGAACTAGCTACAGTCCCAATGCTACATTATATGAACTAGCTACAGTCAATTACACTGCTACTGGATGAACTAGCTACAGTCAATCACACTACTACTTTGTGAACTAGCTACAGTCAATCACACTGCTACTGTATGAACTAGCTACAGTCAGTCACACTGCTACTGTATGAACTAGCGACAGTCCCAATGCTACACGATATGAACTAGATACAGTCCAAATGCTACATGATATGAACTTGCTACAGTCAATCACACTGCTACTGTATCTACAGTCCCAATGATACACTATATGAACGAGCTACAGTCAATCACACTGCTACTGTATAAACTAGCTACAGTCATTCACACTGCTACTGTATGAACTAGCTACAGTCCCAATGCTACAGTCTGAACTAGCTACAGTCAATCACACTGCTACTGTAAGAACTAGCTACAGTCAATCACACTGCTACTGTATGAACTAGCTACAGTCAATCACACTGCTACTGTATGAACTAGCTACAGTCCCAATGCTGCATTATATTAACTAGCTACAGTCAATCATACTGCTACTGTATGACCTAGCTTCAGTAAATCACACTGCTACTGTATGAACTAGCTACAGTACCAATGCTACACAATATGAACTAGCTACAGTCAATCACACTGCTACTGTATGAACTAGCTACAATCAATCACACTGCTACTGTATGAACTAGCTACAGTCAATCACACTGCTACTGTATGAACTAGCGACAGTCCCAATGCTACACTATGTGAACTAGCTACAGTCAATCACACTGCTACTGTATGAACTAGCTACAGTCAGTCACACTGCTACTGTATGAACTAGCTACAGTCAATCACACTGCTACTGTATGAACTAGCTCCAGTCAGTCACACTGCTACTGTATGAACTAGCTACAGTCCCAATGATACACAATATGAACTAGCTACAGTCAATCACACTGCTACTGTATGAACTAGCTACAATCAATAACACTGCTACTGTATGAACTAGCTACAGTCAATCACACTGCTACTGTATGAACTAGCTACAGTCAATCACACTGCTACTGTATGAACTAACTACAGTCCCAATGCTACAGAATATGAACTAGCTACAGTCGCAATGCTACATTATATGAACTAGCTACAGTCAATCACACTGCAACTGTATGAACTAGCTACAGTCAATCACACTGCCACTGCATGAACTACCTACAGTCAATCACACTGCTACTATATGAACTAGCTATAGTCAATCACACTGCTACTGTATGAACTAACTACAGTCCCAATGCTACAGAATATGAACTAGCTACAATCAATCAAACTGCTACTGTATGAACTAGCTACAGTCAATCACACTGCTACTGTATGAACTAGTTACAATCAATCACACTGCTACTGTATGAACTAGCTACAGTCAATCACACTGCTAATGTATGAACTAGCTGCAGTCAATCACACTGCTACTGTATGAACTGGCTACAGTCAATCACACTGATACTGTTTGAACTAGCTACAGTCAATTACATTGCTACTGTATGAACTAGCTACAGTCAATCACACTGCTACTGTATGAACTAGCTACAGTCAGTCACACTGCTACTGTATGAACTAGCTACAGTCCCAATGATACACAATATGAACTAGCTACAGTCAATCACACTGCTACTGTATGAACTAGCTACAGTCCCAATGATACACAATATGAACTAGCAACAGTCAATCACACTGCTACTGTATGAACTAGCTACAGTCAATCACACTGCTAATGTATGAACTAGCTGCAGTCAATCACACTGCTACTGTATGAACTGGCTACAGTCAATCACACTGATACTGTTTGAACTAGCTACAGTCAATCACATTGCTACTGTATGAACTAGCTACAGTCAATCACACTGCTACTGTATGAACTAGCTACAGTCAGTCACACTGCTACTGTATGAACTAGCTACAGTCCCAATGATACACAATATGAACTAGCTACAGTCAATCACACTGCTACTGTATGAACTAGCTACAGTCCCAATGATACACAATATGAACTAGCAACAGTCAATCACACTGCTACTGTATGAACTAGCTACAGTCAATCACACTGCTACTGTATGAACTAGCTACAATCAATCACACTGCTACTGTATGAACTAGCTACAGTCAATCACACTGCTACTGTATGAACTAGCTACAGTCAATCACACTGCTACTGTATGAACTAGCGACAGTCCCAATGATACACTGTACGAACTAGCTACAGTCAATCACACTGCTACTGTATGAACTAGCTACAGTCAATCACACTGCTACTGTATGAACTACCTACATTCAATCACACTGCTACTGTATGAACTAACTACAGTCCCAATGCTACAGAATATGAACTAGCTACAGTCGCAATGCTACATTATATGAACTAGCTACAGTCAATCACACTGCAACTGTATGAACTAGCTACAGTCAATCACACTGCTACTGTATGAACTAGCTACAGTCAATTACACTGCTACTGTATGAACTACCTACATTCAATCACACTGCTACTGTATGAAATAGCTACAGTCCCAATGCTACATTATATGAACTAGCTACAGTCAATCACACTGCTACTGTATGAACTATCTACAGTCCCAATGCTACACAATATGAACTAGCTAGTCCCAATGCTACATTATATGAACTAGCTACAGTCAATCACACTGCTACTGTATGAACTAGCTACAGTCAATCACACTGCTACTATATGAACTAGCTATAGTCAATCACACTGCTACTGTATGAACTACCTACATTCAATCACACTGCTACTGTATGAACTAGCTACAGTCCCAATGCTACAGAATATGAACTAGCTACAGTCCCAATGCTACATTATATGAACTAGCTACAGTCAATCACACTGCTACTGTATGAACTAGCTACAGTCCCAATGCTACATTATATGAACTAGCTACAGTCAATCACACTGCTACTGTATGAACTAGCTACAGTCAATCACACTGCTACTATATGAACTAGCTATAGTCAATCACACTGCTACTGTATGAACTACCTACATTCAATCACACTGCTACTGTATGAACTAGCTACAGTCCCAATGCTACAGAATATGAACTAGCTACAGTCCCAATGCTACATTATATGAACTAGCTACAGTCAATCACACTGCTACTGTATGAACTAGCTACAGTCCCAATGCTACATTATATGAACTAGCCACAGTCAATCACACTGCTACTGTATGAACTAGCTACAGTCAATCACACTGCTACTGTATGAACTACCTACATTCAATCACACTGCTACTGTATGAACTAGCTACAGTCCCAATGCTACATTATATGAACTAGCTACAGTCAATCACACTGCTACTGTATCAACTAGCTACAATCAATCACACTGCTACTGTATCAACTAGCTACAGTCCCAATGCTACACAATATGAACTAGCTACAGTCCCAATGCTACATTATATGAACTAGCTACAGTCAATCACATTGCTACTGTATGAACTAGCTACAGTCAATCACACTGCTACTGTATGAACTAGCTACAGTCATTCACACTGCTACTGTGTGAACTAGCTACAGTCAATCACACTGCTACTGTATGAACTAGCTACAGTCCCAATGCTACATTATATGAACTAGCTACAGTCAATTACACTGCTACTGGATGAACTAGCTACAGTCAATCACACTACTACTTTGTGAACTAGCTACAGTCAATCACACTGCTACTGTATGAACTAGCTACAGTCAGTCACACTGCTACTGTTTGAACTAGCGACAGTCCCAATGCTACACGATATGAACTAGATACAGTCCAAATGCTACATGATATGAACTTGCTACAGTCAATCACACTGCTACTGTATCTACAGTCCCAATGATACACTATATGAACGAGCTACAGTCAATCACACTGCTACTGTATAAACTAGCTACAGTCATTCACACTGCTACTGTATGAACTAGCTACAGTCCCAATGCTACAGTATGAACTAGCTACAGTCAATCACACTGCTACTGTAAGAACTAGCTACAGTCAATCACACTGCTACTGTATGAACTAGCTACAGTCAATCACACTGCTACTGTATGAACTAGCTACAGTCCCAATGCTGCATTATATTAACTAGCTACAGTCAATCATACTGCTACTGTATGACCTAGCTTCAGTAAATCACACTGCTACTGTATGAACTAGCTACAGTACCAATGCTACACAATATGAACTAGCTACAGTCAATCACACTGCTACTGTATGAACTAGCTACAATCAATCACACTGCTACTGTATGAACTAGCTACAGTCAATCACACTGCTACTGTATGAACTAGCGACAGTCCCAATGCTACACTATGTGAACTAGCTACAGTCAATCACACTGCTACTGTATGAACTAGCTACAGTCAGTCACACTGCTACTGTATGAACTAGCTACAGTCAATCACACTGCTACTGTATGAACTAGCTCCAGTCAGTCACACTGCTACTGTATGAACTAGCTACAGTCCCAATGATACACAATATGAACTAGCTACAGTCAATCACACTGCTACTGTATGAACTAGCTACAATCAATAACACTGCTACTGTATGAACTAGCTACAGTCAATCACACCGCTACTGTATGAACTAGCTACAGTGAATCATACTGCTACTGTATGAACTAGCTACAGTCAATCACACTGCCAATGTATGAACTAGCTACAGTCAATCACACTGCTACTGTATGAACAAGCTACAATCAATCACACTGCTACTGTATGAACTAGCTACAGTCCCAATGATACACAATATGAACTAGGTACAGTCAATCACACTGCTACTGTATGAACTAGCTACAGTCAGTCACACTGCTACTGTATGAACTAGCTACAGTCCCAATGCTACACAATATGAACTAGCTACAGTCAATCACACTGCTACTGTGTGAACTAGCTACAGTCAATCACACTGCTACTGTATGAACTAGCTACAGTCCCAATGCTACATTATATGAAATAGGTACAGTCAATCACACTGCTACTGTATGAACTAGCTACAGTCAATCACACTACTACTGTATGAACTATCTACAGTCAATCACACTGCTACTGTATGAACTAGCTACAGTCAGTCACACTGCTACTGTATGAACTAGCGACAGTCCCAGTGCTACACGATATGAACTAGATACAGTCCAAATGCTACATGATATGAACTTGCTACAGTCAATCACACTGCTACTGTATGAACTAGCTACAGTCCCAATGATACACTATATGAACGAGCTACAGTCAATCACACTGCTACTGTATGACCTAGCTTCAGTAAATCACACTGCTACTGTATGAACTAGCTACAATCAATCACACTGCTACTGTGTGAACTAGCTACAATCAATCACACTGCTACTGTATGAACTAGCTACAATCAATCACACTGCTACTGTATGAACTAGCTACAGTCAATCACACTGCTACTGTATGAACTAGCGACAGTCCCAATGCTACACTATGTGAACTAGCTACAGTCAATCACACTGCTACTGTATGAACTAGCTACAGTCAGTCACACTGCTACTGTATGAACTAGCTACAGTCAATCACACTGCTACTGTAGGAACTAGCTCCAGTCAGTCACACTGCTACTGTATGAACTAGCTACAGTCCCAATGATACACAATATGAACTAGCTACAGTCAATCACACTGCTACTGTATGAACTAGCTACAGTCAATCACACTGCTACTGTATGAACTAGCTACAGTAAATCACACTGCTATTGTATGAACTAGCGACAGTCCCAATGCTACACTATGTGAACTAGCTACAGTCAATCACACTGCTACTGTATGAACTAGCTACAGTCCCAATGATACACAATATGAACTAGGTACAGTCAATCACACTGCTACTGTATGAACTAGCTACAGTCAATCACACTGCTACTGTATCAACTAGCTACAGTCAATCACACTGCTACTGTATGAACTAGCTCCAGTCAGTCACACTGCTACTGTATGAACTAGCTACAGTCCCAATGATACACAATATGAACTAGCTACAGTCAATCACACTGCTACTGTATGAACTAGCTACATTCAATCGCACCTCTACTGTATGAACTAGCTACAGTCAGTCACACTGCTACAGTGTGAACTAGCTACAGTCCCAATGCTACATTATATGAACTAGCTACAGTCAATCACACTGCTACTGTATGAACTATCTACAGTCAATCACACTGCTACTGTATGAAATAGGTACAGTCAATCACACTGCTACTGTATGAACTAGCTACAGTCAATCACACTGCTACTGTATGAACTATCTACAGTCAATCACACTGCTACTGTATGAACTAGCTACAGTCAGTCACACTGCTACTGTATGAACTAGCGACAGTCCCAATGCTACATGATATGAGCTAGATACAGTCCCAATGCTACATGATATGAACTTGCTACAGTCAATCACACTGCTACTGTATGAACTAGCTACAGTCCCAATGATACACTATATGAACGAGCTACAGTCAATCACACTGCTACTGTATGAACTAGCTACAGCCCCAATGCTGCATTATATGAACTAGCTACAGTCAATCACACTGCTACTGTATGACCTAGCTACAGTAAATCACACTGCTACTGTATGAACTAGCTACAGTACCAATGCTACACAATATGAACTAGCTACAGTCCCAATGCTACATGATATAAACGAGCTACAGTCAATCACACTGCTACTGTATGAACTAGCTACAGTCAATCACACTGCTACTGTATGAACTAGCTACAATCAATCACACTGCTACTGTATGAACTAGCTACAGTCAATCACACTGCTACTGTATGACCTAGCGACAGTCCCAATGCTACACTATGTGAACTAGCTACAGTCAATCACACTGCTACTGTATGAACTAGCTACAGTCAGTCACACTGCTACTGTTTGAACTAGCTACAGTCAATCACACTGCTACTGTATGAACTAGCTACAGTCAGTCACACTGCTACTGTTTGAACTAGCTACAGTCAATCACACTGCTACTGTATGAACTAGCTACAGTCCCAATGATACACAATATGAACTGGCTACAGTCAATCACACTGCTACTGTATGAACTAGCTACAGTCAATCACACTGCTACTGTATGAACTAGCGACAGTCCCAATGCTACACTATGTGAACTAGCTACAGTCAATCACACTGCTACTGTATGAACTAGCTACAGTCAGTCACACTGCTACTGTATGAACTAGCTACAGTCAATCACACTGCTACTGTAGGAACTAGCTCCAGTCAGTCACACTGCTACTGTATGAACTAGCTACAGTCCCAATGATACACAATATGAACTAGCTACAGTCAATCACACTGCTACTGTATGAACTAGCTACAGTCAATCACACTGCTACTGTATGAACTAGCTACAGTAAATCACACTGCTACTGTATGAACTAGCGACAGTCCCAATGCTACACTATGTGAACTAGCTACAGTCAATCACACTGCTACTGTATGAACTAGCTACAGTCCCAATGATACACAATATGAACTAGGTACAGTCAATCACACTGCTACTGTATGAACTAGCTACAGTCAATCACACTGCTACTGTATCAACTAGCTACAGTCAATCACACTGCTACTGTATGAACTAGCTCCAGTCAGTCACACTGCTACTGTATGAACTAGCTACAGTCCCAATGATACACAATATGAACTAGCTACAGTCAATCACACTGCTACTGTATGAACTAGCTACAGTCAATCACACTGCTACTGTATCAACTAGCTACAGTCAATCACACTGCTAATGTATGAACTAGCTGCAGTCAATCACACTGCTACTGTATGAACTAGCGACAGTCCCAATGCTACACTATGTGAACTAGCTACAGTCAATCACACTGCTACTGTATGAACTAGCTCCAGTCAGTCACACTGCTACTGTATGAACTAGCTACAGTCCCAATGATACACAATATGAACTAGCTACAGTCAATCACACTGCTACTGTATGAACTAGCTACATTCAATCGCACCTCTACTGTATGAACTAGCTACAGTCAGTCACACTGCTACAGTGTGAACTAGCTACAGTCCCAATGCTACATTATATGAACTAGCTACAGTCAATCACACTGCTACTGTATGAACTATCTACAGTCAATCACACTGCTACTGTATGAACTAGCTACAGTCAGTCACACTGCTACTGTATGAACTAGCGACCGTCCCAATGCTACATGATATGAGCTAGATACAGTCCCAATGCTACATGATATGAACTTGCTACAGTCAATCACACTGCTACTGTATGAACTAGCTACAGTCCCAATGATACACTATATGAACGAGCTACAGTCAATCACACTGCTACTGTATGAACTAGCTACAGTAAATCACACTGCTACTGTATGAACTAGCTACAGTACCAATGCTACACAATATGAACTAGCTACAGTCCCAATGCTACATGATATAAACGAGCTACAGTCAATCACACTGCTACTGTATGAACTAGCTACAGTCAATCACACTGCTACTGTATGAACTAGCTACAATCAATCACACTGCTACTGTATGAACTAGCTACAGTCAATCACACTGCTACTGTATGACCTAGCGACAGTCCCAATGCTACACTATGTGAACTAGCTACAGTCAATCACACTGCTACTGTATGAACTAGCTACAGTCAGTCACACTGCTACTGTTTGAACTAGCTACAGTCAATCACACTGCTACTGTATGAATTAGCTACAGTCAGTCACACTGCTACTGTTTGAACTAGCTACAGTCAATCACACTGCTACTGTATGAACTAGCTACAGTCAATCACACTGCTACTGTATGAACTAGCTACAGTCAGTCACACTGCTACTGTATGAACTAGCTACAGTCCCAATGATACACAATATGAACTGGCTACAGTCAATCACACTGCTACTGTATGGACTAGCCACAGTCAATCACACTGCTACTGTATAAACTAGCTACAATCAATCACACTGCTACTGTATGAACTAGCTACAGTCAATCACACTGCTACTGTATAAACTCGCTAAAGTCCGAATGCTTTCTGTATAAACTAGCTGCAGTCAATCACACTGCTACTGTATAAACTTGCTACAGTCAATCACACTGCTACTGTATGAACTAGCTACCGTCAATCACACTGCTACTGTATCAACTAGCTACAGTCAATCACACTGCTAATGTATGAACTAGCTGGAGTCAATCACACTGCTACTGTATGAACTAGCTAGAGTCAATCACACTGATACTGTATGAACTAGCTGGAGTCAATCACACTGCTACTGTATGAACTAGCTACAGTCAATCACACTGATACTGTTTGAACTAGCTACAGTCAATCACACTGCTACTGTATGAACTAGCTACAGTCAGTCAAACTGCTACTGTATGAACTAGCTACAGTCAATCACACTGCTACTGTATGAACTAGCTACAGTCAGTCAAACTGCTACTGTATGAACTAGCTACAGTCAATCACACTGCTACTGTATGAACTAGCTACAGTCAGTCAAACTGCTACTGTGTGAACTAGCTACAGTCAATCACACTGCTACTGTATGAACTAGCTACAGTCCCAATGATACACAATATGAACTAGGTACAGTCAATCACACTGCTACTGTATCAACTAGCTACAGTCAATCACACTGCTACTGTATTAACTAGCTACAGTCAATCGCACCTCTACTGTATGAACTAGCTACAATCAGTCACACTGCTACTGTATGAACTAGCTACAGTCCCAATGCTACACAATATGAACTAGCTACAGTCAATCACACTGCTACTGTATGAACTAGCTACAGTCAATCACACTGCTACTGTATGAAATAGCTACAGTCAATCACACTGCTACTGTATGAACTATCTACAGTCAATCACACTGCTACTGTATGAACTATCTACAGTCAATCACACTGCTACTGTATGAACTAGCTACAGTCAGTCACACTGCTACTGTATGAACTAGCGACAGTCCCAATGCTACACGATATGAGCTAGATACAGTCCCAATGCTACATGATATGAACTTGCTACAGTCAATCACACTGCTACTGTATGAACTAGCTACAGCCCCAATGCTGCATTATATGAACTAGCTACAGTCAAACACACTGCTACTGTATAAACTAGCTGCAGTCAATCACACTGCTACTGTATAAACTTGCTACAGTCAATCACACTGCTACTGTATGAACTAGCTACCGTCAATCACACTGCTACTGTATGAACTAGCTACAGTCAATCACACTGATACTGTTTGAACTAGCTACAGTCAGTCAAACTGCTACTGTATGAACTAGCTACAGTCAATCACACTGCTACTGTATGAACTAGCTACAGTCAGTCACACTGCTACTGTATGGACAAGCTACAATCAATCACACTGCTACTGTATGAACTAGCTACAGTCCCAATGCTACAGTATGAACTAGCTACAGTCAATCACACTGCTACTGTATGAACTAGCTACAGTCAATCACACTGCTACTGTATGAACTAGCTACAGTCCCAATGCTACATTATATGAACTAGCTACAGTCCCAATGATACACTATATGAACTAGCTACAGTCAATCACACTGCTACTGTATGAACTAGCTACAGTCCCAATGATACACTATATGAACTAGCTACAGTCAATCACACTGCTACTGTATGAACTAGCTACAGTCCCAATGCTACATTATGTGAACTAGCTACAGTCCCAATGATACACTATATGAACTAGCTACAGTCAATCACACCGCTACTGTATGAACTAGCTACAGTGAATCATACTGCTACTGTATGAACTAGCTACAGTAAATCACACTGCTACTGTATGAACTAGCTACAGTACCAATGCTACACAATATGAACTAGCTACAGTCCCAATGCTACATGATATAAACTAGCTACAGTCAGTCACACTGCTACTGTTTGAACTAGCTACAGTCAATCACACTGCTACTGTATGAACTAGCTACAGCCCCAATGCTGCATTATATGAACTAGCTACAGTCAATCACACTGCTACTGTATGACCTAGCTACAGTAAATCACACTGCTACTGTATGAACTAGCTACAGTACCAATGCTACACAATATGAACTAGCTACAGTCCCAATGCTACATGATATAAACGAGCTACAGTCAATCACACTGCTACTGTATGAACTAGCTACAGTCAATCACACTGCTACTGTATGACCTAGCGACAGTCCCAATGCTACACTATGTGAACTAGCTACAGTCAATCACACTGCTACTGTATGAACTAGCTACAGTCAGTCACACTGCTACTGTTTGAACTAGCTACAGTCAATCACACTGCTACTGTATGAACTAGCTACAGTCAGTCACACTGCTACTGTTTGAACTAGCTACAGTCAATCACACTGCTACTGTATGAACTAGCTACAGTCAGTCACACTGCTACTGTTTGAACTAGCTACAGTCAATCACACTGCTACTGTATGAACTAGCTACAGTCAATCACACTGCTACTGTATGAACTAGCTACAGTAAGTCACACTGCTACTGTATGAACTAGCTACAGTCCCAATGATACACAATATGAACTGGCTACAGTCAATCACACTGCTACTGTATGGACTAGCCACAGTCAATCACACTGCTACTGTATAAACTAGCTACAATCAATCACACTGCTACTGTATGAACTAGCTACAGTCAATCACACTGCTACTGTATAAACTCGCTACAGTCCGAATGCTTTCTGTATAAACTAGCTGCAGTCAATCACACTGCTACTGTATAAACTTGCTACAGTCAATCACACTGCTACTGTATGAACTAGCTACCGTCAATCACACTGCTACTGTATCAACTAGCTACAGTCAATCACACTGCTAATGTATGAACTAGCTGGAGTCAATCACACTGCTACTGTATGAACTAGCTAGAGTCAATCACACTGATACTGTATGAACTAGCTGGAGTCAATCACACTGCTACTGTATGAACTAGCTACAGTCAATCACACTGATACTGTATGAACTAGCTACAGTCAGTCACACTGCTACTGTATGAACTAGCGACAGTCCCAATGCTACACGATATGAGCTAGATACAGTCCCAATGCTACATGATATGAACTTGCTACAGTCAATCACACTGCTACTGTATGAACTAGCTACAGCCCCAATGCTGCATTATATGAACTAGCTACAGTCAAACACACTGCTACTGTATAAACTAGCTGCAGTCAATCACACTGCTACTGTATAAACTTGCTACAGTCAATCACACTGCTACTGTATGAACTAGCTACCGTCAATCACACTGCTACTGTATGAACTAGCTACAGTCAATCACACTGATACTGTTTGAACTAGCTACAGTCAGTCAAACTGCTACTGTATGAACTAGCTACAGTCAATCACACTGCTACTGTATGAACTAGCTACAGTCAGTCACACTGCTACTGTATGGACAAGCTACAATCAATCACACTGCTACTGTATGAACTAGCTACAGTCCCAATGCTACAGTATGAACTAGCTACAGTCAATCACACTGCTACTGTATGAACTAGCTACAGTCAATCACACTGCTACTGTATGAACTAGCTACAGTCCCAATGCTACATTATATGAACTAGCTACAGTCCCAATGATACACTATATGAACTAGCTACAGTCAATCACACTGCTACTGTATGAACTAGCTACAGTCCCAATGATACACTATATGAACTAGCTACAGTCAATCACACTGCTACTGTATGAACTAGCTACAGTCCCAATGCTACATTATGTGAACTAGCTACAGTCCCAATGATACACTATATGAACTAGCTACAGTCAATCACACCGCTACTGTATGAACTAGCTACAGTGAATCATACTGCTACTGTATGAACTAGCTACAGTAAATCACACTGCTACTGTATGAACTAGCTACAGTACCAATGCTACACAATATGAACTAGCTACAGTCCCAATGCTACATGATATAAACGAGCTACAGTCAATCACACTGCGACTGTATGAACTAGCTACAGTCAATCACACTGCTACTGTATGAACTAGCTACAGCCCCAATGCTGCATTATATGAACTAGCTACAGTCAATCACACTGCTACTGTATGACCTAGCTACAGTAAATCACACTGCTACTGTATGAACTAGCTACAGTACCAATGCTACACAATATGAACTAGCTACAGTCCCAATGCTACATGATATAAACGAGCTACAGTCAATCAAACTGCTACTGTATGAACTAGCTACAGTCAATCACACTGCTACTGTATGAACTAGCTACAATCAATCACACTGCTACTGTATGAACTAGCTACAGTCAATCACACTGCTACTGTATGACCTAGCGACAGTCCCAATGCTACACTATGTGAACTAGCTACAGTCAATCACACTGCTACTGTATGAACTAGCTACAGTCAGTCACACTGCTACTGTTTGAACTAGCTACAGTCAATCACACTGCTACTGTATGAACTAGCTACAGTCAATCACACTGCTACTGTATGAACTAGCTACAGTCAGTCACACTGCTACTGTATGAACTAGCTACAGTCCCAATGATACACAATATGAACTGGCTACAGTCAATCACACTGCTACTGTATGGACTAGCCACAGTCAATCACACTGCTACTGTATAAACTAGCTACAATCAATCACACTGCTACTGTATGAACTAGCTACAGTCAATCACACTGCTACTGTATAAACTCGCTACAGTCCGAATGCTTTCTGTATAAACTAGCTGCAGTCAATCACACTGCTACTGTATAAACTTGCTACAGTCAATCACACTGCTACTGTATAAACTTGCTACAGTCAATCACACTGCTACTGTATGAACTAGCTACCGTCAATCACAATGCTACTGTATCAACTAGCTACAGTCAATCACACTGCTAATGTATGAACTAGCTGGAGTCAATCACACTGCTACTGTATGAACTAGGTAGAGTCAATCACACTGATACTGTATGAACTAGCTGGAGTCAATCACACTGCTACTGTATGAACTAGCTACAGTCAATCACACTGATACTGTTTGAACTAGCTACAGTCAATCACACTGCTACTGTATGAACTAGCTACAGTCAATCACACTGCTACTGTATGAACTAGCTACAGTCAGTCAAACTGCTACTGTATGAACTAGCTACAGTCAATCACACTGCTACTGTATGAACTAGCTACAGTCAGTCAAACTGCTACTGTGTGAACTAGCTACAGTCAATCACACTGCTACTGTATGAACTAGCTACAGTCCCAATGATACACAATATGAACTAGGTACAGTCAATCACACTGCTACTGTATCAACTAGCTACAGTCAATCACACTGCTACTGTATTAACTAGCTACAGTCAATCGCACCTCTACTGTATGAACTAGCTACAGTCAGTCACACTGCTACTGTATGAACTAGCTACAGTCCCAATGCTACACAATATGAACTAGCTACAGTCAATCACACTGCTACTGTATGAACTAGCTACAGTCAATCACACTGCTACTGTATGAAATAGCTACAGTCAATCACACTGCTACTGTATGAACTATCTACAGTCAATCACACTGCTACTGTATGAACTATCTACAGTCAATCACACTGCTACTGTATGAACTAGCTACAGTCAGTCACACTGCTACTGTATGAACTAGCGACAGTCCCAATGCTACACGATATGAGCTAGATACAGTCCCAATGCTACATGATATGAACTTGCTACAGTCAATCACACTGCTACTGTATGAACTAGCTACAGCCCCAATGCTGCATTATATGAACTAGCTACAGTCAAACACACTGCTACTGTATAAACTAGCTGCAGTCAATCACACTGCTACTGTATAAACTTGCTACAGTCAATCACACTGCTACTGTATGAACTAGCTACCGTCAATCACACTGCTACTGTATGAACTAGCTACAGTCAATCACACTGATACTGTTTGAACTAGCTACAGTCAGTCAAACTGCTACTGTATGAACTAGCTACAGTCAATCACACTGCTACTGTATGAACTAGCTACAGTCAGTCACACTGCTACTGTATGGACAAGCTACAATCAATCACACTGCTACTGTATGAACTAGCTACAGTCCCAATGCTACAGTATGAACTAGCTACAGTCAATCACACTGCTACTGTATGAACTAGCTACAGTCAATCACACTGCTACTGTATGAACTAGCTACAGTCAATCACACTGCTACTGTATGAACTAGCTACAGTACCAATGCTACACAATATGAACTAGCTACAGTCCCAATGCTACATGATATAAACGAGCTACAGTCAATCACACTGCTAATGTATGAACTAGCTACAGTCAATCACACTGCTACTGTATGAACTAGCTACAGTCCCAATGCTACATTATGTGAACTAGCTACAGTCCCAATGATACACTATATGAACAGTAGCAGTGCTACATACAGTAGCAGTGTGATTGACTGTAGCTGAACTAGCTACAGTCAATCACACTGCTACTGTATGAACTAGCTACATTATATGAACTAGCTACAGTCAATCACACTGCTACTGGATGAACTAGCTACAGTCCCAATGATACACTATATGAACTAGCTACAGTCAATCACACTGCTACTGTATGAACTAGCTACAGTCCCAATGCTACATTATATGAACTAGCTACAGTCAATTACACTGCTACTGGATGAACTAGCTACAGTCAATCACACTACTACTTTGTGAACTAGCTACAGTCAATCACACTGCTACTGTATGAACTAGCTACAGTCAGTCACACTGCTACTGTAAGAACTAGCTACAGTCAATCACACTGCTACTGTATGAACTAGCTACAGTCAATCACACTGCTACTGTATGAACTAGCGACAGTCCCAATGCTACACGATATGAACTAGATACAGTCCAAATGCTACATGATATGAACTTGCTACAGTCAATCACACTGCTACTGTATCTACAGTCCCAATGATACACTATATGAACGAGCTACAGTCAATCACACTGCTACTGTATAAACTAGCTACAGTCAATCACACTGCTACTGTATGAACTAGCTACAGTCCCAATGCTACAGTATGAACTAGCTACAGTCAATCACACTGCTACTGTAAGAACTAGCTACAGTCAATCACACTGCTACTGTATGAACTAGCTACAGTCAATCACACTGCTACTGTATGAACTAGCTACAGTCCCAATGCTGCATTATATTAACTAGCTACAGTCAATCATACTGCTACTGTATGACCTAGCTTCAGTAAATCACACTGCTACTGTATGAACTAGCTACAGTACCAATGCTACACAATATGAACTAGCTACAGTCAATCACACTGCTACTGTATGAACTAGCTACAATCAATCACACTGCTACTGTATGAACTAGCTACAGTCAATCACACTGCTACTGTATGAACTAGCGACAGTCCCAATGCTACACTATGTGAACTAGCTACAGTCAATCACACTGCTACTGTGTGAACTAGCTACAGTCAATCACACTGCTACTGTATGAACTAGCTACAGTCAATCACACTGCTACTGTATGAACTAGCTACAGTCAATCACACTGCTACTGTATAAACTCGCTACAGTCAATCACACTGCTACTGTATGAACTAGCTACAGTCCGAATGCTTACTGTATAAACTAGCTGTAGTCAATCACACTGCTACTGTATAAACTCGCTACAGTCAATCACACTGCTACTGTATGAACTAGCTACAGTCCGAATGCTTACTGTATAAACTAGCTGTAGTCAATCACACTGCTACTGTATAAACTTGCAACAGTCAATCACACTGCTACTGTATGAACTAGCTACAGTCAATCACACTGCTACTGTATACACTTGCAACAGTCAATCACACTGCTACTGTATGAACTAGCTACAGTCAATCACACTGCTACTGTATCAACTAGCTACAGTCAATCACACTGCTAATGTATGAACTAGCTGCAGTCAATCACACTGCTACTGTATGAACTAGCTAAAGTCAATCACACTGCAAATGTATGAACTAGCTGCAGTCAATCACACTGCTACTGTATGAACTAGCTACAGTCCCAATGATACACAATATGAACTAGCTACAGTCAATCACACTGCTACTGTATCAACTAGCTACAGTCAATCACACTGCTACTGTATGAACTAGCTACATTCAATCGCACCTCTACTGTATGAACTAGCTACAGTCAGTCACACTGCTACTGTATGAACTAGCTACAGTCCCAATGCTACACAATATGAACTAGCTACAGTCAATCACACTGCTACTGTTTGAACTAGCTACAGTCAATCACACTGCTACTGTATGAACTAGCTACAGTCCCAATGCTACATTATATGAACTAGCTACAGTCAATCACACTGCTACTGTATGAACTATATACAGTCAATCACACTGCTACTGTATGAACTAGCTACAGTCCCAATGCTACATTATATGAACTAGCTACAGTCAATCACACTGCTACTGTATGAACTAGCTACAGTCAGTCACACTGCTACTGTATGAACTAGCGACAGTCCCAATGCTACACGATATGAGCTAGATACAGTCCCAATGCTACATGATATGAACTTGCTACAGTCAATCACACTGCTACTGTATGAACTAGCTACAGTCCCAATGATACACTATATGAACGAGCTACAGTCAATCACACTGCTACTGTATGAACTAGCTACAGTCAATCACACTGCTACTGTATGAACTAGCTACAGCCCCAATGCTGCATTATATGAACTAGCTACAGTCAATCACACTGCTACTGTATGACCTAGCTACAGTAAATCACACTGCTACTGTATGAACTAGCTACAGTACCAATGCTACACAATATGAACTAGCTACAGTCCCAATGCTACATGACATAAACGAGCTACAGTCAATCACACTGCTACTGTATGAACTAGCTACAGTCAATCACACTGCTACTGTATGACCTAGCGACAGTCCCAATGCTACATTATATGAACTAGCTACAGTCAATTACACTGCTACTGGATGAACTAGCTACAGTCAATCACACTACTACTTTGTGAACTAGCTACAGTCAATCACACTGCTACTGTATGAACTAGCTACAGTCAGTCACACTGCTACTGTATGAACTAGCGACAGTCCCAATGCTACACGATATGAACTAGATACAGTCCAAATGCTACATGATATGAACTTGCTACAGTCAATCACACTGCTACTGTATCTACAGTCCCAATGATACACTATATGAACGAGCTACAGTCAATCACACTGCTACTGTATAAACTAGCTACAGTCAATCACACTGCTACTGTATGAACTAGCTACAGTCCCAATGCTACAGTATGAACTAGCTACAGTCAATCACACTGCTACTGTAAGAACTAGCTACAGTCAATCACACTGCTACTGTATGAACTAGCTACAGTCAATCACACTGCTACTGTATGAACTAGCTACAGTCCCAATGCTGCATTATATTAACTAGCTACAGTCAATCATACTGCTACTGTATGACCTAGCTTCAGTAAATCACACTGCTACTGTATGAACTAGCTACAGTACCAATGCTACACAATATGAACTAGCTACAGTCAATCACACTGCTACTGTATGAACTAGCTACAATCAATCACACTGCTACTGTATGAACTAGCTACAGTCAATCACACTGCTACTGTATGAACTAGCGACAGTCCCAATGCTACACTATGTGAACTAGCTACAGTCAATCACACTGCTACTGTGTGAACTAGCTACAGTCAATCACACTGCTACTGTATGAACTAGCTACAGTCAATCACACTGCTACTGTATGAACTAGCTACAGTCAATCACACTGCTACTGTATAAACTCGCTACAGTCAATCACACTGCTACTGTATGAACTAGCTACAGTCCGAATGCTTACTGTATAAACTAGCTGTAGTCAATCACACTGCTACTGTATAAACTTGCAACAGTCAATCACACTGCTACTGTATGAACTAGCTACAGTCAATCACACTGCTACTGTATAAACTTGCAACAGTCAATCACACTGCTACTGTATGAACTAGCTACAGTCAATCACACTGCTACTGTATCAACTAGCTACAGTCAATCACACTGCTAATGTATGAACTAGCTGCAGTCAATCACACTGCTACTGTATGAACTAGCTAAAGTCAATCACACTGCAAATGTATGAACTAGCTGCAGTCAATCACACTGCTACTGTATGAACTAGCTACAGTCCCAATGATACACAATATGAACTAGCTACAGTCAATCACACTGCTACTGTATCAACTAGCTACAGTCAATCACACTGCTACTGTATGAACTAGCTACATTCAATCGCACCTCTACTGTATGAACTAGCTACAGTCAGTCACACTGCTACTGTATGAACTAGCTACAGTCCCAATGCTACACAATATGAACTAGCTACAGTCAATCACACTGCTACTGTTTGAACTAGCTACAGTCAATCACACTGCTACTGTATGAACTAGCTACAGTCCCAATGCTACATTATATGAACTAGCTACAGTCAATCACACTGCTACTGTATGAACTATCTACAGTCAATCACACTGCTACTGTATGAACTAGCTACAGTCCCAATGCTACATTATATGAACTAGCTACAGTCAATCACACTGCTACTGTATGAACTAGCGACAGTCCCAATGCTACACGATATGAGCTAGATACAGTCCCAATGCTACATGATATGAACTTGCTACAGTCAATCACACTGCTACTGTATGAACTAGCTACAGTCAATCACACTGCTACTGTATAAACTCGCTAAAGTCCGAATGCTTTCTGTATAAACTAGCTGCAGTCAATCACACTGCTACTGTATAAACTTGCTACAGTCAATCACACTGCTACTGTATGAACTAGCTACCGTCAATCACACTGCTACTGTATCAACTAGCTACAGTCAATCACACTGCTAATGTATGAACTAGCTGGAGTCAATCACACTGCTACTGTATGAACTAGCTAGAGTCAATCACACTGATACTGTATGAACTAGCTGGAGTCAATCACACTGCTACTGTATGAACTAGCTACAGTCAATCACACTGATACTGTTTGAACTAGCTACAGTCAATCACACTGCTACTGTATGAACTAGCTACAGTCAGTCAAACTGCTACTGTATGAACTAGCTACAGTCAATCACACTGCTACTGTATGAACTAGCTACAGTCAGTCAAACTGCTACTGTATGAACTAGCTACAGTCAATCACACTGCTACTGTATGAACTAGCTACAGTCAGTCAAACTGCTACTGTGTGAACTAGCTACAGTCAATCACACTGCTACTGTATGAACTAGCTACAGTCCCAATGATACACAATATGAACTAGGTACAGTCAATCACACTGCTACTGTATCAACTAGCTACATTCAATCGCACCTCTACTGTATGAACTAGCTACAGTCAATCACACTGCTACTGTATGAAATAGCTACAGTCAATCACACTGCTACTGTATGAACTATCTACAGTCAATCACACTGCTACTGTATGAACTATCTACAGTCAATCACACTGCTACTGTATGAACTAGCTACAGTCAGTCACACTGCTACTGTATGAACTAGCGACAGTCCCAATGCTACACGATATGAGCTAGATACAGTCCCAATGCTACATGATATGAACTTGCTACAGTCAATCACACTGCTACTGTATGAACTAGCTACAGCCCCAATGCTGCATTATATGAACTAGCTACAGTCAAACACACTGCTACTGTATAAACTAGCTGCAGTCAATCACACTGCTACTGTATAAACTTGCTACAGTCAATCACACTGCTACTGTATGAACTAGCTACCGTCAATCACACTGCTACTGTATGAACTAGCTACAGTCAATCACACTGATACTGTTTGAACTAGCTACAGTCAGTCAAACTGCTACTGTATGAACTAGCTACAGTCAATCACACTGCTACTGTATGAACTAGCTACAGTCAGTCACACTGCTACTGTATGGACAAGCTACAATCAATCACACTGCTACTGTATGAACTAGCTACAGTCCCAATGCTACAGTATGAACTAGCTACAGTCAATCACACTGCTACTGTATGAACTAGCTACAGTCAATCACACTGCTACTGTATGAACTAGCTACAGTCCCAATGCTACATTATATGAACTAGCTACAGTCCCAATGATACACTATATGAACTAGCTACAGTCAATCACACTGCTACTGTATGAACTAGCTACAGTCCCAATGATACACTATATGAACTAGCTACAGTCAATCACACTGCTACTGTATGAACTAGCTACAGTCCCAATGCTACATTATGTGAACTAGCTACAGTCCCAATGATACACTATATGAACTAGCTACAGTCAATCACACCGCTACTGTATGAACTAGCTACAGTGAATCATACTGCTACTGTATGAACTAGCTACAGTAAATCACACTGCTACTGTATGAACTAGCTACAGTACCAATGCTACACAATATGAACTAGCTACAGTCCCAATGCTACATGATATAAACGAGCTACAGTCAATCACACTGCGACTGTATGAACTAGCTACAGTCAATCACACTGCTACTGTATGAACTAGCTACAGCCCCAATGCTGCATTATATGAACTAGCTACAGTCAATCACACTGCTACTGTATGACCTAGCTACAGTAAATCACACTGCTACTGTATGAACTAGCTACAGTACCAATGCTACACAATATGAACTAGCTACAGTCCCAATGCTACATGATATAAACGAGCTACAGTCAATCACACTGCTACTGTATGAACTAGCTACAGTCAATCACACTGCTACTGTATGAACTAGCTACAATCAATCACACTGCTACTGTATGAACTAGCTACAGTCAATCACACTGCTACTGTATGACCTAGCGACAGTCCCAATGCTACACTATGTGAACTAGCTACAGTCAATCACACTGCTACTGTATGAACTAGCTACAGTCAGTCACACTGCTACTGTTTGAACTAGCTACAGTCAATCACACTGCTACTGTATGAACTAGCTACAGTCAGTCACACTGCTACTGTTTGAACTAGCTACAGTCAATCACACTGCTACTGTATGAACTAGCTACAGTCAATCACACTGCTACTGTATGAACTAGCTACAGTCAGTCACACTGCTACTGTATGAACTAGCTACAGTCCCAATGATACACAATATGAACTGGCTACAGTCAATCACACTGCTACTGTATGGACTAGCCACAGTCAATCACACTGCTACTGTATAAACTAGCTACAATCAATCACACTGCTACTGTATGAACTAGCTACAGTCAATCACACTGCTACTGTATAAACTCGCTACAGTCCGAATGCTTTCTGTATAAACTAGCTGCAGTCAATCACACTGCTACTGTATAAACTTGCTACAGTCAATCACACTGCTACTGTATGAACTAGCTACCGTCAATCACACTGCTACTGTATCAACTAGCTACAGTCAATCACACTGCTAATGTATGAACTAGCTGGAGTCAATCACACTGCTACTGTATGAACTAGCTAGAGTCAATCACACTGATACTGTATGAACTAGCTGGAGTCAATCACACTGCTACTGTATGAACTAGCTACAGTCAATCACACTGATACTGTATGAACTAGCTACAGTCAGTCACACTGCTACTGTATGAACTAGCGACAGTCCCAATGCTACACGATATGAGCTAGATACAGTCCCAATGCTACATGATATGAACTTGCTACAGTAAATCACACTGCTACTGTATGAACTAGCTACAGCCCCAATGCTGCATTATATGAACTAGCTACAGTCAAACACACTGCTACTGTATAAACTAGCTGCAGTCAATCACACTGCTACTGTATAAACTTGCTACAGTCAATCACACTGATACTGTTTGAACTAGCTACAGTCAGTCAAACTGCTACTGTATGAACTAGCTACAGTCAATCACACTGCTACTGTATGAACTAGCTACAGTCAGTCACACTGCTACTGTATGGACAAGCTACAATCAATCACACTGCTACTGTATGAACTAGCTACAGTCCCAATGCTACAGTATGAACTAGCTACAGTCAATCACACTGCTACTGTATGAACTAGCTACAGTCAATCACACTGCTACTGTATGAACTAGCTACAGTCCCAATGCTACATTATATGAACTAGCTACAGTCCCAATGATACACTATATGAACTAGCTACAGTCAATCACACTGCTACTGTATGAACTAGCTACAGTCCCAATGATACACTATATGAACTAGCTACAGTCAATCACACTGCTACTGTATGAACTAGCTACAGTCCCAATGCTACATTATGTGAACTAGCTACAGTCCCAATGATACACTATATGAACTAGCTACAGTCAATCACACCGCTACTGTATGAACTAGCTACAGTGAATCATACTGCTACTGTATGAACTAGCTACAGTAAATCACACTGCTACTGTATGAACTAGCTACAGTACCAATGCTACACAATATGAACTAGCTACAGTCCCAATGCTACATGATATAAACGAGCTACAGTCAATCACACTGCGACTGTATGAACTAGCTACAGTCAATCACACTGCTACTGTATGAACTAGCTACAGCCCCAATGCTGCATTATATGAACTAGCTACAGTCAATCACACTGCTACTGTATGACCTAGCTACAGTAAATCACACTGCTACTGTATGAACTAGCTACAGTACCAATGCTACACAATATGAACTAGCTACAGTCCCAATGCTACATGATATAAACGAGCTACAGTCAATCACACTGCTACTGTATGAACTAGCTACAGTCAATCACACTGCTACTGTATGAACTAGCTACAATCAATCACACTGCTACTGTATGAACTAGCTACAGTCAATCACACTGCTACTGTATGACCTAGCGACAGTCCCAATGCTACACTATGTGAACTAGCTACAGTCAATCACACTGCTACTGTATGAACTAGCTACAGTCAGTCACACTGCTACTGTTTGAACTAGCTACAGTCAATCACACTGCTACTGTATGAACTAGCTACAGTCAATCACACTGCTACTGTATGAACTAGCTACAGTCAGTCACACTGCTACTGTATGAACTAGCTACAGTCCCAATGATACACAATATGAACTGGCTACAGTCAATCACACTGCTACTGTATGGACTAGCCACAGTCAATCACACTGCTACTGTATAAACTAGCTACAATCAATCACACTGCTACTGTATGAACTAGCTACAGTCAATCACACTGCTACTGTATAAACTCGCTACAGTCCGAATGCTTTCTGTATAAACTAGCTGCAGTCAATCACACTGCTACTGTATAAACTTGCTACAGTCAATCACACTGCTACTGTATAAACTTGCTACAGTCAATCACACTGCTACTGTATGAACTAGCTACCGTCAATCACACTGCTACTGTATCAACTAGCTACAGTCAATCACACTGCTAATGTATGAACTAGCTGGAGTCAATCACACTGCTACTGTATGAACTAGGTAGAGTCAATCACACTGATACTGTATGAACTAGCTGGAGTCAATCACACTGCTACTGTATGAACTAGCTACAGTCAATCACACTGATACTGTTTGAACTAGCTACAGTCAATCACACTGCTACTGTATGAACTAGCTACAGTCAATCACACTGCTACTGTATGAACTAGCTACAGTCAGTCAAACTGCTACTGTATGAACTAGCTACAGTCAATCACACTGCTACTGTATGAACTAGCTACAGTCAGTCAAACTGCTACTGTGTGAACTAGCTACAGTCAATCACACTGCTACTGTATGAACTAGCTACAGTCCCAATGATACACAATATGAACTAGGTACAGTCAATCACACTGCTACTGTATCAACTAGCTACAGTCAATCACACTGCTACTGTATTAACTAGCTACAGTCAATCGCACCTCTACTGTATGAACTAGCTACAATCAGTCACACTGCTACTGTATGAACTAGCTACAGTCCCAATGCTACACAATATGAACTAGCTACAGTCAATCACACTGCTACTGTATGAACTAGCTACAGTCAATCACACTGCTACTGTATGAAATAGCTACAGTCAATCACACTGCTACTGTATGAACTATCTACAGTCAATCACACTGCTACTGTATGAACTATCTACAGTCAATCACACTGCTACTGTATGAACTAGCTACAGTCAGTCACACTGCTACTGTATGAACTAGCGACAGTCCCAATGCTACACGATATGAGCTAGATACAGTCCCAATGCTACATGATATGAACTTGCTACAGTCAATCACACTGCTACTGTATGAACTAGCTACAGCCCCAATGCTGCATTATATGAACTAGCTACAGTCAAACACACTGCTACTGTATAAACTAGCTGCAGTCAATCACACTGCTACTGTATAAACTTGCTACAGTCAATCACACTGCTACTGTATGAACTAGCTACCGTCAATCACACTGCTACTGTATGAACTAGCTACAGTCAATCACACTGATACTGTTTGAACTAGCTACAGTCAGTCAAACTGCTACTGTATGAACTAGCTACAGTCAATCACACTGCTACTGTATGAACTAGCTACAGTCAGTCACACTGCTACTGTATGGACAAGCTACAATCAATCACACTGCTACTGTATGAACTAGCTACAGTCCCAATGCTACAGTATGAACTAGCTACAGTCAATCACACTGCTACTGTATGAACTAGCTACAGTCAATCACACTGCTACTGTATGAACTAGCTACAGTCCCAATGCTACATTATATGAACTAGCTACAGTCCCAATGATACACTATATGAACTAGCTACAGTCAATCACACTGCTACTGTATGAACTAGCTACAGTCCCAATGATACACTATATGAACTAGCTACAGTCAATCACACTGCTACTGTATGAACTAGCTACAGTCCCAATGCTACATTATGTGAACTAGCTACAGTCCCAATGATACACTATATGAACTAGCTACAGTCAATCACACCGCTACTGTATGAACTAGCTACAGTGAATCATACTGCTACTGTATGAACTAGCTACAGTAAATCACACTGCTACTGTATGAACTAGCTACAGTACCAATGCTACACAATATGAACTAGCTACAGTCCCAATGCTACATGATATAAACGAGCTACAGTCAATCACACTGCGACTGTATGAACTAGCTACAGTCAATCACACTGCTACTGTATGAACTAGCTACAGCCCCAATGCTGCATTATATGAACTAGCTACAGTCAATCACACTGCTACTGTATGACCTAGCTACAGTAAATCACACTGCTACTGTATGAACTAGCTACAGTACCAATGCTACACAATATGAACTAGCTACAGTCCCAATGCTACATGATATAAACGAGCTACAGTCAATCACACTGCTACTGTATGAACTAGCTACAGTCAATCACACTGCTACTGTATGAACTAGCTACAATCAATCACACTGCTACTGTATGAACTAGCTACAGTCAATCACACTGCTACTGTATGACCTAGCGACAGTCCCAATGCTACACTATGTGAACTAGCTACAGTCAATCACACTGCTACTGTATGAACTAGCTACAGTCAGTCACACTGCTACTGTTTGAACTAGCTACAGTCAATCACACTGCTACTGTATGAACTAGCTACAGTCAGTCACACTGCTACTGTTTGAACTAGCTACAGTCAATCACACTGCTACTGTATGAACTAGCTACAGTCAATCACACTGCTACTGTATGAACTAGCTACAGTCAGTCACACTGCTACTGTATGAACTAGCTACAGTCCCAATGATACACAATATGAACTGGCTACAGTCAATCACACTGCTACTGTATGGACTAGCCACAGTCAATCACACTGCTACTGTATAAACTAGCTACAATCAATCACACTGCTACTGTATGAACTAGCTACAGTCAATCACACTGCTACTGTATAAACTCGCTACAGTCCGAATGCTTTCTGTATAAACTAGCTGCAGTCAATCACACTGCTACTGTATAAACTTGCTACAGTCAATCACACTGCTACTGTATGAACTAGCTACCGTCAATCACACTGCTACTGTATCAACTAGCTACAGTCAATCACACTGCTAATGTATGAACTAGCTGGAGTCAATCACACTGCTACTGTATGAACTAGCTAGAGTCAATCACACTGATACTGTATGAACTAGCTGGAGTCAATCACACTGCTACTGTATGAACTAGCTACAGTCAATCACACTGATACTGTATGAACTAGCTACAGTCAGTCACACTGCTACTGTATGAACTAGCGACAGTCCCAATGCTACACGATATGAGCTAGATACAGTCCCAATGCTACATGATATGAACTTGCTACAGTCAATCACACTGCTACTGTATGAACTAGCTACAGCCCCAATGCTGCATTATATGAACTAGCTACAGTCAAACACACTGCTACTGTATAAACTAGCTGCAGTCAATCACACTGCTACTGTATAAACTTGCTACAGTCAATCACACTGATACTGTTTGAACTAGCTACAGTCAGTCAAACTGCTACTGTATGAACTAGCTACAGTCAATCACACTGCTACTGTATGAACTAGCTACAGTCAGTCACACTGCTACTGTATGGACAAGCTACAATCAATCACACTGCTACTGTATGAACTAGCTACAGTCCCAATGCTACAGTATGAACTAGCTACAGTCAATCACACTGCTACTGTATGAACTAGCTACAGTCAATCACACTGCTACTGTATGAACTAGCTACAGTCCCAATGCTACATTATATGAACTAGCTACAGTCCCAATGATACACTATATGAACTAGCTACAGTCAATCACACTGCTACTGTATGAACTAGCTACAGTCCCAATGATACACTATATGAACTAGCTACAGTCAATCACACTGCTACTGTATGAACTAGCTACAGTCCCAATGCTACATTATGTGAACTAGCTACAGTCAATCACACTGCTACTGTATGACCTAGCTACAGTAAATCACACTGCTACTGTATGAACTAGCTACAGTACCAATGCTACACAATATGAACTAGCTACAGTCCCAATGCTACATGATATAAACGAGCTACAGTCAATCACACTGCTACTGTATGAACTAGCTACAGTCAATCACACTGCTACTGTATGAACTAGCTACAATCAATCACACTGCTACTGTATGAACTAGCTACAGTCAATCACACTGCTACTGTATGACCTAGCGACAGTCCCAATGCTACACTATGTGAACTAGCTACAGTCAATCACACTGCTACTGTATGAACTAGCTACAGTCAGTCACACTGCTACTGTTTGAACTAGCTACAGTCAATCACACTGCTACTGTATGAACTAGCTACAGTCAATCACACTGCTACTGTATGAACTAGCTACAGTCAGTCACACTGCTACTGTATGAACTAGCTACAGTCCCAATGATACACAATATGAACTGGCTACAGTCAATCACACTGCTACTGTATGGACTAGCCACAGTCAATCACACTGCTACTGTATAAACTAGCTACAATCAATCACACTGCTACTGTATGAACTAGCTACAGTCAATCACACTGCTACTGTATAAACTCGCTACAGTCCGAATGCTTTCTGTATAAACTAGCTGCAGTCAATCACACTGCTACTGTATAAACTTGCTACAGTCAATCACACTGCTACTGTATAAACTTGCTACAGTCAATCACACTGCTACTGTATGAACTAGCTACCGTCAATCACACTGCTACTGTATCAACTAGCTACAGTCAATCACACTGCTAATGTATGAACTAGCTGGAGTCAATCACACTGCTACTGTATGAACTAGGTAGAGTCAATCACACTGATACTGTATGAACTAGCTGGAGTCAATCACACTGCTACTGTATGAACTAGCTACAGTCAATCACACTGATACTGTTTGAACTAGCTACAGTCAATCACACTGCTACTGTATGAACTAGCTACAGTCAATCACACTGCTACTGTATGAACTAGCTACAGTCAGTCAAACTGCTACTGTATGAACTAGCTACAGTCAATCACACTGCTACTGTATGAACTAGCTACAGTCAGTCAAACTGCTACTGTGTGAACTAGCTACAGTCAATCACACTGCTACTGTATGAACTAGCTACAGTCCCAATGATACACAATATGAACTAGGTACAGTCAATCACACTGCTACTGTATCAACTAGCTACAGTCAATCACACTGCTACTGTATTAACTAGCTACAGTCAATCGCACCTCTACTGTATGAA
Organism: Argentina silus; assembly: GCF_951799395.1. NCBI lineage: Eukaryota > Metazoa > Chordata > Actinopteri > Argentiniformes > Argentinidae > Argentina > Argentina silus. The sequence continues at coordinate 18,824,308 of NC_139654.1, forward strand.
CTAGCTACAGTCAGTCACACTGCTACTGTATGAACTAGCTACAGTCCCAATGCTACACAATATGAACTAGCTACAGTCAATCACACTGCTACTGTATGAACTAGCTACAGTCAATCACACTGCTACTGTATGAAATAGCTACAGTCAATCACACTGCTACTGTATGAACTATCTACAGTCAATCACACTGCTACTGTATGAACTAGCTACAGTCAGTCACACTGCTACTGTATGAACTAGCGACAGTCCCAATGCTACACGATATGAGCTAGATACAGTCCCAATGCTACATGATATGAACTTGCTACAGTCAATCACACTGCTACTGTATGAACTAGCTACAGCCCCAATGCTGCATTATATGAACTAGCTACAGTCAAACACACTGCTACTGTATAAACTAGCTGCAGTCAATCACACTGCTACTGTATAAACTTGCTACAGTCAATCACACTGCTACTGTATGAACTAGCTACCGTCAATCACACTGCTACTGTATGAACTAGCTACAGTCAATCACACTGATACTGTTTGAACTAGCTACAGTCAGTCAAACTGCTACTGTATGAACTAGCTACAGTCAATCACACTGCTACTGTATGAACTAGCTACAGTCAGTCACACTGCTACTGTATGGACAAGCTACAATCAATCACACTGCTACTGTATGAACTAGCTACAGTCCCAATGCTACAGTATGAACTAGCTACAGTCAATCACACTGCTACTGTATGAACTAGCTACAGTCAATCACACTGCTACTGTATGAACTAGCTACAGTACCAATGCTACACAATATGAACTAGCTACAGTCCCAATGCTACATGATATAAACGAGCTACAGTCAATCACACTGCGACTGTATGAACTAGCTACAGTCAATCACACTGCTAATGTATGAACTAGCTACAGTCAATCACACTGCTACTGTATGAACTAGCTACAGTCCCAATGCTACATTATGTGAACTAGCTACAGTCCCAATGATACACTATATGAACAGTAGCAGTGCTACATACAGTAGCAGTGTGATTGACTGTAGCTGAACTAGCTACAGTCAATCACACTGCTACTGTATGAACTAGCTACATTATATGAACTAGCTACAGTCAATCACACTGCTACTGGATGAACTAGCTACAGTCCCAATGATACACTATATGAACAGTAGCAGTGCTACATACAGTAGCAGTGTGATTGACTGTAGCTGAACTAGCTACAGTCAATCACACTGCTACTGTATGAACTAGCTACATTATATGAACTAGCTACAGTCAATCACACTGCTACTGTATAAACTAGCTACAATCAATCACACTGCTACTGTATGAACTAGCTACAGTCAATCACACTGCTACTGTATAAACTCGCTACAGTCCGAATGCTTTCTGTATAAACTAGCTGCAGTCAATCACACTGCTACTGTATAAACTTGCTACAGTCAATCACACTGCTACTGTATGAACTAGCTACCGTCAATCACACTGCTACTGTATCAACTAGCTACAGTCAATCACACTGCTAATGTATGAACTAGCTGGAGTCAATCACACTGCTACTGTATGAACTAGCTAGAGTCAATCACACTGATACTGTATGAACTAGCTGGAGTCAATCACACTGCTACTGTATGAACTAGCTACAGTCAATCACACTGATACTGTATGAACTAGCTACAGTCAGTCACACTGCTACTGTATGAACTAGCGACAGTCCCAATGCTACACGATATGAGCTAGATACAGTCCCAATGCTACATGATATGAACTTGCTACAGTCAATCACACTGCTACTGTATGAACTAGCTACAGCCCCAATGCTGCATTATATGAACTAGCTACAGTCAAACACACTGCTACTGTATAAACTAGCTGCAGTCAATCACACTGCTACTGTATAAACTTGCTACAGTCAATCACACTGATACTGTTTGAACTAGCTACAGTCAGTCAAACTGCTACTGTATGAACTAGCTACAGTCAATCACACTGCTACTGTATGAACTAGCTACAGTCAGTCACACTGCTACTGTATGGACAAGCTACAATCAATCACACTGCTACTGTATGAACTAGCTACAGTCCCAATGCTACAGTATGAACTAGCTACAGTCAATCACACTGCTACTGTATGAACTAGCTACAGTCAATCACACTGCTACTGTATGAACTAGCTACAGTCCCAATGATACACTATATGAACTAGCTACAGTCAATCACACTGCTACTGTATGAACTAGCTACAGTCCCAATGCTACATTATGTGAACTAGCTACAGTCAATCACACTGCTACTGTATGACCTAGCTACAGTAAATCACACTGCTACTGTATGAACTAGCTACAGTACCAATGCTACACAATATGAACTAGCTACAGTCCCAATGCTACATGATATAAACGAGCTACAGTCAATCACACTGCTACTGTATGAACTAGCTACAGTCAATCACACTGCTACTGTATGAACTAGCTACAATCAATCACACTGCTACTGTATGAACTAGCTACAGTCAATCACACTGCTACTGTATGACCTAGCGACAGTCCCAATGCTACACTATGTGAACTAGCTACAGTCAATCACACTGCTACTGTATGAACTAGCTACAGTCAGTCACACTGCTACTGTTTGAACTAGCTACAGTCAATCACACTGCTACTGTATGAACTAGCTACAGTCAATCACACTGCTACTGTATGAACTAGCTACAGTCAGTCACACTGCTACTGTATGAACTAGCTACAGTCCCAATGATACACAATATGAACTGGCTACAGTCAATCACACTGCTACTGTATGGACTAGCCACAGTCAATCACACTGCTACTGTATAAACTAGCTACAATCAATCACACTGCTACTGTATGAACTAGCTACAGTCAATCACACTGCTACTGTATAAACTCGCTACAGTCCGAATGCTTTCTGTATAAACTAGCTGCAGTCAATCACACTGCTACTGTATAAACTTGCTACAGTCAATCACACTGCTACTGTATAAACTTGCTACAGTCAATCACACTGCTACTGTATGAACTAGCTACCGTCAATCACACTGCTACTGTATCAACTAGCTACAGTCAATCACACTGCTAATGTATGAACTAGCTGGAGTCAATCACACTGCTACTGTATGAACTAGGTAGAGTCAATCACACTGATACTGTATGAACTAGCTGGAGTCAATCACACTGCTACTGTATGAACTAGCTACAGTCAATCACACTGATACTGTTTGAACTAGCTACAGTCAATCACACTGCTACTGTATGAACTAGCTACAGTCAATCACACTGCTACTGTATGAACTAGCTACAGTCAGTCAAACTGCTACTGTATGAACTAGCTACAGTCAATCACACTGCTACTGTATGAACTAGCTACAGTCAGTCAAACTGCTACTGTGTGAACTAGCTACAGTCAATCACACTGCTACTGTATGAACTAGCTACAGTCCCAATGATACACAATATGAACTAGGTACAGTCAATCACACTGCTACTGTATCAACTAGCTACAGTCAATCACACTGCTACTGTATTAACTAGCTACAGTCAATCGCACCTCTACTGTATGAACTAGCTACAGTCAGTCACACTGCTACTGTATGAACTAGCTACAGTCCCAATGCTACACAATATGAACTAGCTACAGTCAATCACACTGCTACTGTATGAACTAGCTACAGTCAATCACACTGCTACTGTATGAAATAGCTACAGTCAATCACACTGCTACTGTATGAACTATCTACAGTCAATCACACTGCTACTGTATGAACTAGCTACAGTCAGTCACACTGCTACTGTATGAACTAGCGACAGTCCCAATGCTACACGATATGAGCTAGATACAGTCCCAATGCTACATGATATGAACTTGCTACAGTCAATCACACTGCTACTGTATGAACTAGCTACAGCCCCAATGCTGCATTATATGAACTAGCTACAGTCAAACACACTGCTACTGTATAAACTAGCTGCAGTCAATCACACTGCTACTGTATAAACTTGCTACAGTCAATCACACTGCTACTGTATGAACTAGCTACCGTCAATCACACTGCTACTGTATGAACTAGCTACAGTCAATCACACTGATACTGTTTGAACTAGCTACAGTCAGTCAAACTGCTACTGTATGAACTAGCTACAGTCAATCACACTGCTACTGTATGAACTAGCTACAGTCAGTCACACTGCTACTGTATGGACAAGCTACAATCAATCACACTGCTACTGTATGAACTAGCTACAGTCCCAATGCTACAGTATGAACTAGCTACAGTCAATCACACTGCTACTGTATGAACTAGCTACAGTCAATCACACTGCTACTGTATGAACTAGCTACAGTACCAATGCTACACAATATGAACTAGCTACAGTCCCAATGCTACATGATATAAACGAGCTACAGTCAATCACACTGCGACTGTATGAACTAGCTACAGTCAATCACACTGCTAATGTATGAACTAGCTACAGTCAATCACACTGCTACTGTATGAACTAGCTACAGTCCCAATGCTACATTATGTGAACTAGCTACAGTCCCAATGATACACTATATGAACAGTAGCAGTGCTACATACAGTAGCAGTGTGATTGACTGTAGCTGAACTAGCTACAGTCAATCACACTGCTACTGTATGAACTAGCTACATTATATGAACTAGCTACAGTCAATCACACTGCTACTGGATGAACTAGCTACAGTCCCAATGATACACTATATGAACTAGCTACAGTCAATCACACTGCTACTGTATGAACTAGCTACAGTCCCAATGCTACATTATATGAACTAGCTACAGTCAATTACACTGCTACTGGATGAACTAGCTACAGTCAATCACACTACTACTTTGTGAACTAGCTACAGTCAATCACACTGCTACTGTATGAACTAGCTACAGTCAGTCACACTGCTACTGTATGAACTAGCGACAGTCCCAATGCTACACGATATGAACTAGATACAGTCCAAATGCTACATGATATGAACTTGCTACAGTCAATCACACTGCTACTGTATCTACAGTCCCAATGATACACTATATGAACGAGCTACAGTCAATCACACTGCTACTGTATAAACTAGCTACAGTCAATCACACTGCTACTGTATGAACTAGCTACAGTCCCAATGCTACAGTATGAACTAGCTACAGTCAATCACACTGCTACTGTAAGAACTAGCTACAGTCAATCACACTGCTACTGTATGAACTAGCTACAGTCAATCACACTGCTACTGTATGAACTAGCTACAGTCCCAATGCTGCATTATATTAACTAGCTACAGTCAATCATACTGCTACTGTATGACCTAGCTTCAGTAAATCACACTGCTACTGTATGAACTAGCTACAGTACCAATGCTACACAATATGAACTAGCTACAGTCAATCACACTGCTACTGTATGAACTAGCTACAATCAATCACACTGCTACTGTATGAACTAGCTACAGTCAATCACACTGCTACTGTATGAACTAGCGACAGTCCCAATGCTACACTATGTGAACTAGCTACAGTCAATCACACTGCTACTGTGTGAACTAGCTACAGTCAATCACACTGCTACTGTATGAACTAGCTACAGTCAATCACACTGTTACTGTATGAACTAGCTACAGTCAATCACACTGCTACTGTATAAACTCGCTACAGTCAATCACACTGCTACTGTATGAACTAGCTACAGTCCGAATGCTTACTGTATAAACTAGCTGTAGTCAATCACACTGCTACTGTATAAACTTGCAACAGTCAATCACACTGCTACTGTATGAACTAGCTACAGTCAATCACACTGCTACTGTATAAACTTGCAACAGTCAATCACACTGCTACTGTATGAACTAGCTACAGTCAATCACACTGCTACTGTATCAACTAGCTACAGTCAATCACACTGCTAATGTATGAACTAGCTGCAGTCAATCACACTGCTACTGTATGAACTAGCTAAAGTCAATCACACTGCAAATGTATGAACTAGCTGCAGTCAATCACACTGCTACTGTATGAACTAGCTACAGTCCCAATGATACACAATATGAACTAGCTACAGTCAATCACACTGCTACTGTATCAACTAGCTACAGTCAATCACACTGCTACTGTATGAACTAGCTACATTCAATCGCACCTCTACTGTATGAACTAGCTACAGTCAGTCACACTGCTACTGTATGAACTAGCTACAGTCCCAATGCTACACAATATGAACTAGCTACAGTCAATCACACTGCTACTGTTTGAACTAGCTACAGTCAATCACACTGCTACTGTATGAACTAGCTACAGTCCCAATGCTACATTATATGAACTAGCTACAGTCAATCACATGCTACTGTATGAACTATCTACAGTCAATCACACTGCTACTGTATGAACTAGCTACAGTCCCAATGCTACATTATATGAACTAGCTACAGTCAATCACACTGCTACTGTATGAACTAGCTACAGTCAGTCACACTGCTACTGTATGAACTAGCGACAGTCCCAATGCTACACGATATGAGCTAGATACAGTCCCAATGCTACATGATATGAACTTGCTACAGTCAATCACACTGCTACTGTATGAACTAGCTACAGTCCCAATGATACACTATATGAACGAGCTACAGTCAATCACACTGCTACTGTATGAACTAGCTACAGTCAATCACACTGCTACTGTATGAACTAGCTACAGCCCCAATGCTGCATTATATGAACTAGCTACAGTCAATCACACTGCTACTGTATGACCTAGCTACAGTAAATCACACTGCTACTGTATGAACTAGCTACAGTACCAATGCTACACAATATGAACTAGCTACAGTCCCAATGCTACATGACATAAACGAGCTACAGTCAATCACACTGCTACTGTATGAACTAGCTACAGTCAATCACACTGCTACTGTATGACCTAGCGACAGTCCCAATGCTACATTATATGAACTAGCTACAGTCAATTACACTGCTACTGGATGAACTAGCTACAGTCAATCACACTACTACTTTGTGAACTAGCTACAGTCAATCACACTGCTACTGTATGAACTAGCTACAGTCAGTCACACTGCTACTGTATGAACTAGCGACAGTCCCAATGCTACACGATATGAACTAGATACAGTCCAAATGCTACATGATATGAACTTGCTACAGTCAATCACACTGCTACTGTATCTACAGTCCCAATGATACACTATATGAACGAGCTACAGTCAATCACACTGCTACTGTATAAACTAGCTACAGTCAATCACACTGCTACTGTATGAACTAGCTACAGTCCCAATGCTACAGTATGAACTAGCTACAGTCAATCACACTGCTACTGTAAGAACTAGCTACAGTCAATCACACTGCTACTGTATGAACTAGCTACAGTCAATCACACTGCTACTGTATGAACTAGCTACAGTCCCAATGCTGCATTATATTAACTAGCTACAGTCAATCATACTGCTACTGTATGACCTAGCTTCAGTAAATCACACTGCTACTGTATGAACTAGCTACAGTACCAATGCTACACAATATGAACTAGCTACAGTCAATCACACTGCTACTGTATGAACTAGCTACAATCAATCACACTGCTACTGTATGAACTAGCTACAGTCAATCACACTGCTACTGTATGAACTAGCTACAGTCAGTCACACTGCTACTGTATGAACTAGCGACAGTCCCAATGCTACACAATATGAACTAGCTACAGTCCCAATGCTACATGACATAAACGAGCTACAGTCAATCACACTGCTACTGTATGAACTAGCTACAGTCAATCACACTGCTACTGTATGACCTAGCGACAGTCCCAATGCTACACTATGTGAACTAGCTACAGTCAATCACACTGCTACTGTATGAACTAGCTACAGTCAGTCACACTGCTACTGTTTGAACTAGCTACAGTCAATCACACTGCTACTGTATGAACTAGCTACAGTCAGTCACACTGCTACTGTTTGAACTAGCTACAGTCAATCACACTGCTACTGTATGAACTAGCTACAGTCAGTCACACTGCTACTGTATGAACTAGCTACAGTCCCAATGATACACAATATGAACTAGCTACAGTCCCAATGATACACAATATGAACTAGCTACAGTCAATCACACTGCTACTGTATGAACTAGCTACAGTCAATCACACTGCTACTGTATAAACTAGCTACAATCAATCACACTGCTACTGTATGAACTAGCTACAGTCAATCACACTGCTACTGTATAAACTCGCTACAGTCCGAATGCTTACTGTATAAACTAGCTGCAGTCAATCACACTGCTACTGTATCAACTAGCTACAGTCAATCACACTGCTAATGTATGAACTAGCTGGAGTGAATCACACTGCTACTGTATGAACTAGCTACAGTCAATCACACTGATACTGTTTGAACTAGCTACAGTCAATCACACTGCTACTGTATGAACTAGCTACAGTCAGTCAAACTGCTACTGTATGAACTAGCTACAGTCAATCACACTGCTACTGTATGAACTAGCTACAGTCAGTCAAACTGCTACTGTATGAACTAGCTACAGTCAATCACACTGCTACTGTATGAACTAGCTACAGTCAGTCAAACTGCTACTGTGTGAACTAGCTACAGTCAATCACACTGCTACTGTATGAACTAGCTACAGTCCCAATGATACACAATATGAACTAGGTACAGTCAATCACACTGCTACTGTATCAACTAGCTACAGTCAATCACACTGCTACTGTATGAACTAGCTACAGTCAATCGCACCTCTACTGTATGAACTAGCTACAGTCAGTCACACTGCTACTGTATGAACTAGCTACAGTCCCAATGCTACACAATATGAACTAGCTACAGTCAATCACACTGCTACTGTATGAACTAGGTACAGTCAATCACACTGCTACTGTATGAACTAGCTACAGTCCCAATGCTACATTATATGAACTAGCTACAGTCAATCACACTGCTACTGTATGAAATAGGTACAGTCAATCACACTGCTACTGTATGAACTATCTACAGTCAATCACACTGCTACTGTATGAACTAGCTACAGTCAATCACACTGCTACTGTATGAACTAGCTACAGTCAGTCACACTGCTACTGTATGAACTAGCGACAGTCCCAATGCTACACGATATGAGCTAGATACAGTCCCAATGCTACATGATATGAACTTGCTACAGTCAATCACACTGCTACTGTATGAACTAGCTACAGTCCCAATGATACACTATATGAACGAGCTACAGTCAATCACACTGCTACTGTATGAACTAGCTACAGTCAATCACACTGCTACTGTATGAACTAGCTACAGCCCCAATGCTGCATTATATGAACTAGCTACAGTCAATCACACTGCTACTGTATGACCTAGCTACAGTAAATCACACTGCTACTGTATGAACTAGCTACAGTACCAATGCTACACAATATGAACTAGCTACAGTCCCAATGCTACATGACATAAACGAGCTACAGTCAATCACACTGCTACTGTATGAACTAGCTACAGTCAATCACACTGCTACTGTATGACCTAGCGACAGTCCCAATGCTACACTATGTGAACTAGCTACAGTCAATCACACTGCTACTGTATGAACTAGCTACAGTCAGTCACACTGCTACTGTTTGAACTAGCTACAGTCAATCACACTGCTACTGTATGAACTAGCTACAGTCAGTCACACTGCTACTGTTTGAACTAGCTACAGTCAATCACACTGCTACTGTATGAACTAGCTACAGTCAGTCACACTGCTACTGTATGAACTAGCTACAGTCCCAATGATACACAATATGAACTAGCTACAGTCAATCACACTGCTACTGTATGAACTAGCTACAGTCAATCACACTGCTACTGTATAAACTAGCTACAATCAATCACACTGCTACTGTATGAACTAGCTACAGTCAATCACACTGCTACTGTATAAACTCGCTACAGTCCGAATGCTTACTGTATAAACTAGCTGCAGTCAATCACACTGCTACTGTATCAACTAGCTACAGTCAATCACACTGCTAATGTATGAACTAGCTGGAGTGAATCACACTGCTACTGTATGAACTAGCTACAGTCAATCACACTGATACTGTTTGAACTAGCTACAGTCAATCACACTGCTACTGTATGAACTAGCTACAGTCAGTCAAACTGCTACTGTATGAACTAGCTACAGTCAATCACACTGCTACTGTATGAACTAGCTACAGTCAGTCAAACTGCTACTGTATGAACTAGCTACAGTCAATCACACTGCTACTGTATGAACTAGCTACAGTCAGTCAAACTGCTACTGTGTGAACTAGCTACAGTCAATCACACTGCTACTGTATGAACTAGCTACAGTCCCAATGATACACAATATGAACTAGGTACAGTCAATCACACTGCTACTGTATCAACTAGCTACAGTCAATCACACTGCTACTGTATGAACTAGCTACAGTCAATCGCACCTCTACTGTATGAACTAGCTACAGTCAGTCACACTGCTACTGTATGAACTAGCTACAGTCCCAATGCTACACAATATGAACTAGCTACAGTCAATCACACTGCTACTGTATGAACTAGGTACAGTCAATCACACTGCTACTGTATGAACTAGCTACAGTCCCAATGCTACATTATATGAACTAGCTACAGTCAATCACACTGCTACTGTATGAAATAGGTACAGTCAATCACACTGCTACTGTATGAACTATCTACAGTCAATCACACTGCTACTGTATGAACTAGCTACAGTCAATCACACTGCTACTGTATGAACTAGCTACAGTCAGTCACACTGCTACTGTATGAACTAGCGACAGTCCCAATGCTACACGATATGAGCTAGATACAGTCCCAATGCTACATGATATGAACTTGCTACAGTCAATCACACTGCTACTGTATGAACTAGCTACAGTCCCAATGATACACTATATGAACGAGCTACAGTCAATCACACTGCTACTGTATGAACTAGCTACAGTCAATCACACTGCTACTGTATGAACTAGCTACAGCCCCAATGCTGCATTATATGAACTAGCTACAGTCAATCACACTGCTACTGTATGACCTAGCTACAGTAAATCACACTGCTACTGTATGAACTAGCTACAGTACCAATGCTACACAATATGAACTAGCTACAGTCCCAATGCTACATGACATAAACGAGCTACAGTCAATCACACTGCTACTGTATGAACTAGCTACAGTCAATCACACTGCTACTGTATGACCTAGCGACAGTCCCAATGCTACACTATGTGAACTAGCTACAGTCAATCACACTGCTACTGTATGAACTAGCTACAGTCAGTCACACTGCTACTGTTTGAACTAGCTACAGTCAATCACACTGCTACTGTATGAACTAGCTACAGTCAGTCACACTGCTACTGTTTGAACTAGCTACAGTCAATCACACTGCTACTGTATGAACTAGCTACAGTCAGTCACACTGCTACTGTATGAACTAGCTACAGTCCCAATGATACACAATATGAACTAGCTACAGTCAATCACACTGCTACTGTATGAACTAGCTACAGTCAATCACACTGCTACTGTATAAACTAGCTACAATCAATCACACTGCTACTGTATGAACTAGCTACAGTCAATCACACTGCTACTGTATAAACTCGCTACAGTCCGAATGCTTACTGTATAAACTAGCTGCAGTCAATCACACTGCTACTGTATCAACTAGCTACAGTCAATCACACTGCTAATGTATGAACTAGCTGGAGTGAATCACACTGCTACTGTATGAACTAGCTACAGTCAATCACACTGATACTGTTTGAACTAGCTACAGTCAATCACACTGCTACTGTATGAACTAGCTACAGTCAGTCAAACTGCTACTGTATGAACTAGCTACAGTCAATCACACTGCTACTGTATGAACTAGCTACAGTCAGTCAAACTGCTACTGTATGAACTAGCTACAGTCAATCACACTGCTACTGTATGAACTAGCTACAGTCAGTCAAACTGCTACTGTGTGAACTAGCTACAGTCAATCACACTGCTACTGTATGAACTAGCTACAGTCCCAATGATACACAATATGAACTAGGTACAGTCAATCACACTGCTACTGTATCAACTAGCTACAGTCAATCACACTGCTACTGTATGAACTAGCTACAGTCAATCGCACCTCTACTGTATGAACTAGCTACAGTCAGTCACACTGCTACTGTATGAACTAGCTACAGTCCCAATGCTACACAATATGAACTAGCTACAGTCAATCACACTGCTACTGTATGAACTAGGTACAGTCAATCACACTGCTACTGTATGAACTAGCTACAGTCCCAATGCTACATTATATGAACTAGCTACAGTCAATCACACTGCTACTGTATGAAATAGGTACAGTCAATCACACTGCTACTGTATGAACTATCTACAGTCAATCACACTGCTACTGTATGAACTAGCTACAGTCAATCACACTGCTACTGTATGAACTAGCTACAGTCAGTCACACTGCTACTGTATGAACTAGCGACAGTCCCAATGCTACACGATTTGAGCTAGATACAGTCCCAATGCTACATGATATGAACTTGCTACAGTCAATCACACTGCTACTGTATGAACTAGCTACAGCCCCAATGCTGCATTATATGAACTAGCTACAGTCAAACACACTGCTACTGTATGACCTAGCTACAGTAAATCACACTGCTACTGTATGAACTAGCTACAGTACCAATGCTACACAATATGAACTAGCTACAGTCCCAATGCTACATGATATAAACAAGCTACAGTCAATCACACTGCTACTGTATGAACTAGCTACAGTCAATCACACTGCTACTGTATGAACTAGCTACAATCAATCACACTGCTACTGTATGAACTAGCTACAGTCAATCACACTGCTACTGTATGACCTAGCGACAGTCCCAATGCTACACTATGTGAACTAGCTACAGTCAATCACACTGCTACTGTATGAACTAGCTACAGTCAGTCACACTGCTACTGTATGAACTAGCTACAGTCAGTCACACTGCTACTGTTTGAACTAGCTACAGTCAATCACACTGCTACTGTATGAACTAGCTACAGTCAGTCACACTGCTACTGTATGAACTGGCTACAGTCAATCACACTGCTACTGTATGAACTAGGTAGAGTCAATCACACTGATACTGTATGAACTAGCTACAGTCAGTCACACTGCTACTGTATGAACTAGCTACAGTCAATCACACTGCTACTGTATGGACTAGCTACAGTCAATCACACTGATACTGTTTGAACTAGCTACAGTCAATCACACTGCTACTGTATGACCTAGCGACAGTCCCAATGCTACACTATGTGAACTAGCTACAGTCAATCACACTGCTACTGTATGAACTAGCTACAGTCAGTCACACTGCTACTGTTTGAACTAGCTACAGTCAATCACACTGCTACTGTATGAACTAGCTACAGTCAGTCACACTGCTACTGTATGAACTAGCTACAGTCCCAATGCTACAGTATGAACTAGCTACAGTCAATCACACTGCTACTGTATGAACTAGCTACAGTCAATCACACTGCTACTGTATGAACTAGCTACAGTCCCAATGCTACATTATATGAACTAGCTACAGTCCCAATGATACACTATATGAACTAGCTACAGTCAATCACACTGCTACTGTATGAACTAGCTACAGTCCCAATGATACACTATATGAACTAGCTACAGTCAATCACACTGCTACTGTATGAACTAGCTACAGTCCCAATGCTACATTATGTGAACTAGCTACAGTCCCAATGATACACTATATGAACTAGCTACAGTCAATCACACCGCTACTGTATGAACTAGCTACAGTGAATCATACTGCTACTGTATGAACTAGCTACAGTAAATCACACTGCTACTGTATGAACTAGCTACAGTACCAATGCTACACAATATGAACTAGCTACAGTCCCAATGCTACATGATATAAACGAGCTACAGTCAATCACACTGCGACTGTATGAACTAGCTACAGTCAATCACACTGCTACTGTATGAACTAGCTACAGCCCCAATGCTGCATTATATGAACTAGCTACAGTCAATCACACTGCTACTGTATGACCTAGCTACAGTAAATCACACTGCTACTGTATGAACTAGCTACAGTACCAATGCTACACAATATGAACTAGCTACAGTCCCAATGCTACATGATATAAACGAGCTACAGTCAATCACACTGCTACTGTATGAACTAGCTACAGTCAATCACACTGCTACTGTATGAACTAGCTACAATCAATCACACTGCTACTGTATGAACTAGCTACAGTCAATCACACTGCTACTGTATGACCTAGCGACAGTCCCAATGCTACACTATGTGAACTAGCTACAGTCAATCACACTGCTACTGTATGAACTAGCTACAGTCAGTCACACTGCTACTGTTTGAACTAGCTACAGTCAATCACACTGCTACTGTATGAACTAGCTACAGTCAATCACACTGCTACTGTATGAACTAGCTACAGTCAGTCACACTGCTACTGTATGAACTAGCTACAGTCCCAATGATACACAATATGAACTGGCTACAGTCAATCACACTGCTACTGTATGGACTAGCCACAGTCAATCACACTGCTACTGTATAAACTAGCTACAATCAATCACACTGCTACTGTATGAACTAGCTACAGTCAATCACACTGCTACTGTATAAACTCGCTACAGTCCGAATGCTTTCTGTATAAACTAGCTGCAGTCAATCACACTGCTACTGTATAAACTTGCTACAGTCAATCACACTGCTACTGTATGAACTAGCTACCGTCAATCACACTGCTACTGTATCAACTAGCTACAGTCAATCACACTGCTAATGTATGAACTAGCTGGAGTCAATCACACTGCTACTGTATGAACTAGGTAGAGTCAATCACACTGATACTGTATGAACTAGCTGGAGTCAATCACACTGCTACTGTATGAACTAGCTACAGTCAATCACACTGATACTGTTTGAACTAGCTACAGTCAATCACACTGCTACTGTATGAACTAGCTACAGTCAATCACACTGCTACTGTATGAACTAGCTACAGTCAGTCAAACTGCTACTGTATGAACTAGCTACAGTCAATCACACTGCTACTGTATGAACTAGCTACAGTCAGTCAAACTGCTACTGTGTGAACTAGCTACAGTCAATCACACTGCTACTGTATGAACTAGCTACAGTCCCAATGATACACAATATGAACTAGGTACAGTCAATCACACTGCTACTGTATCAACTAGCTACAGTCAATCACACTGCTACTGTATTAACTAGCTACAGTCAATCGCACCTCTACTGTATGAACTAGCTACAGTCAGTCACACTGCTACTGTATGAACTAGCTACAGTCCCAATGCTACACAATATGAACTAGCTACAGTCAATCACACTGCTACTGTATGAACTAGCTACAGTCAATCACACTGCTACTGTATGAAATAGCTACAGTCAATCACACTGCTACTGTATGAACTAGCTACAGTCAGTCACACTGCTACTGTATGAACTAGCGACAGTCCCAATGCTACACGATATGAGCTAGATACAGTCCCAATGCTACATGATATGAACTTGCTACAGTCAATCACACTGCTACTGTATGAACTAGCTACAGCCCCAATGCTGCATTATATGAACTAGCTACAGTCAAACACACTGCTACTGTATAAACTAGCTGCAGTCAATCACACTGCTACTGTATAAACTTGCTACAGTCAATCACACTGCTACTGTATGAACTAGCTACCGTCAATCACACTGCTACTGTATGAACTAGCTACAGTCAATCACACTGATACTGTTTGAACTAGCTACAGTCAGTCAAACTGCTACTGTATGAACTAGCTACAGTCAATCACACTGCTACTGTATGAACTAGCTACAGTCAGTCACACTGCTACTGTATGGACAAGCTACAATCAATCACACTGCTACTGTATGAACTAGCTACAGTCCCAATGCTACAGTATGAACTAGCTACAGTCAATCACACTGCTACTGTATGAACTAGCTACAGTCAATCACACTGCTACTGTATGAACTAGCTACAGTACCAATGCTACACAATATGAACTAGCTACAGTCCCAATGCTACATGATATAAACGAGCTACAGTCAATCACACTGCGACTGTATGAACTAGCTACAGTCAATCACACTGCTAATGTATGAACTAGCTACAGTCAATCACACTGCTACTGTATGAACTAGCTACAGTCCCAATGCTACATTATGTGAACTAGCTACAGTCCCAATGATACACTATATGAACAGTAGCAGTGCTACATACAGTAGCAGTGTGATTGACTGTAGCTGAACTAGCTACAGTCAATCACACTGCTACTGTATGAACTAGCTACATTATATGAACTAGCTACAGTCAATCACACTGCTACTGGATGAACTAGCTACAGTCCCAATGATACACTATATGAACTAGCTACAGTCAATCACACTGCTACTGTATGAACTAGCTACAGTCCCAATGCTACATTATATGAACTAGCTACAGTCAATTACACTGCTACTGGATGAACTAGCTACAGTCAATCACACTACTACTTTGTGAACTAGCTACAGTCAATCACACTGCTACTGTATGAACTAGCTACAGTCAGTCACACTGCTACTGTAAGAACTAGCTACAGTCAATCACACTGCTACTGTATGAACTAGCTACAGTCAATCACACTGCTACTGTATGAACTAGCGACAGTCCCAATGCTACACGATATGAACTAGATACAGTCCAAATGCTACATGATATGAACTTGCTACAGTCAATCACACTGCTACTGTATCTACAGTCCCAATGATACACTATATGAACGAGCTACAGTCAATCACACTGCTACTGTATAAACTAGCTACAGTCAATCACACTGCTACTGTATGAACTAGCTACAGTCCCAATGCTACAGTATGAACTAGCTACAGTCAATCACACTGCTACTGTAAGAACTAGCTACAGTCAATCACACTGCTACTGTATGAACTAGCTACAGTCAATCACACTGCTACTGTATGAACTAGCTACAGTCCCAATGCTGCATTATATTAACTAGCTACAGTCAATCATACTGCTACTGTATGACCTAGCTTCAGTAAATCACACTGCTACTGTATGAACTAGCTACAGTACCAATGCTACACAATATGAACTAGCTACAGTCAATCACACTGCTACTGTATGAACTAGCTACAATCAATCACACTGCTACTGTATGAACTAGCTACAGTCAATCACACTGCTACTGTATGAACTAGCGACAGTCCCAATGCTACACTATGTGAACTAGCTACAGTCAATCACACTGCTACTGTGTGAACTAGCTACAGTCAATCACACTGCTACTGTATGAACTAGCTACAGTCAATCACACTGCTACTGTATGAACTAGCTACAGTCAATCACACTGCTACTGTATAAACTCGCTACAGTCAATCACACTGCTACTGTATGAACTAGCTACAGTCCGAATGCTTACTGTATAAACTAGCTGTAGTCAATCACACTGCTACTGTATAAACTTGCAACAGTCAATCACACTGCTACTGTATGAACTAGCTACAGTCAATCACACTGCTAATGTATGAACTAGCTGCAGTCAATCACACTGCTACTGTATGAACTAGCTAAAGTCAATCACACTGCAAATGTATGAACTAGCTGCAGTCAATCACACTGCTACTGTATGAACTAGCTACAGTCAATCACACTGCTACTGTATCAACTAGCTACAGTCAATCACACTGCTACTGTATGAACTAGCTACATTCAATCGCACCTCTACTGTATGAACTAGCTAGAGTCAGTCACACTGCTACTGTATGAACTAGCTACAGTCCCAATGCTACACAATATGAACTAGCTACAGTCAATCACACTGCTACTGTTTGAACTAGCTACAGTCAATCACACTGCTACTGTATGAACTAGCTACAGTCCCAATGCTACATTATATGAACTAGCTACAGTCAATCACACTGCTACTGTATGAACTATCTACAGTCAATCACACTGCTACTGTATGAACTAGCTACAGTCCCAATGCTACATTATATGAACTAGCTACAGTCAATCACACTGCTACTGTATGAACTAGCTACAGTCAGTCACACTGCTACTGTATGAACTAGCGACAGTCCCAATGCTACACGATATGAGCTAGATACAGTCCCAATGCTACATGATATGAACTTGCTACAGTCAATCACACTGCTACTGTATGAACTAGCTACAGTCCCAATGATACACTATATGAACGAGCTACAGTCAATCACACTGCTACTGTATGAACTAGCTACAGTCAATCACACTGCTACTGTATGAACTAGCTACAGCCCCAATGCTGCATTATATGAACTAGCTACAGTCAATCACACTGCTACTGTATGACCTAGCTACAGTAAATCACACTGCTACTGTATGAACTAGCTACAGTACCAATGCTACACAATATGAACTAGCTACAGTCCCAATGCTACATGACATAAACGAGCTACAGTCAATCACACTGCTACTGTATGAACTAGCTACAGTCAATCACACTGCTACTGTATGACCTAGCGACAGTCCCAATGCTACATTATATGAACTAGCTACAGTCAATTACACTGCTACTGGATGAACTAGCTACAGTCAATCACACTACTACTTTGTGAACTAGCTACAGTCAATCACACTGCTACTGTATGAACTAGCTACAGTCAGTCACACTGCTACTGTATGAACTAGCGACAGTCCCAATGCTACACGATATGAACTAGATACAGTCCAAATGCTACATGATATGAACTTGCTACAGTCAATCACACTGCTACTGTATCTACAGTCCCAATGATACACTATATGAACGAGCTACAGTCAATCACACTGCTACTGTATAAACTAGCTACAGTCAATCACACTGCTACTGTATGAACTAGCTACAGTCCCAATGCTACAGTATGAACTAGCTACAGTCAATCACACTGCTACTGTAAGAACTAGCTACAGTCAATCACACTGCTACTGTATGAACTAGCTACAGTCAATCACACTGCTACTGTATGAACTAGCTACAGTCCCAATGCTGCATTATATTAACTAGCTACAGTCAATCATACTGCTACTGTATGACCTAGCTTCAGTAAATCACACTGCTACTGTATGAACTAGCTACAGTACCAATGCTACACAATATGAACTAGCTACAGTCAATCACACTGCTACTGTATGAACTAGCTACAATCAATCACACTGCTACTGTATGAACTAGCTACAGTCAATCACACTGCTACTGTATGAACTAGCGACAGTCCCAATGCTACACTATGTGAACTAGCTACAGTCAATCACACTGCTACTGTGTGAACTAGCTACAGTCAATCACACTGCTACTGTATGAACTAGCTACAGTCAATCACACTGCTACTGTATAAACTCGCTACAGTCAATCACACTGCTACTGTATGAACTAGCTACAGTCCGAATGCTTACTGTATAAACTAGCTGTAGTCAATCACACTGCTACTGTATAAACTTGCAACAGTCAATCACACTGCTACTGTATGAACTAGCTACAGTCAATCACACTGCTACTGTATAAACTTGCAACAGTCAATCACACTGCTACTGTATGAACTAGCTACAGTCAATCACACTGCTACTGTATCAACTAGCTACAGTCAATCACACTGCTAATGTATGAACTAGCTGCAGTCAATCACACTGCTACTGTATGAACTAGCTAAAGTCAATCACACTGCAAATGTATGAACTAGCTGCAGTCAATCACACTGCTACTGTATGAACTAGCTACAGTCCCAATGATACACAATATGAACTAGCTACAGTCAATCACACTGCTACTGTATCAACTAGCTACAGTCAATCACACTGCTACTGTATGAACTAGCTACATTCAATCGCACCTCTACTGTATGAACTAGCTACAGTCAGTCACACTGCTACTGTATGAACTAGCTACAGTCCCAATGCTACACAATATGAACTAGCTACAGTCAATCACACTGCTACTGTTTGAACTAGCTACAGTCAATCACACTGCTACTGTATGAACTAGCTACAGTCCCAATGCTACATTATATGAACTAGCTACAGTCAATCACACTGCTACTGTATGAACTATCTACAGTCAATCACACTGCTACTGTATGAACTAGCTACAGTCCCAATGCTACATTATATGAACTAGCTACAGTCAATCACACTGCTACTGTATGAACTAGCTACAGTCCCAATGCTACATTATATGAACTAGCTACAGTCAATCACACTGCTACTGTATGAACTAGCGACAGTCCCAATGCTACACGATATGAGCTAGATACAGTCCCAATGCTACATGATATGAACTTGCTACAGTCAATCACACTGCTACTGTATGAACTAGCTACAGTCCCAATGATACACTATATGAACGAGCTACAGTCAATCACACTGCTACTGTATGAACTAGCTACAGTCAATCACACTGCTACTGTATGAACTAGCTACAGCCCCAATGCTGCATTATATGAACTAGCTACAGTCAATCACACTGCTACTGTATGACCTAGCTACAGTAAATCACACTGCTACTGTATGAACTAGCTACAGTACCAATGCTACACAATATGAACTAGCTACAGTCCCAATGCTACATGACATAAACGAGCTACAGTCAATCACACTGCTACTGTATGAACTAGCTACAGTCAATCACACTGCTACT
This sequence comes from Argentina silus, assembly GCF_951799395.1. NCBI lineage: Eukaryota > Metazoa > Chordata > Actinopteri > Argentiniformes > Argentinidae > Argentina > Argentina silus. Next base: position 18,845,125 of record NC_139654.1, read on the forward strand.
GTATGACCTAGCGACAGTCCCAATGCTACATTATATGAACTAGCTACAGTCAATTACACTGCTACTGGATGAACTAGCTACAGTCAATCACACTACTACTTTGTGAACTAGCTACAGTCAATCACACTGCTACTGTATGAACTAGCTACAGTCAGTCACACTGCTACTGTATGAACTAGCGACAGTCCCAATGCTACACGATATGAACTAGATACAGTCCAAATGCTACATGATATGAACTTGCTACAGTCAATCACACTGCTACTGTATCTACAGTCCCAATGATACACTATATGAACGAGCTACAGTCAATCACACTGCTACTGTATAAACTAGCTACAGTCAATCACACTGCTACTGTATGAACTAGCTACAGTCCCAATGCTACAGTATGAACTAGCTACAGTCAATCACACTGCTACTGTAAGAACTAGCTACAGTCAATCACACTGCTACTGTATGAACTAGCTACAGTCAATCACACTGCTACTGTATGAACTAGCTACAGTCCCAATGCTGCATTATATTAACTAGCTACAGTCAATCATACTGCTACTGTATGACCTAGCTTCAGTAAATCACACTGCTACTGTATGAACTAGCTACAGTACCAATGCTACACAATATGAACTAGCTACAGTCAATCACACTGCTACTGTATGAACTAGCTACAATCAATCACACTGCTACTGTATGAACTAGCTACAGTCAATCACACTGCTACTGTATGAACTAGCGACAGTCCCAATGCTACACTATGTGAACTAGCTACAGTCAATCACACTGCTACTGTGTGAACTAGCTACAGTCAATCACACTGCTACTGTATGAACTAGCTACAGTCAATCACACTGCTACTGTATGAACTAGCTACAGTCAATCACACTGCTACTGTATAAACTCGCTACAGTCAATCACACTGCTACTGTATGAACTAGCTACAGTCCGAATGCTTACTGTATAAACTAGCTGTAGTCAATCACACTGCTACTGTATGAACTTGCAACAGTCAATCACACTGCTACTGTATGAACTAGCTACAGTCAATCACACTGCTACTGTATAAACTTGCAACAGTCAATCACACTGCTACTGTATGAACTAGCTACAGTCAATCACACTGCTACTGTATCAACTAGCTACAGTCAATCACACTGCTAATGTATGAACTAGCTGCAGTCAATCACACTACTACTGTATGAACTAGCTAAAGTCAATCACACTGCAAATGTATGAACTAGCTGCAGTCAATCACACTGCTACTGTATGAACTAGCTACAGTCCCAATGATACACAATATGAACTAGCTACAGTCAATCACACTGCTACTGTATCAACTAGCTACAGTCAATCACACTGCTACTGTATGAACTAGCTACATTCAATCGCACCTCTACTGTATGAACTAGCTACAGTCAGTCACACTGCTACTGTATGAACTAGCTACAGTCCCAATGCTACACAATATGAACTAGCTACAGTCAATCACACTGCTACTGTTTGAACTAGCTACAGTCAATCACACTGCTACTGTATGAACTAGCTACAGTCCCAATGCTACATTATATGAACTAGCTACAGTCAATCACACTGCTACTGTATGAACTATCTACAGTCAATCACACTGCTACTGTATGAACTAGCTACAGTCCCAATGCTACATTATATGAACTAGCTACAGTCAATCACACTGCTACTGTATGAACTAGCTACAGTCAGTCACACTGCTACTGTATGAACTAGCGACAGTCCCAATGCTACACGATATGAGCTAGATACAGTCCCAATGCTACATGATATGAACTTGCTACAGTCAATCACACTGCTACTGTATGAACTAGCTACAGTCCCAATGATACACTATATGAACGAGCTACAGTCAATCACACTGCTACTGTATGAACTAGCTACAGTCAATCACACTGCTACTGTATGAACTAGCTACAGCCCCAATGCTGCATTATATGAACTAGCTACAGTCAATCACACTGCTACTGTATGACCTAGCTACAGTAAATCACACTGCTACTGTATGAACTAGCTACAGTACCAATGCTACACAATATGAACTAGCTACAGTCCCAATGCTACATGACATAAACGAGCTACAGTCAATCACACTGCTACTGTATGAACTAGCTACAGTCAATCACACTGCTACTGTATGACCTAGCGACAGTCCCAATGCTACACTATGTGAACTAGCTACAGTCAATCACACTGCTACTGTATGAACTAGCTACAGTCAGTCACACTGCTACTGTTTGAACTAGCTACAGTCAATCACACTGCTACTGTATGAACTAGCTACAGTCAGTCACACTGCTACTTTTTGAACTAGCTACAGTCAATCACACTGCTACTGTATGAACTAGCTACAGTCAGTCACACTGCTACTGTATGAACTAGCTACAGTCCCAATGATACACAATATGAACTAGCTACAGTCAATCACACTGCTACTGTATGAACTAGCTACAGTCAATCACACTGCTACTGTATAAACTAGCTACAATCAATCACACTGCTACTGTATGAACTAGCTACAGTCAATCACACTGCTACTGTATAAACTCGCTACAGTCCGAATGCTTACTGTATAAACTAGCTGCAGTCAATCACACTGCTACTGTATCAACTAGCTACAGTCAATCACACTGCTAATGTATGAACTAGCTGGAGTGAATCACACTGCTACTGTATGAACTAGCTACAGTCAATCACACTGATACTGTTTGAACTAGCTACAGTCAATCACACTGCTACTGTATGAACTAGCTACAGTCAGTCAAACTGCTACTGTATGAACTAGCTACAGTCAATCACACTGCTACTGTATGAACTAGCTACAGTCAGTCAAACTGCTACTGTATGAACTAGCTACAGTCAATCACACTGCTACTGTATGAACTAGCTACAGTCAGTCAAACTGCTACTGTGTGAACTAGCTACAGTCAATCACACTGCTACTGTATGAACTAGCTACAGTCCCAATGATACACAATATGAACTAGGTACAGTCAATCACACTGCTACTGTATCAACTAGCTACAGTCAATCACACTGCTACTGTATGAACTAGCTACAGTCAATCGCACCTCTACTGTATGAACTAGCTACAGTCAGTCACACTGCTACTGTATGAACTAGCTACAGTCCCAATGCTACACAATATGAACTAGCTACAGTCAATCACACTGCTACTGTATGAACTAGGTACAGTCAATCACACTGCTACTGTATGAACTAGCTACAGTCCCAATGCTACATTATATGAACTAGCTACAGTCAATCACACTGCTACTGTATGAAATAGGTACAGTCAATCACACTGCTACTGTATGAACTATCTACAGTCAATCACACTGCTACTGTATGAACTAGCTACAGTCAATCACACTGCTACTGTATGAACTAGCTACAGTCAGTCACACTGCTACTGTATGAACTAGCGACAGTCCCAATGCTACACGATTTGAGCTAGATACAGTCCCAATGCTACATGATATGAACTTGCTACAGTCAATCACACTGCTACTGTATGAACTAGCTACAGCCCCAATGCTGCATTATATGAACTAGCTACAGTCAAACACACTGCTACTGTATGACCTAGCTACAGTAAATCACACTGCTACTGTATGAACTAGCTACAGTACCAATGCTACACAATATGAACTAGCTACAGTCCCAATGCTACATGATATAAACGAGCTACAGTCAATCACACTGCTACTGTATGAACTAGCTACAGTCAATCACACTGCTACTGTATGAACTAGCTACAATCAATCACACTGCTACTGTATGAACTAGCTACAGTCAATCACACTGCTACTGTATGACCTAGCGACAGTCCCAATGCTACACTATGTGAACTAGCTACAGTCAATCACACTGCTACTGTATGAACTAGCTACAGTCAGTCACACTGCTACTGTATGAACTAGCTACAGTCAGTCACACTGCTACTGTTTGAACTAGCTACAGTCAATCACACTGCTACTGTATGAACTAGCTACAGTCAGTCACACTGCTACTGTATGAACTGGCTACAGTCAATCACACTGCTACTGTATGAACTAGGTAGAGTCAATCACACTGATACTGTATGAACTAGCTACAGTCAGTCACACTGCTACTGTATGAACTAGCTACAGTCAATCACACTGCTACTGTATGGACTAGCTACAGTCAATCACACTGATACTGTTTGAACTAGCTACAGTCAATCACACTGCTACTGTATGACCTAGCGACAGTCCCAATGCTACACTATGTGAACTAGCTACAGTCAATCACACTGCTACTGTATGAACTAGCTACAGTCAGTCACACTGCTACTGTTTGAACTAGCTACAGTCAATCACACTGCTACTGTATGAACTAGCTACAGTCAGTCACACTGCTACTGTATGAACTAGCTACAGTCCCAATGCTACAGTATGAACTAGCTACAGTCAATCACACTGCTACTGTATGAACTAGCTACAGTCAATCACACTGCTACTGTATGAACTAGCTACAGTCCCAATGCTACATTATATGAACTAGCTACAGTCCCAATGATACACTATATGAACTAGCTACAGTCAATCACACTGCTACTGTATGAACTAGCTACAGTCCCAATGATACACTATATGAACTAGCTACAGTCAATCACACTGCTACTGTATGAACTAGCTACAGTCCCAATGCTACATTATGTGAACTAGCTACAGTCCCAATGATACACTATATGAACTAGCTACAGTCAATCACACCGCTACTGTATGAACTAGCTACAGTGAATCATACTGCTACTGTATGAACTAGCTACAGTAAATCACACTGCTACTGTATGAACTAGCTACAGTACCAATGCTACACAATATGAACTAGCTACAGTCCCAATGCTACATGATATAAACGAGCTACAGTCAATCACACTGCGACTGTATGAACTAGCTACAGTCAATCACACTGCTACTGTATGAACTAGCTACAGCCCCAATGCTGCATTATATGAACTAGCTACAGTCAATCACACTGCTACTGTATGACCTAGCTACAGTAAATCACACTGCTACTGTATGAACTAGCTACAGTACCAATGCTACACAATATGAACTAGCTACAGTCCCAATGCTACATGATATAAACGAGCTACAGTCAATCACACTGCTACTGTATGAACTAGCTACAGTCAATCACACTGCTACTGTATGAACTAGCTACAATCAATCACACTGCTACTGTATGAACTAGCTACAGTCAATCACACTGCTACTGTATGACCTAGCGACAGTCCCAATGCTACACTATGTGAACTAGCTACAGTCAATCACACTGCTACTGTATGAACTAGCTACAGTCAGTCACACTGCTACTGTTTGAACTAGCTACAGTCAATCACACTGCTACTGTATGAACTAGCTACAGTCAATCACACTGCTACTGTATGAACTAGCTACAGTCAGTCACACTGCTACTGTATGAACTAGCTACAGTCCCAATGATACACAATATGAACTGGCTACAGTCAATCACACTGCTACTGTATGGACTAGCCACAGTCAATCACACTGCTACTGTATAAACTAGCTACAATCAATCACACTGCTACTGTATGAACTAGCTACAGTCAATCACACTGCTACTGTATAAACTCGCTACAGTCCGAATGCTTTCTGTATAAACTAGCTGCAGTCAATCACACTGCTACTGTATAAACTTGCTACAGTCAATCACACTGCTACTGTATAAACTTGCTACAGTCAATCACACTGCTACTGTATGAACTAGCTACCGTCAATCACACTGCTACTGTATCAACTAGCTACAGTCAATCACACTGCTAATGTATGAACTAGCTGGAGTCAATCACACTGCTACTGTATGAACTAGGTAGAGTCAATCACACTGATACTGTATGAACTAGCTGGAGTCAATCACACTGCTACTGTATGAACTAGCTACAGTCAATCACACTGATACTGTTTGAACTAGCTACAGTCAATCACACTGCTACTGTATGAACTAGCTACAGTCAATCACACTGCTACTGTATGAACTAGCTACAGTCAGTCAAACTGCTACTGTATGAACTAGCTACAGTCAATCACACTGCTACTGTATGAACTAGCTACAGTCAGTCAAACTGCTACTGTGTGAACTAGCTACAGTCAATCACACTGCTACTGTATGAACTAGCTACAGTCCCAATGATACACAATATGAACTAGGTACAGTCAATCACACTGCTACTGTATCAACTAGCTACAGTCAATCACACTGCTACTGTATTAACTAGCTACAGTCAATCGCACCTCTACTGTATGAACTAGCTACAGTCAGTCACACTGCTACTGTATGAACTAGCTACAGTCCCAATGCTACACAATATGAACTAGCTACAGTCAATCACACTGCTACTGTATGAACTAGCTACAGTCAATCACACTGCTACTGTATGAAATAGCTACAGTCAATCACACTGCTACTGTATGAACTAGCTACAGTCAGTCACACTGCTACTGTATGAACTAGCGACAGTCCCAATGCTACACGATATGAGCTAGATACAGTCCCAATGCTACATGATATGAACTTGCTACAGTCAATCACACTGCTACTGTATGAACTAGCTACAGCCCCAATGCTGCATTATATGAACTAGCTACAGTCAAACACACTGCTACTGTATAAACTAGCTGCAGTCAATCACACTGCTACTGTATAAACTTGCTACAGTCAATCACACTGCTACTGTATGAACTAGCTACCGTCAATCACACTGCTACTGTATGAACTAGCTACAGTCAATCACACTGATACTGTTTGAACTAGCTACAGTCAGTCAAACTGCTACTGTATGAACTAGCTACAGTCAATCACACTGCTACTGTATGAACTAGCTACAGTCAGTCACACTGCTACTGTATGGACAAGCTACAATCAATCACACTGCTACTGTATGAACTAGCTACAGTCCCAATGCTACAGTATGAACTAGCTACAGTCAATCACACTGCTACTGTATGAACTAGCTACAGTCAATCACACTGCTACTGTATGAACTAGCTACAGTACCAATGCTACACAATATGAACTAGCTACAGTCCCAATGCTACATGATATAAACGAGCTACAGTCAATCACACTGCGACTGTATGAACTAGCTACAGTCAATCACACTGCTAATGTATGAACTAGCTACAGTCAATCACACTGCTACTGTATGAACTAGCTACAGTCCCAATGCTACATTATGTGAACTAGCTACAGTCCCAATGATACACTATATGAACAGTAGCAGTGCTACATACAGTAGCAGTGTGATTGACTGTAGCTGAACTAGCTACAGTCAATCACACTGCTACTGTATGAACTAGCTACATTATATGAACTAGCTACAGTCAATCACACTGCTACTGGATGAACTAGCTACAGTCCCAATGATACACTATATGAACTAGCTACAGTCAATCACACTGCTACTGTATGAACTAGCTACAGTCCCAATGCTACATTATATGAACTAGCTACAGTCAATTACACTGCTACTGGATGAACTAGCTACAGTCAATCACACTACTACTTTGTGAACTAGCTACAGTCAATCACACTGCTACTGTATGAACTAGCTACAGTCAGTCACACTGCTACTGTAAGAACTAGCTACAGTCAATCACACTGCTACTGTATGAACTAGCTACAGTCAATCACACTGCTACTGTATGAACTAGCGACAGTCCCAATGCTACACGATATGAACTAGATACAGTCCAAATGCTACATGATATGAACTTGCTACAGTCAATCACACTGCTACTGTATCTACAGTCCCAATGATACACTATATGAACGAGCTACAGTCAATCACACTGCTACTGTATAAACTAGCTACAGTCAATCACACTGCTACTGTATGAACTAGCTACAGTCCCAATGCTACAGTATGAACTAGCTACAGTCAATCACACTGCTACTGTAAGAACTAGCTACAGTCAATCACACTGCTACTGTATGAACTAGCTACAGTCAATCACACTGCTACTGTATGAACTAGCTACAGTCCCAATGCTGCATTATATTAACTAGCTACAGTCAATCATACTGCTACTGTATGACCTAGCTTCAGTAAATCACACTGCTACTGTATGAACTAGCTACAGTACCAATGCTACACAATATGAACTAGCTACAGTCAATCACACTGCTACTGTATGAACTAGCTACAATCAATCACACTGCTACTGTATGAACTAGCTACAGTCAATCACACTGCTACTGTATGAACTAGCGACAGTCCCAATGCTACACTATGTGAACTAGCTACAGTCAATCACACTGCTACTGTGTGAACTAGCTACAGTCAATCACACTGCTACTGTATGAACTAGCTACAGTCAATCACACTGCTACTGTATGAACTAGCTACAGTCAATCACACTGCTACTGTATAAACTCGCTACAGTCAATCACACTGCTACTGTATGAACTAGCTACAGTCCGAATGCTTACTGTATAAACTAGCTGTAGTCAATCACACTGCTACTGTATAAACTTGCAACAGTCAATCACACTGCTACTGTATGAACTAGCTACAGTCAATCACACTGCTAATGTATGAACTAGCTGCAGTCAATCACACTGCTACTGTATGAACTAGCTAAAGTCAATCACACTGCAAATGTATGAACTAGCTGCAGTCAATCACACTGCTACTGTATGAACTAGCTACAGTCAATCACACTGCTACTGTATCAACTAGCTACAGTCAATCACACTGCTACTGTATGAACTAGCTACATTCAATCGCACCTCTACTGTATGAACTAGCTACAGTCAGTCACACTGCTACTGTATGAACTAGCTACAGTCCCAATGCTACACAATATGAACTAGCTACAGTCAATCACACTGCTACTGTTTGAACTAGCTACAGTCAATCACACTGCTACTGTATGAACTAGCTACAGTCCCAATGCTACATTATATGAACTAGCTACAGTCAATCACACTGCTACTGTATGAACTATCTACAGTCAATCACACTGCTACTGTATGAACTAGCTACAGTCCCAATGCTACATTATATGAACTAGCTACAGTCAATCACACTGCTACTGTATGAACTAGCTACAGTCAGTCACACTGCTACTGTATGAACTAGCGACAGTCCCAATGCTACACGATATGAGCTAGATACAGTCCCAATGCTACATGATATGAACTTGCTACAGTCAATCACACTGCTACTGTATGAACTAGCTACAGTCCCAATGATACACTATATGAACGAGCTACAGTCAATCACACTGCTACTGTATGAACTAGCTACAGTCAATCACACTGCTACTGTATGAACTAGCTACAGCCCCAATGCTGCATTATATGAACTAGCTACAGTCAATCACACTGCTACTGTATGACCTAGCTACAGTAAATCACACTGCTACTGTATGAACTAGCTACAGTACCAATGCTACACAATATGAACTAGCTACAGTCCCAATGCTACATGACATAAACGAGCTACAGTCAATCACACTGCTACTGTATGAACTAGCTACAGTCAATCACACTGCTACTGTATGACCTAGCGACAGTCCCAATGCTACATTATATGAACTAGCTACAGTCAATTACACTGCTACTGGATGAACTAGCTACAGTCAATCACACTACTACTTTGTGAACTAGCTACAGTCAATCACACTGCTACTGTATGAACTAGCTACAGTCAGTCACACTGCTACTGTATGAACTAGCGACAGTCCCAATGCTACACGATATGAACTAGATACAGTCCAAATGCTACATGATATGAACTTGCTACAGTCAATCACACTGCTACTGTATCTACAGTCCCAATGATACACTATATGAACGAGCTACAGTCAATCACACTGCTACTGTATAAACTAGCTACAGTCAATCACACTGCTACTGTATGAACTAGCTACAGTCCCAATGCTACAGTATGAACTAGCTACAGTCAATCACACTGCTACTGTAAGAACTAGCTACAGTCAATCACACTGCTACTGTATGAACTAGCTACAGTCAATCACACTGCTACTGTATGAACTAGCTACAGTCCCAATGCTGCATTATATTAACTAGCTACAGTCAATCATACTGCTACTGTATGACCTAGCTTCAGTAAATCACACTGCTACTGTATGAACTAGCTACAGTACCAATGCTACACAATATGAACTAGCTACAGTCAATCACACTGCTACTGTATGAACTAGCTACAATCAATCACACTGCTACTGTATGAACTAGCTACAGTCAATCACACTGCTACTGTATGAACTAGCGACAGTCCCAATGCTACACTATGTGAACTAGCTACAGTCAATCACACTGCTACTGTGTGAACTAGCTACAGTCAATCACACTGCTACTGTATGAACTAGCTACAGTCAATCACACTGCTACTGTATAAACTCGCTACAGTCAATCACACTGCTACTGTATGAACTAGCTACAGTCCGAATGCTTACTGTATAAACTAGCTGTAGTCAATCACACTGCTACTGTATAAACTTGCAACAGTCAATCACACTGCTACTGTATGAACTAGCTACAGTCAATCACACTGCTACTGTATAAACTTGCAACAGTCAATCACACTGCTACTGTATGAACTAGCTACAGTCAATCACACTGCTACTGTATCAACTAGCTACAGTCAATCACACTGCTAATGTATGAACTAGCTGCAGTCAATCACACTGCTACTGTATGAACTAGCTAAAGTCAATCACACTGCAAATGTATGAACTAGCTGCAGTCAATCACACTGCTACTGTATGAACTAGCTACAGTCCCAATGATACACAATATGAACTAGCTACAGTCAATCACACTGCTACTGTATCAACTAGCTACAGTCAATCACACTGCTACTGTATGAACTAGCTACATTCAATCGCACCTCTACTGTATGAACTAGCTACAGTCAGTCACACTGCTACTGTATGAACTAGCTACAGTCCCAATGCTACACAATATGAACTAGCTACAGTCAATCACACTGCTACTGTTTGAACTAGCTACAGTCAATCACACTGCTACTGTATGAACTAGCTACAGTCCCAATGCTACATTATATGAACTAGCTACAGTCAATCACACTGCTACTGTATGAACTATCTACAGTCAATCACACTGCTACTGTATGAACTAGCTACAGTCCCAATGCTACATTATATGAACTAGCTACAGTCAATCACACTGCTACTGTATGAACTAGCTACAGTCCCAATGCTACATTATATGAACTAGCTACAGTCAATCACACTGCTACTGTATGAACTAGCGACAGTCCCAATGCTACACGATATGAGCTAGATACAGTCCCAATGCTACATGATATGAACTTGCTACAGTCAATCACACTGCTACTGTATGAACTAGCTACAGTCCCAATGATACACTATATGAACGAGCTACAGTCAATCACACTGCTACTGTATGAACTAGCTACAGTCAATCACACTGCTACTGTATGAACTAGCTACAGCCCCAATGCTGCATTATATGAACTAGCTACAGTCAATCACACTGCTACTGTATGACCTAGCTACAGTAAATCACACTGCTACTGTATGAACTAGCTACAGTACCAATGCTACACAATATGAACTAGCTACAGTCCCAATGCTACATGACATAAACGAGCTACAGTCAATCACACTGCTACTGTATGAACTAGCTACAGTCAATCACACTGCTACTGTATGACCTAGCGACAGTCCCAATGCTACATTATATGAACTAGCTACAGTCAATTACACTGCTACTGGATGAACTAGCTACAGTCAATCACACTACTACTTTGTGAACTAGCTACAGTCAATCACACTGCTACTGTATGAACTAGCTACAGTCAGTCACACTGCTACTGTATGAACTAGCGACAGTCCCAATGCTACACGATATGAACTAGATACAGTCCAAATGCTACATGATATGAACTTGCTACAGTCAATCACACTGCTACTGTATCTACAGTCCCAATGATACACTATATGAACGAGCTACAGTCAATCACACTGCTACTGTATAAACTAGCTACAGTCAATCACACTGCTACTGTATGAACTAGCTACAGTCCCAATGCTACAGTATGAACTAGCTACAGTCAATCACACTGCTACTGTAAGAACTAGCTACAGTCAATCACACTGCTACTGTATGAACTAGCTACAGTCAATCACACTGCTACTGTATGAACTAGCTACAGTCCCAATGCTGCATTATATTAACTAGCTACAGTCAATCATACTGCTACTGTATGACCTAGCTTCAGTAAATCACACTGCTACTGTATGAACTAGCTACAGTACCAATGCTACACAATATGAACTAGCTACAGTCAATCACACTGCTACTGTATGAACTAGCTACAATCAATCACACTGCTACTGTATGAACTAGCTACAGTCAATCACACTGCTACTGTATGAACTAGCGACAGTCCCAATGCTACACTATGTGAACTAGCTACAGTCAATCACACTGCTACTGTGTGAACTAGCTACAGTCAATCACACTGCTACTGTATGAACTAGCTACAGTCAATCACACTGCTACTGTATGAACTAGCTACAGTCAATCACACTGCTACTGTATAAACTCGCTACAGTCAATCACACTGCTACTGTATGAACTAGCTACAGTCCGAATGCTTACTGTATAAACTAGCTGTAGTCAATCACACTGCTACTGTATAAACTTGCAACAGTCAATCACACTGCTACTGTATGAACTAGCTACAGTCAATCACACTGCTACTGTATAAACTTGCAACAGTCAATCACACTGCTACTGTATGAACTAGCTACAGTCAATCACACTGCTACTGTATCAACTAGCTACAGTCAATCACACTGCTAATGTATGAACTAGCTGCAGTCAATCACACTACTACTGTATGAACTAGCTAAAGTCAATCACACTGCAAATGTATGAACTAGCTGCAGTCAATCACACTGCTACTGTATGAACTAGCTACAGTCCCAATGATACACAATATGAACTAGCTACAGTCAATCACACTGCTACTGTATCAACTAGCTACAGTCAATCACACTGCTACTGTATGAACTAGCTACATTCAATCGCACCTCTACTGTATGAACTAGCTACAGTCAGTCACACTGCTACTGTATGAACTAGCTACAGTCCCAATGCTACACAATATGAACTAGCTACAGTCAATCACACTGCTACTGTTTGAACTAGCTACAGTCAATCACACTGCTACTGTATGAACTAGCTACAGTCCCAATGCTACATTATATGAACTAGCTACAGTCAATCACACTGCTACTGTATGAACTATCTACAGTCAATCACACTGCTACTGTATGAACTAGCTACAGTCCCAATGCTACATTATATGAACTAGCTACAGTCAATCACACTGCTACTGTATGAACTAGCTACAGTCAGTCACACTGCTACTGTATGAACTAGCGACAGTCCCAATGCTACACGATATGAGCTAGATACAGTCCCAATGCTACATGATATGAACTTGCTACAGTCAATCACACTGCTACTGTATGAACTAGCTACAGTCCCAATGATACACTATATGAACGAGCTACAGTCAATCACACTGCTACTGTATGAACTAGCTACAGTCAATCACACTGCTACTGTATGAACTAGCTACAGCCCCAATGCTGCATTATATGAACTAGCTACAGTCAATCACACTGCTACTGTATGACCTAGCTACAGTAAATCACACTGCTACTGTATGAACTAGCTACAGTACCAATGCTACACAATATGAACTAGCTACAGTCCCAATGCTACATGACATAAACGAGCTACAGTCAATCACACTGCTACTGTATGAACTAGCTACAGTCAATCACACTGCTACTGTATGACCTAGCGACAGTCCCAATGCTACACTATGTGAACTAGCTACAGTCAATCACACTGCTACTGTATGAACTAGCTACAGTCAGTCACACTGCTACTGTTTGAACTAGCTACAGTCAATCACACTGCTACTGTATGAACTAGCTACAGTCAGTCACACTGCTACTGTTTGAACTAGCTACAGTCAATCACACTGCTACTGTATGAACTAGCTACAGTCAGTCACACTGCTACTGTATGAACTAGCTACAGTCCCAATGATACACAATATGAACTAGCTACAGTCAATCACACTGCTACTGTATGAACTAGCTACAGTCAATCACACTGCTACTGTATAAACTAGCTACAATCAATCACACTGCTACTGTATGAACTAGCTACAGTCAATCACACTGCTACTGTATAAACTCGCTACAGTCCGAATGCTTACTGTATAAACTAGCTGCAGTCAATCACACTGCTACTGTATCAACTAGCTACAGTCAATCACACTGCTAATGTATGAACTAGCTGGAGTGAATCACACTGCTACTGTATGAACTAGCTACAGTCAATCACACTGATACTGTTTGAACTAGCTACAGTCAATCACACTGCTACTGTATGAACTAGCTACAGTCAGTCAAACTGCTACTGTATGAACTAGCTACAGTCAATCACACTGCTACTGTATGAACTAGCTACAGTCAATCGCACCTCTACTGTATGAACTAGCTACAGTCAGTCACACTGCTACTGTATGAACTAGCTACAGTCCCAATGCTACACAATATGAACTAGCTACAGTCAATCACACTGCTACTGTATGAACTAGGTACAGTCAATCACACTGCTACTGTATGAACTAGCTACAGTCCCAATGCTACATTATATGAACTAGCTACAGTCAATCACACTGCTACTGTATGAAATAGGTACAGTCAATCACACTGCTACTGTATGAACTATCTACAGTCAATCACACTGCTACTGTATGAACTAGCTACAGTCAATCACACTGCTACTGTATGAACTAGCTACAGTCAGTCACACTGCTACTGTATGAACTAGCGACAGTCCCAATGCTACACGAAATGAGCTAGATACAGTCCCAATGCTACATGATATGAACTTGCTACAGTCAATCACACTGCTACTGTATGAACTAGCTACAGTCCCAATGATACACTATATGAACGAGCTACAGTCAATCACACTGCTACTGTATGAACTAGCTACAGTCAATCACACTGCTACTGTATGAACTAGCTACAGCCCCAATGCTGCATTATATGAACTAGCTACAGTCAATCACACTGCTACTGTATGACCTAGCTACAGTAAATCACACTGCTACTGTATGAACTAGCTACAGTACCAATGCTACACAATATGAACTAGCTACAGTCCCAATGCTACATGACATAAACGAGCTACAGTCAATCACACTGCTACTGTATGAACTAGCTACAGTCAATCACACTGCTACTGTATGACCTAGCGACAGTCCCAATGCTACACTATGTGAACTAGCTACAGTCAATCACACTGCTACTGTATGAACTAGCTACAGTCAGTCACACTGCTACTGTTTGAACTAGCTACAGTCAATCACACTGCTACTGTATGAACTAGCTACAGTCAGTCACACTGCTACTGTTTGAACTAGCTACAATCAATCACCCTGCTACTGTATGAACTAGCTACAGTCAATCACACTGCTACTGTATAAACTAGCTACAATCAATCACACTGCTACTGTATGAACTAGCTACAGTCAATCACACTGCTACTGTATAAACTCGCTACAGTCCGAATGATACACAATATGAACTAGCTACAGTCAATCACACTGCTACTGTATGGACTAGCTACAGTCAATCACACTGCTACTGTATGAACTAGCTACAATCAATCACCCTGCTACTGTATGAACTAGCTACAGTCAATCACACTGCTACTGTATAAACTAGCTACAATCAATCACACTGCTACTGTATGAACTAGCTACAGTCAATCACACTGCTACTGTATAAACTCGCTACAGTCCGAATGCTTACTGTATAAACTAGCTGCAGTCAATCACACTGCTACTGTATGAACTTGCTACAGTCAATCACACTGCTACTGTGTGAACTAGCTACAGTCAATCACACTGCTACTGTATGAACTAGCTACAGTCCCAATGATACACAATATGAACTAGGTACAGTCAGTCAAACTGCTACTGTATGAACTAGCTACAGTCAATCACACTGCTACTGTATGAACTAGCTACAGTCAGTCAAACTGCTACTGTGTGAACTAGCTACAGTCAATCACACTGCTACTGTATGAACTAGCTACAGTCCCAATGATACACAATATGAACTAGGTACAGTCAATCACACTGCTACTGTATGAAATAGGTACAGTCAATCACACTGCTACTGTATGAACTATCTACAGTCAATCACACTGCTACTGTATGAACTAGCTACAGTCAATCACACTGCTACTGTATGAACTAGCTACAGTCAGTCACACTGCTACTGTATGAACTAGCGACAGTCCCAATGCTACACGATTTGAGCTAGATACAGTCCCAATGCTACATGATATGAACTTGCTACAGTCAATCACACTGCTACTGTATGAACTAGCTACAGCCCCAATGCTGCATTATATGAACTAGCTACAGTCAAACACACTGCTACTGTATGACCTAGCTACAGTAAATCACACTGCTACTGTATGAACTAGCTACAGTACCAATGCTACACAATATGAACTAGCTACAGTCCCAATGCTACATGATATAAACGAGCTACAGTCAATCACACTGCTACTGTATGAACTAGCTACAGTCAATCACACTGCTACTGTATGAACTAGCTACAATCAATCACACTGCTACTGTATGAACTAGCTACAGTCAATCACACTGCTACTGTATGACCTAGCGACAGTCCCAATGCTACACTATGTGAACTAGCTACAGTCAATCACACTGCTACTGTATGAACTAGCTACAGTCAGTCACACTGCTACTGTATGAACTAGCTACAGTCAGTCACACTGCTACTGTTTGAACTAGCTACAGTCAATCACACTGCTACTGTATGAACTAGCTACAGTCAGTCACACTGCTACTGTATGAACTGGCTACAGTCAATCACACTGCTACTGTATGAACTAGGTAGAGTCAATCACACTGATACTGTATGAACTAGCTACAGTCAGTCACACTGCTACTGTATGAACTAGCTACAGTCAATCACACTGCTACTGTATGGACTAGCTACAGTCAATCACACTGATACTGTTTGAACTAGCTACAGTCAATCACACTGCTACTGTATGACCTAGCGACAGTCCCAATGCTACACTATGTGAACTAGCTACAGTCAATCACACTGCTACTGTATGAACTAGCTACAGTCAGTCACACTGCTACTGTTTGAACTAGCTACAGTCAATCACACTGCTACTGTATGAACTAGCTACAGTCAGTCACACTGCTACTGTATGAACTAGCTACAGTCCCAATGCTACAGTATGAACTAGCTACAGTCAATCACACTGCTACTGTATGAACTAGCTACAGTCAATCACACTGCTACTGTATGAACTAGCTACAGTCCCAATGCTACATTATATGAACTAGCTACAGTCCCAATGATACACTATATGAACTAGCTACAGTCAATCACACTGCTACTGTATGAACTAGCTACAGTCCCAATGATACACTATATGAACTAGCTACAGTCAATCACACTGCTACTGTATGAACTAGCTACAGTCCCAATGCTACATTATGTGAACTAGCTACAGTCCCAATGATACACTATATGAACTAGCTACAGTCAATCACACCGCTACTGTATGAACTAGCTACAGTGAATCATACTGCTACTGTATGAACTAGCTACAGTAAATCACACTGCTACTGTATGAACTAGCTACAGTACCAATGCTACACAATATGAACTAGCTACAGTCCCAATGCTACATGATATAAACGAGCTACAGTCAATCACACTGCGACTGTATGAACTAGCTACAGTCAATCACACTGCTACTGTATGAACTAGCTACAGCCCCAATGCTGCATTATATGAACTAGCTACAGTCAATCACACTGCTACTGTATGACCTAGCTACAGTAAATCACACTGCTACTGTATGAACTAGCTACAGTACCAATGCTACACAATATGAACTAGCTACAGTCCCAATGCTACATGATATAAACGAGCTACAGTCAATCACACTGCTACTGTATGAACTAGCTACAGTCAATCACACTGCTACTGTATGAACTAGCTACAATCAATCACACTGCTACTGTATGAACTAGCTACAGTCAATCACACTGCTACTGTATGACCTAGCGACAGTCCCAATGCTACACTATGTGAACTAGCTACAGTCAATCACACTGCTACTGTATGAACTAGCTACAGTCAGTCACACTGCTACTGTTTGAACTAGCTACAGTCAATCACACTGCTACTGTATGAACTAGCTACAGTCAATCACACTGCTACTGTATGAACTAGCTACAGTCAGTCACACTGCTACTGTATGAACTAGCTACAGTCCCAATGATACACAATATGAACTGGCTACAGTCAATCACACTGCTACTGTATGGACTAGCCACAGTCAATCACACTGCTACTGTATAAACTAGCTACAATCAATCACACTGCTACTGTATGAACTAGCTACAGTCAATCACACTGCTACTGTATAAACTCGCTACAGTCCGAATGCTTTCTGTATAAACTAGCTGCAGTCAATCACACTGCTACTGTATAAACTTGCTACAGTCAATCACACTGCTACTGTATAAACTTGCTACAGTCAATCACACTGCTACTGTATGAACTAGCTACCGTCAATCACACTGCTACTGTATCAACTAGCTACAGTCAATCACACTGCTAATGTATGAACTAGCTGGAGTCAATCACACTGCTACTGTATGAACTAGGTAGAGTCAATCACACTGATACTGTATGAACTAGCTGGAGTCAATCACACTGCTACTGTATGAACTAGCTACAGTCAATCACACTGATACTGTTTGAACTAGCTACAGTCAATCACACTGCTACTGTATGAACTAGCTACAGTCAATCACACTGCTACTGTATGAACTAGCTACAGTCAGTCAAACTGCTACTGTATGAACTAGCTACAGTCAATCACACTGCTACTGTATGAACTAGCTACAGTCAGTCAAACTGCTACTGTGTGAACTAGCTACAGTCAATCACACTGCTACTGTATGAACTAGCTACAGTCCCAATGATACACAATATGAACTAGGTACAGTCAATCACACTGCTACTGTATCAACTAGCTACAGTCAATCACACTGCTACTGTATTAACTAGCTACAGTCAATCGCACCCCTACTGTATGAACTAGCTACAGTCAGTCACACTGCTACTGTATGAACTAGCTACAGTCCCAATGCTACACAATATGAACTAGCTACAGTCAATCACACTGCTACTGTATGAACTAGCTACAGTCAATGACACTGCTACTGTATGAAATAGCTACAGTCAATCACACTGCTACTGTATGAACTAGCTACAGTCAGTCACACTGCTACTGTATGAACTAGCGACAGTCCCAATGCTACACGATATGAGCTAGATACAGTCCCAATGCTACATGATATGAACTTGCTACAGTCAATCACACTGCTACTGTATGAACTAGCTACAGCCCCAATGCTGCATTATATGAACTAGCTACAGTCAAACACACTGCTACTGTATAAACTAGCTGCAGTCAATCACACTGCTACTGTATAAACTTGCTACAGTCAATCACACTGCTACTGTATGAACTAGCTACCGTCAATCACACTGCTACTGTATGAACTAGCTACAGTCAATCACACTGATACTGTTTGAACTAGCTACAGTCAGTCAAACTGCTACTGTATGAACTAGCTACAGTCAATCACACTGCTACTGTATGAACTAGCTACAGTCAGTCACACTGCTACTGTATGGACAAGCTACAATCAATCACACTGCTACTGTATGAACTAGCTACAGTCCCAATGCTACAGTATGAACTAGCTACAGTCAATCACACTGCTACTGTATGAACTAGCTACAGTCAATCACACTGCTACTGTATGAACTAGCTACAGTACCAATGCTACACAATATGAACTAGCTACAGTCCCAATGCTACATGATATAAACGAGCTACAGTCAATCACACTGCGACTGTATGAACTAGCTACAGTCAATCACACTGCTAATGTATGAACTAGCTACAGTCAATCACACTGCTACTGTATGAACTAGCTACAGTCCCAATGCTACATTATGTGAACTAGCTACAGTCCCAATGATACACTATATGAACAGTAGCAGTGCTACATACAGTAGCAGTGTGATTGACTGTAGCTGAACTAGCTACAGTCAATCACACTGCTACTGTATGAACTAGCTACATTATATGAACTAGCTACAGTCAATCACACTGCTACTGGATGAACTAGCTACAGTCCCAATGATACACTATATGAACTAGCTACAGTCAATCACACTGCTACTGTATGAACTAGCTACAGTCCCAATGCTACATTATATGAACTAGCTACAGTCAATTACACTGCTACTGGATGAACTAGCTACAGTCAATCACACTACTACTTTGTGAACTAGCTACAGTCAATCACACTGCTACTGTATGAACTAGCTACAGTCAGTCACACTGCTACTGTAAGAACTAGCTACAGTCAATCACACTGCTACTGTATGAACTAGCTACAGTCAATCACACTGCTACTGTATGAACTAGCGACAGTCCCAATGCTACACGATATGAACTAGATACAGTCCAAATGCTACATGATATGAACTTGCTACAGTCAATCACACTGCTACTGTATCTACAGTCCCAATGATACACTATATGAACGAGCTACAGTCAATCACACTGCTACTGTATAAACTAGCTACAGTCAATCACACTGCTACTGTATGAACTAGCTACAGTCCCAATGCTACAGTATGAACTAGCTACAGTCAATCACACTGCTACTGTAAGAACTAGCTACAGTCAATCACACTGCTACTGTATGAACTAGCTACAGTCAATCACACTGCTACTGTATGAACTAGCTACAGTCCCAATGCTGCATTATATTAACTAGCTACAGTCAATCATACTGCTACTGTATGACCTAGCTTCAGTAAATCACACTGCTACTGTATGAACTAGCTACAGTACCAATGCTACACAATATGAACTAGCTACAGTCAATCACACTGCTACTGTATGAACTAGCTACAATCAATCACACTGCTACTGTATGAACTAGCTACAGTCAATCACACTGCTACTGTATGAACTAGCGACAGTCCCAATGCTACACTATGTGAACTAGCTACAGTCAATCACACTGCTACTGTGTGAACTAGCTACAGTCAATCACACTGCTACTGTATGAACTAGCTACAGTCAATCACACTGCTACTGTATGAACTAGCTACAGTCAATCACACTGCTACTGTATAAACTCGCTACAGTCAATCACACTGCTACTGTATGAACTAGCTACAGTCCGAATGCTTACTGTATAAACTAGCTGTAGTCAATCACACTGCTACTGTATAAACTTGCAACAGTCAATCACACTGCTACTGTATGAACTAGCTACAGTCAATCACACTGCTAATGTATGAACTAGCTGCAGTCAATCACACTGCTACTGTATGAACTAGCTAAAGTCAATCACACTGCAAATGTATGAACTAGCTGCAGTCAATCACACTGCTACTGTATGAACTAGCTACAGTCAATCACACTGCTACTGTATCAACTAGCTACAGTCAATCACACTGCTACTGTATGAACTAGCTACATTCAATCGCACCTCTACTGTATGAACTAGCTACAGTCAGTCACACTGCTACTGTATGAACTAGCTACAGTCCCAATGCTACACAATATGAACTAGCTACAGTCAATCACACTGCTACTGTTTGAACTAGCTACAGTCAATCACACTGCTACTGTATGAACTAGCTACAGTCCCAATGCTACATTATATGAACTAGCTACAGTCAATCACACTGCTACTGTATGAACTATCTACAGTCAATCACACTGCTACTGTATGAACTAGCTACAGTCCCAATGCTACATTATATGAACTAGCTACAGTCAATCACACTGCTACTGTATGAACTAGCTACAGTCAGTCACACTGCTACTGTATGAACTAGCGACAGTCCCAATGCTACACGATATGAGCTAGATACAGTCCCAATGCTACATGATATGAACTTGCTACAGTCAATCACACTGCTACTGTATGAACTAGCTACAGTCCCAATGATACACTATATGAACGAGCTACAGTCAATCACACTGCTACTGTATGAACTAGCTACAGTCAATCACACTGCTACTGTATGAACTAGCTACAGCCCCAATGCTGCATTATATGAACTAGCTACAGTCAATCACACTGCTACTGTATGACCTAGCTACAGTAAATCACACTGCTACTGTATGAACTAGCTACAGTACCAATGCTACACAATATGAACTAGCTACAGTCCCAATGCTACATGACATAAACGAGCTACAGTCAATCACACTGCTACTGTATGAACTAGCTACAGTCAATCACACTGCTACTGTATGACCTAGCGACAGTCCCAATGCTACATTATATGAACTAGCTACAGTCAATTACACTGCTACTGGATGAACTAGCTACAGTCAATCACACTACTACTTTGTGAACTAGCTACAGTCAATCACACTGCTACTGTACGAACTAGCTACAGTCAGTCACACTGCTACTGTATGAACTAGCGACAGTCCCAATGCTACACGATATGAACTAGATACAGTCCAAATGCTACATGATATGAACTTGCTACAGTCAATCACACTGCTACTGTATCTACAGTCCCAATGATACACTATATGAACGAGCTACAGTCAATCACACTGCTACTGTATAAACTAGCTACAGTCAATCACACTGCTACTGTATGAACTAGCTACAGTCCCAATGCTACAGTATGAACTAGCTACAGTCAATCACACTGCTACTGTAAGAACTAGCTACAGTCAATCACACTGCTACTGTATGAACTAGCTACAGTCAATCACACTGCTACTGTATGAACTAGCTACAGTCCCAATGCTGCATTATATTAACTAGCTACAGTCAATCATACTGCTACTGTATGACCTAGCTTCAGTAAATCACACTGCTACTGTATGAACTAGCTACAGTACCAATGCTACACAATATGAACTAGCTACAGTCAATCACACTGCTACTGTATGAACTAGCTACAATCAATCACACTGCTACTGTATGAACTAGCTACAGTCAATCACACTGCTACTGTATGAACTAGCGACAGTCCCAATGCTACACTATGTGAACTAGCTACAGTCAATCACACTGCTACTGTGTGAACTAGCTACAGTCAATCACACTGCTACTGTATGAACTAGCTACAGTCAATCACACTGCTACTGTATGAACTAGCTACAGTCCGAATGCTTACTGTATAAACTAGCTGTAGTCAATCACACTGCTACTGTATAAACTTGCAACAGTCAATCACACTGCTACTGTATGAACTAGCTACAGTCAATCACACTGCTACTGTATAAACTTGCAACAGTCAATCACACTGCTACTGTATGAACTAGCTACAGTCAATCACACTGCTACTGTATCAACTAGCTACAGTCAATCACACTGCTAATGTATGAACTAGCTGCAGTCAATCACACTGCTACTGTATGAACTAGCTAAAGTCAATCACACTGCAAATGTATGAACTAGCTGCAGTCAATCACACTGCTACTGTATGAACTAGCTACAGTCCCAATGATACACAATATGAACTAGCTACAGTCAATCACACTGCTACTGTATCAACTAGCTACAGTCAATCACACTGCTACTGTATGAACTAGCTACATTCAATCGCACCTCTACTGTATGAACTAGCTACAGTCAGTCACACTGCTACTGTATGAACTAGCTACAGTCCCAATGCTACACAATATGAACTAGCTACAGTCAATCACACTGCTACTGTTTGAACTAGCTACAGTCAATCACACTGCTACTGTATGAACTAGCTACAGTCCCAATGCTACATTATATGAACTAGCTACAGTCAATCACACTGCTACTGTATGAACTATCTACAGTCAATCACACTGCTACTGTATGAACTAGCTACAGTCCCAATGCTACATTATATGAACTAGCTACAGTCAATCACACTGCTACTGTATGAACTAGCTACAGTCAGTCACACTGCTACTGTATGAACTAGCGACAGTCCCAATGCTACACGATATGAGCTAGATACAGTCCCAATGCTACATGATATGAACTTGCTACAGTCAATCACACTGCTACTGTATGAACTAGCTACAGTCCCAATGATACACTATATGAACGAGCTACAGTCAATCACACTGCTACTGTATGAACTAGCTACAGTCAATCACACTGCTACTGTATGAACTAGCTACAGCCCCAATGCTGCATTATATGAACTAGCTACAGTCAATCACACTGCTACTGTATGACCTAGCTACAGTAAATCACACTGCTACTGTATGAACTAGCTACAGTACCAATGCTACACAATATGAACTAGCTACAGTCCCAATGCTACATGACATAAACGAGCTACAGTCAATCACACTGCTACTGTATGAACTAGCTACAGTCAATCACACTGCTACTGTATGACCTAGCGACAGTCCCAATGCTACATTATATGAACTAGCTACAGTCAATTACACTGCTACTGGATGAACTAGCTACAGTCAATCACACTACTACTTTGTGAACTAGCTACAGTCAATCACACTGCTACTGTATGAACTAGCTACAGTCAGTCACACTGCTACTGTATGAACTAGCGACAGTCCCAATGCTACACGATATGAACTAGATACAGTCCAAATGCTACATGATATGAACTTGCTACAGTCAATCACACTGCTACTGTATCTACAGTCCCAATGATACACTATATGAACGAGCTACAGTCA
The DNA here is from genome assembly GCF_951799395.1 of Argentina silus. Lineage (NCBI taxonomy): Eukaryota > Metazoa > Chordata > Actinopteri > Argentiniformes > Argentinidae > Argentina > Argentina silus. The sequence goes on from NC_139654.1 coordinate 18,870,085, forward strand.
ATCACACTGCTACTGTATAAACTAGCTACAGTCAATCACACTGCTACTGTATGAACTAGCTACAGTCCCAATGCTACAGTATGAACTAGCTACAGTCAATCACACTGCTACTGTAAGAACTAGCTACAGTCAATCACACTGCTACTGTATGAACTAGCTACAGTCAATCACACTGCTACTGTATGAACTAGCTACAGTCCCAATGCTGCATTATATTAACTAGCTACAGTCAATCATACTGCTACTGTATGACCTAGCTTCAGTAAATCACACTGCTACTGTATGAACTAGCTACAGTACCAATGCTACACAATATGAACTAGCTACAGTCAATCACACTGCTACTGTATGAACTAGCTACAATCAATCACACTGCTACTGTATGAACTAGCTACAGTCAATCACACTGCTACTGTATGAACTAGCGACAGTCCCAATGCTACACTATGTGAACTAGCTACAGTCAATCACACTGCTACTGTGTGAACTAGCTACAGTCAATCACACTGCTACTGTATGAACTAGCTACAGTCAATCACACTGCTACTGTATGAACTAGCTACAGTCAATCACACTGCTACTGTATAAACTCGCTACAGTCAATCACACTGCTACTGTATGAACTAGCTACAGTCCGAATGCTTACTGTATAAACTAGCTGTAGTCAATCACACTGCTACTGTATAAACTTGCAACAGTCAATCACACTGCTACTGTATGAACTAGCTACAGTCAATCACACTGCTACTGTATAAACTTGCAACAGTCAATCACACTGCTACTGTATGAACTAGCTACAGTCAATCACACTGCTACTGTATCAACTAGCTACAGTCAATCACACTGCTACTGTATGACCTAGCGACAGTCCCAATGCTACATTATATGAACTAGCTACAGTCAATTACACTGCTACTGGATGAACTAGCTACAGTCAATCACACTACTACTTTGTGAACTAGCTACAGTCAATCACACTGCTACTGTATGAACTAGCTACAGTCAGTCACACTGCTACTGTATGAACTAGCGACAGTCCCAATGCTACACGATATGAACTAGATACAGTCCAAATGCTACATGATATGAACTTGCTACAGTCAATCACACTGCTACTGTATCTACAGTCCCAATGATACACTATATGAACGAGCTACAGTCAATCACACTGCTACTGTATAAACTAGCTACAGTCAATCACACTGCTACTGTATGAACTAGCTACAGTCCCAATGCTACAGTATGAACTAGCTACAGTCAATCACACTGCTACTGTAAGAACTAGCTACAGTCAATCACACTGCTACTGTATGAACTAGCTACAGTCAATCACACTGCTACTGTATGAACTAGCTACAGTCCCAATGCTGCATTATATTAACTAGCTACAGTCAATCATACTGCTACTGTATGACCTAGCTTCAGTAAATCACACTGCTACTGTATGAACTAGCTACAGTACCAATGCTACACAATATGAACTAGCTACAGTCAATCACACTGCTACTGTATGAACTAGCTACAATCAATCACACTGCTACTGTATGAACTAGCTACAGTCAATCACACTGCTACTGTATGAACTAGCGACAGTCCCAATGCTACACTATGTGAACTAGCTACAGTCAATCACACTGCTACTGTGTGAACTAGCTACAGTCAATCACACTGCTACTGTATGAACTAGCTACAGTCAATCACACTGCTACTGTATGAACTAGCTACAGTCAATCACACTGCTACTGTATAAACTCGCTACAGTCAATCACACTGCTACTGTATGAACTAGCTACAGTCCGAATGCTTACTGTATAAACTAGCTGTAGTCAATCACACTGCTACTGTATAAACTTGCAACAGTCAATCACACTGCTACTGTATGAACTAGCTACAGTCAATCACACTGCTACTGTATAAACTTGCAACAGTCAATCACACTGCTACTGTATGAACTAGCTACAGTCAATCACACTGCTACTGTATCAACTAGCTACAGTCAATCACACTGCTAATGTATGAACTAGCTGCAGTCAATCACACTACTACTGTATGAACTAGCTAAAGTCAATCACACTGCAAATGTATGAACTAGCTGCAGTCAATCACACTGCTACTGTATGAACTAGCTACAGTCCCAATGATACACAATATGAACTAGCTACAGTCAATCACACTGCTACTGTATCAACTAGCTACAGTCAATCACACTGCTACTGTATGAACTAGCTACATTCAATCGCACCTCTACTGTATGAACTAGCTACAGTCAGTCACACTGCTACTGTATGAACTAGCTACAGTCCCAATGCTACACAATATGAACTAGCTACAGTCAATCACACTGCTACTGTTTGAACTAGCTACAGTCAATCACACTGCTACTGTATGAACTAGCTACAGTCCCAATGCTACATTATATGAACTAGCTACAGTCAATCACACTGCTACTGTATGAACTATCTACAGTCAATCACACTGCTACTGTATGAACTAGCTACAGTCCCAATGCTACATTATATGAACTAGCTACAGTCAATCACACTGCTACTGTATGAACTAGCTACAGTCAGTCACACTGCTACTGTATGAACTAGCGACAGTCCCAATGCTACACGATATGAGCTAGATACAGTCCCAATGCTACATGATATGAACTTGCTACAGTCAATCACACTGCTACTGTATGAACTAGCTACAGTCCCAATGATACACTATATGAACGAGCTACAGTCAATCACACTGCTACTGTATGAACTAGCTACAGTCAATCACACTGCTACTGTATGAACTAGCTACAGCCCCAATGCTGCATTATATGAACTAGCTACAGTCAATCACACTGCTACTGTATGACCTAGCTACAGTAAATCACACTGCTACTGTATGAACTAGCTACAGTACCAATGCTACACAATATGAACTAGCTACAGTCCCAATGCTACATGACATAAACGAGCTACAGTCAATCACACTGCTACTGTATGAACTAGCTACAGTCAATCACACTGCTACTGTATGACCTAGCGACAGTCCCAATGCTACACTATGTGAACTAGCTACAGTCAATCACACTGCTACTGTATGAACTAGCTACAGTCAGTCACACTGCTACTGTTTGAACTAGCTACAGTCAATCACACTGCTACTGTATGAACTAGCTACAGTCAGTCACACTGCTACTGTTTGAACTAGCTACAGTCAATCACACTGCTACTGTATGAACTAGCTACAGTCAGTCACACTGCTACTGTATGAACTAGCTACAGTCCCAATGATACACAATATGAACTAGCTACAGTCAATCACACTGCTACTGTATGAACTAGCTACAGTCAATCACACTGCTACTGTATAAACTAGCTACAATCAATCACACTGCTACTGTATGAACTAGCTACAGTCAATCACACTGCTACTGTATAAACTCGCTACAGTCCGAATGCTTACTGTATAAACTAGCTGCAGTCAATCACACTGCTACTGTATCAACTAGCTACAGTCAATCACACTGCTAATGTATGAACTAGCTGGAGTGAATCACACTGCTACTGTATGAACTAGCTACAGTCAATCACACTGATACTGTTTGAACTAGCTACAGTCAATCACACTGCTACTGTATGAACTAGCTACAGTCAGTCAAACTGCTACTGTATGAACTAGCTACAGTCAATCACACTGCTACTGTATGAACTAGCTACAGTCAGTCAAACTGCTACTGTATGAACTAGCTACAGTCAATCACACTGCTACTGTATGAACTAGCTACAGTCAGTCAAACTGCTACTGTGTGAACTAGCTACAGTCAATCACACTGCTACTGTATGAACTAGCTACAGTCCCAATGATACACAATATGAACTAGGTACAGTCAATCACACTGCTACTGTATCAACTAGCTACAGTCAATCACACTGCTACTGTATGAACTAGCTACAGTCAATCGCACCTCTACTGTATGAACTAGCTACAGTCAGTCACACTGCTACTGTATGAACTAGCTACAGTCCCAATGCTACACAATATGAACTAGCTACAGTCAATCACACTGCTACTGTATGAACTAGGTACAGTCAATCACACTGCTACTGTATGAACTAGCTACAGTCCCAATGCTACATTATATGAACTAGCTACAGTCAATCACACTGCTACTGTATGAAATAGGTACAGTCAATCACACTGCTACTGTATGAACTATCTACAGTCAATCACACTGCTACTGTATGAACTAGCTACAGTCAATCACACTGCTACTGTATGAACTAGCTACAGTCAGTCACACTGCTACTGTATGAACTAGCGACAGTCCCAATGCTACACGAAATGAGCTAGATACAGTCCCAATGCTACATGATATGAACTTGCTACAGTCAATCACACTGCTACTGTATGAACTAGCTACAGTCCCAATGATACACTATATGAACGAGCTACAGTCAATCACACTGCTACTGTATGAACTAGCTACAGTCAATCACACTGCTACTGTATGAACTAGCTACAGCCCCAATGCTGCATTATATGAACTAGCTACAGTCAATCACACTGCTACTGTATGACCTAGCTACAGTAAATCACACTGCTACTGTATGAACTAGCTACAGTACCAATGCTACACAATATGAACTAGCTACAGTCCCAATGCTACATGACATAAACGAGCTACAGTCAATCACACTGCTACTGTATGAACTAGCTACAGTCAATCACACTGCTACTGTATGACCTAGCGACAGTCCCAATGCTACACTATGTGAACTAGCTACAGTCAATCACACTGCTACTGTATGAACTAGCTACAGTCAGTCACACTGCTACTGTTTGAACTAGCTACAGTCAATCACACTGCTACTGTATGAACTAGCTACAGTCAGTCACACTGCTACTGTTTGAACTAGCTACAGTCAATCACACTGCTACTGTATGAACTAGCTACAGTCAGTCACACTGCTACTGTATGAACTAGCTACAGTCCCAATGATACACAATATGAACTAGCTACAGTCAATCACACTGCTACTGTATGAACTAGCTACAGTCAATCACACTGCTACTGTATAAACTAGCTACAATCAATCACACTGCTACTGTATGAACTAGCTACAGTCAATCACACTGCTACTGTATAAACTCGCTACAGTCCGAATGCTTACTGTATAAACTAGCTGCAGTCAATCACACTGCTACTGTATCAACTAGCTACAGTCAATCACACTGCTAATGTATGAACTAGCTGGAGTGAATCACACTGCTACTGTATGAACTAGCTACAGTCAATCACACTGATACTGTTTGAACTAGCTACAGTCAATCACACTGCTACTGTATGAACTAGCTACAGTCAGTCAAACTGCTACTGTATGAACTAGCTACAGTCAATCACACTGCTACTGTATGAACTAGCTACAGTCAGTCAAACTGCTACTGTATGAACTAGCTACAGTCAATCACACTGCTACTGTATGAACTAGCTACAGTCAGTCAAACTGCTACTGTGTGAACTAGCTACAGTCAATCACACTGCTACTGTATGAACTAGCTACAGTCCCAATGATACACAATATGAACTAGGTACAGTCAATCACACTGCTACTGTATCAACTAGCTACAGTCAATCGCACCTCTACTGTATGAACTAGCTACAGTCAGTCACACTGCTACTGTATGAACTAGCTACAGTCCCAATGCTACACAATATGAACTAGCTACAGTCAATCACACTGCTACTGTATGAACTAGGTACAGTCAATCACACTGCTACTGTATGAACTAGCTACAGTCCCAATGCTACATTATATGAACTAGCTACAGTCAATCACACTGCTACTGTATGAAATAGGTACAGTCAATCACACTGCTACTGTATGAACTATCTACAGTCAATCACACTGCTACTGTATGAACTAGCTACAGTCAATCACACTGCTACTGTATGAACTAGCTACAGTCAGTCACACTGCTACTGTATGAACTAGCGACAGTCCCAATGCTACACGATTTGAGCTAGATACAGTCCCAATGCTACATGATATGAACTTGCTACAGTCAATCACACTGCTACTGTATGAACTAGCTACAGCCCCAATGCTGCATTATATGAACTAGCTACAGTCAAACACACTGCTACTGTATGACCTAGCTACAGTAAATCACACTGCTACTGTATGAACTAGCTACAGTACCAATGCTACACAATATGAACTAGCTACAGTCCCAATGCTACATGATATAAACGAGCTACAGTCAATCACACTGCTACTGTATGAACTAGCTACAGTCAATCACACTGCTACTGTATGAACTAGCTACAATCAATCACACTGCTACTGTATGAACTAGCTACAGTCAATCACACTGCTACTGTATGACCTAGCGACAGTCCCAATGCTACACTATGTGAACTAGCTACAGTCAATCACACTGCTACTGTATTAACTAGCTACAGTCAGTCACACTGCTACTGTATGAACTAGCTACAGTCAGTCACACTGCTACTGTTTGAACTAGCTACAGTCAATCACACTGCTACTGTATGAACTAGCTACAGTCAGTCACACTGCTACTGTATGAACTGGCTACAGTCAATCACACTGCTACTGTATGAACTAGCTACAGTCCCAATGATACACAATATGAACTAGCTACAGTCAATCACACTGCTACTGTATGAACTAGCTACAGTCAATCACACTGCTACTGTATGGACTAGCTACAGTCAATCACACTGATACTGTTTGAACTAGCTACAGTCAATCACACTGCTACTGTATGACCTAGCGACAGTCCCAATGCTACACTATGTGAACTAGCTACAGTCAATCACACTGCTACTGTATGAACTAGCTACAGTCAGTCACACTGCTACTGTTTGAACTAGCTACAGTCAATCACACTGCTACTGTATGAACTAGCTACAGTCAGTCACACTGCTACTGTTTGAACTAGCTACAATCAATCACCCTGCTACTGTATGAACTAGCTACAGTCAATCACACTGCTACTGTATAAACTAGCTACAATCAATCACACTGCTACTGTATGAACTAGCTACAGTCAATCACACTGCTACTGTATAAACTCGCTACAGTCCGAATGATACACAATATGAACTAGCTACAGTCAATCACACTGCTACTGTATGGACTAGCTACAGTCAATCACACTGCTACTGTATGAACTAGCTACAATCAATCACCCTGCTACTGTATGAACTAGCTACAGTCAATCACACTGCTACTGTATAAACTAGCTACAATCAATCACACTGCTACTGTATGAACTAGCTACAGTCAATCACACTGCTACTGTATAAACTCGCTACAGTCCGAATGCTTACTGTATAAACTAGCTGCAGTCAATCACACTGCTACTGTATGAACTTGCTACAGTCAATCACACTGCTACTGTGTGAACTAGCTACAGTCAATCACACTGCTACTGTATGAACTAGCTACAGTCCCAATGATACACAATATGAACTAGGTACAGTCAGTCAAACTGCTACTGTATGAACTAGCTACAGTCAATCACACTGCTACTGTATGAACTAGCTACAGTCAGTCAAACTGCTACTGTGTGAACTAGCTACAGTCAATCACACTGCTACTGTATGAACTAGCTACAGTCCCAATGATACACAATATGAACTAGGTACAGTCAATCACACTGCTACTGTATGAACTAGCTACAGTCAATCGCACCTCTACTGTATGAACTAGCTACAGTCAGTCACACTGCTACTGTATGAACTAGCTACAGTCCCAATGCTACACAATATGAACTAGCTACAGTCAATCACACTGCTACTGTATGAACTAGGTACAGTCAATCACACTGCTACTGTATGAACTAGCTACAGTCCCAATGCTACATTATATGAACTAGATACAGTCAATCACACTGCTACTGGATGAACTAGCTTCAGTCCCAATGATACACTATATGAACTAGCTACAGTCAATCACACTGCTACTGTATGAACTAGCTACAGCCAATCACACTGCTACTGTGTGAACTAGCTACAGTCAATCACACTGCTACTGTATGAACTAGCTACAGTCCCAATGCTACATTATATGAACTAGCTACAGTCAATCACACTGCTACTGTATGAACTAGCTACAGTCAGTCACACTGCTACTGTATGAACTAGCGACAGTCCCAATGCTACACGATATGAACTAGATACAGTCCCAATGCTACATTATGTGAACTAGCTACAGTCCCAATGATACACTATATGAACTAGCTACAGTCAATCACACCGCTACTGTATGAACTAGCTACAGTGAATCATACTGCTACTGTATGAACTAGCTACAGTACCAATGCTACACAATATGAACTAGCTACAGTCCCAATGCTACATGATATAAACGAGCTACAGTCAATCACACTGCGACTGTATGAACTAGCTACAGTCAATCACACTGCTAATGTATGAACTAGCTACAGTCAATCACACTGCTAATGCATGATCTAGCTACAGTCAATCACACTGACAATGTATGAACTAGCTACAGTCAATCACACTGCTACTGTATGAACAACCTACAATCAATCACACTGCTACTGTATAAACTAGCTACAGTCAATCACACTGCTACTGTATGAACTAGCTACAGTCCCAATGCTACATTATATGAACTAGCTACAGTCCCAATGATACACTATATGAACTAGCGACAGTCAATCACACTGCTACTGTATGAACTAGCTACAGTCCCAATGATACACTATATGAACTAGCTACAGTCAATCACACTGCTACTGTATGAACTAGCTACAGTCAGTCACACTGCTACTGTTTGAACTAGCTACAGTCAATCACACTGCTACTGTATGAACTAGCTACAGTCAGTCACACTGCTACTGTATGAACTGGCTACAGTCAATCACACTGCTACTGTATGAACTAGCTACAGTCCCAATGATACACAATATGAACTAGCTACAGTCAATCACACTGCTACTGTATGAACTAGCTACAGTCAATCACACTGCTACTGTATGGACTAGCTACAGTCAATCACACTGATACTGTTTGAACTAGCTACAGTCAATCACACTGCTACTGTATGACCTAGCGACAGTCCCAATGCTACACTATGTGAACTAGCTACAGTCAATCACACTGCTACTGTATGAACTAGCTACAGTCAGTCACACTGCTACTGTTTGAACTAGCTACAGTCAATCACACTGCTACTGTATGAACTAGCTACAGTCAGTCACACTGCTACTGTTTGAACTAGCTACAATCAATCACCCTGCTACTGTATGAACTAGCTACAGTCAATCACACTGCTACTGTATAAACTAGCTACAATCAATCACACTGCTACTGTATGAACTAGCTACAGTCAATCACACTGCTACTGTATAAACTCGCTACAGTCCGAATGATACACAATATGAACTAGCTACAGTCAATCACACTGCTACTGTATGGACTAGCTACAGTCAATCACACTGCTACTGTATGAACTAGCTACAATCAATCACCCTGCTACTGTATGAACTAGCTACAGTCAATCACACTGCTACTGTATAAACTAGCTACAATCAATCACACTGCTACTGTATGAACTAGCTACAGTCAATCACACTGCTACTGTATAAACTCGCTACAGTCCGAATGCTTACTGTATAAACTAGCTGCAGTCAATCACACTGCTACTGTATGAACTTGCTACAGTCAATCACACTGCTACTGTGTGAACTAGCTACAGTCAATCACACTGCTACTGTATGAACTAGCTACAGTCCCAATGATACACAATATGAACTAGGTACAGTCAGTCAAACTGCTACTGTATGAACTAGCTACAGTCAATCACACTGCTACTGTATGAACTAGCTACAGTCAGTCAAACTGCTACTGTGTGAACTAGCTACAGTCAATCACACTGCTACTGTATGAACTAGCTACAGTCCCAATGATACACAATATGAACTAGGTACAGTCAATCACACTGCTACTGTATGAACTAGCTACAGTCAATCGCACCTCTACTGTATGAACTAGCTACAGTCAGTCACACTGCTACTGTATGAACTAGCTACAGTCCCAATGCTACACAATATGAACTAGCTACAGTCAATCACACTGCTACTGTATGAACTAGGTACAGTCAATCACACTGCTACTGTATGAACTAGCTACAGTCCCAATGCTACATTATATGAACTAGATACAGTCAATCACACTGCTACTGGATGAACTAGCTTCAGTCCCAATGATACACTATATGAACTAGCTACAGTCAATCACACTGCTACTGTATGAACTAGCTACAGCCAATCACACTGCTACTGTGTGAACTAGCTACAGTCAATCACACTGCTACTGTATGAACTAGCTACAGTCCCAATGCTACATTATATGAACTAGCTACAGTCAATCACACTGCTACTGTATGAACTAGCTACAGTCAGTCACACTGCTACTGTATGAACTAGCGACAGTCCCAATGCTACACGATATGAACTAGATACAGTCCCAATGCTACATTATGTGAACTAGCTACAGTCCCAATGATACACTATATGAACTAGCTACAGTCAATCACACCGCTACTGTATGAACTAGCTACAGTGAATCATACTGCTACTGTATGAACTAGCTACAGTACCAATGCTACACAATATGAACTAGCTACAGTCCCAATGCTACATGATATAAACGAGCTACAGTCAATCACACTGCGACTGTATGAACTAGCTACAGTCAATCACACTGCTAATGTATGAACTAGCTACAGTCAATCACACTGCTAATGCATGATCTAGCTACAGTCAATCACACTGACAATGTATGAACTAGCTACAGTCAATCACACTGCTACTGTATGAACAACCTACAATCAATCACACTGCTACTGTATAAACTAGCTACAGTCAATCACACTGCTACTGTATGAACTAGCTACAGTCCCAATGCTACATTATATGAACTAGCTACAGTCCCAATGATACACTATATGAACTAGCGACAGTCAATCACACTGCTACTGTATGAACTAGCTACAGTCCCAATGATACACTATATGAACTAGCTACAGTCAATCACACTGCTACTGTATGAACTAGCTACAGTCCCAATGCTACATTATGTGAACTAGCTACAGTCCCAATGATACACTATATGAACTAGCTACAGTCAATCACACCGCTACTGTATGAACTAGCTACAGTCAATCACACTGCTACTGTATGAACTAGCTACATTATATGAACTAGCTACAGTCAATCACACTGCTACTGGATGAATTAGCTACAGTCCCAATGATACACTATATGAACTAGCTACAGTCAATCACACTGCTACTGTATGAACTAGCTACAGTCATTCACACTGCTACTGTGTGAACTAGCTACAGTCAATCACACTGCTACTGTATGAACTAGCTACAGTCCCAATGCTACATTATATGAACTAGCTACAGTCAATTACACTGCTACTGGATGAACTAGCTACAGTCAATCACACTACTACTTTGTGAACTAGCTACAGTCAATCACACTGCTACTGTATGAACTAGCGACAGTCCCAATGCTACACGATATGAACTAGATACAGTCCAAATGCTACATGATATGAACTTGCTACAGTCAATCACACTGCTACTGTATCTACAGTCCCAATGATACACTATATGAACGAGCTACAGTCAATCACACTGCTACTGTATCAACTACCTACAGTCCCAATGCTACTGTATACACTAGCTACAGTCAATCGCACTGCTACTGTATAAACTAGCTACAGTCAATCACACTGCTACTGTATGAACTAACTACAGTCCCAATGCTGCATTATATTAACTAGCTACAGTCAATCACACTGCTACTGTAAGAACTAGCTACAGTCAATCACACTGCTACTGTATGAACTAGCTACAGTCAATCACACTGCTACTGTATGAACTAGCTACAGTCCCAATGCTGCATTATATTAACTAGCTACAGTCAATCATACTGCTACTGTATGACCTAGCTTCAGTAAATCACACTGCTACTGTATGAACTAGCTACAGTACCAATGCTACACAATATGAACTAGCTACAGTCAATCACACTGCTACTGTATGAACTAGCTACAATCAATCACACTGCTACTGTATAAACTCGCTACAGTCCGAATGATACACAATATGAACTAGCTACAGTCAATCACACTGCTACTGTATGGACTAGCTACAGTCAATCACACTGCTACTGTATGAACTAGCTACAATCAATCACCCTGCTACTGTATGAACTAGCTACAGTCAATCACACTGCTACTGTATAAACTAGCTACAATCAATCACACTGCTACTGTATGAACTAGCTACAGTCAATCACACTGCTACTGTATAAACTCGCTACAGTCCGAATGCTTACTGTATAAACTAGCTGCAGTCAATCACACTGCTACTGTATAAACTTGCTACAGTCAATCACACTGCTACTGTATGAACTAGCTACCGTCAATCACACTGCTACTGTATCAACTAGCTACAGTCAATCACACTGCTACTGTATGAACTAGCTCCAGTCAGTCACACTGCTACTGTATGAACTAGCTACAGTCCCAATGATACACAATATGAACTAGCTACAGTCAATCACACTGCTAATGTATGAACTAGCTGCAGTCAATCACACTGCTACTGTATGAACTAGCGACAGTCCCAATGCTACACTATGTGAACTAGCTACAGTCAATCACACTGCTACTGTATGAACTAGCTACAGTCCCAATGATACACAATATGAACTAGGTACAGTCAATCACACTGCTACTGTGTGAACTAGCTACAGTCAATCACACTGCTACTGTATCAACTAGCTACAGTCAATCACACTGCTACTGTATGAACTAGCTACATTCAATCGCACCTCTACTGTATGAACTAGCTACAGTCAGTCACACTGCTACTGTGTGAACTAGCTACAGTCCCAATGCTACATTATATGAACTAGCTACAGTCAATCACACTGCTACTGTATGAACTATCTACAGTCAATCACACTGCTACTGTATGAACTAGCTACAGTCAATCACACTGCTACTGTATGAAATAGGTACAGTCAATCACACTGCTACTGTATGAACTAGCTACAGTCAATCACACTGCTACTGTATGAACTATCTACAGTCAATCACACTGCTACTGTATGAACTAGCTACAGTCAGTCACACTGCTACTGTATGAACTAGCGACAGTCCCAATGCTACATGATATGAGCTAGATACAGTCCCAATGCTACATGATATGAACTTGCTACAGTCAATCACACTGCTACTGTATGAACTAGCTACAGTCCCAATGATACACTATATGAACGAGCTACAGTCAATCACACTGCTACTGTATGAACTAGCTACAGCCCCAATGCTGCATTATATGAACTAGCTACAGTCAATCACACTGCTACTGTATGACCTAGCTACAGTAAATCACACTGCTACTGTATGAACTAGCTACAGTACCAATGCTACACAATATGAACTAGCTACAGTCCCAATGCTACATGATATAAACGAGCTACAGTCAATCACACTGCTACTGTATGAACTAGCTACAGTCAATCACACTGCTACTGTATGAACTAGCTACAATCAATCACACTGCTACTGTATGAACTAGCTACAGTCAATCACACTGCTACTGTATGACCTAGCGACAGTCCCAATGCTACACTATGTGAACTAGCTACAGTCAGTCACACTGCTACTGTTTGAACTAGCTACAGTCAATCACACTGCTACTGTATGAACTAGCTACAGTCAGTCACACTGCTACTGTTTGAACTAGCTACAGTCAATCACACTGCTACTGTATGAACTAGCTACAGTCCCAATGATACACAATATGAACTGGCTACAGTCAATCACACTGCTACTGTATGAACTAGCTACAGTCAATCACACTGCTACTGTATGAACTAGCGACAGTCCCAATGCTACACTATGTGAACTAGCTACAGTCAATCACACTGCTACTGTATGAACTAGCTACAGTCAGTCACACTGCTACTGTATGAACTAGCTACAGTCAATCACACTGCTACTGTAGGAACTAGCTACAGTCCCAATGATACACAATATGAACTAGCTACAGTCAATCACACTGCTACTGTATGAACTAGCTACAGTCAATCACACTGCTACTGTATGAACTAGCTACAGTAAATCACACTGCTACTGTTTGAACTAGCGACAGTCCCAATGCTACACTATGTGAACTAGCTACAGTCAATCACACTGCTACTGTATGAACTAGCTACAGTCCCAATGATACACAATATGAACTAGGTACAGTCAATCACACTGCTACTGTATGAACTAGCTACAGTCAATCACACTGCTACTGTATCAACTAGCTACAGTCAATCACACTGCTACTGTATGAACTAGCTCCAGTCAGTCACACTGCTACTGTATGAACTAGCTACAGTCCCAATGATACACAATATGAACTAGCTACAGTCAATCACACTGCTACTGTATGAACTAGCTACAGTCAATCACACTGCTACTGTATCAACTAGCTACAGTCAATCACACTGCTAATGTATGAACTAGCTGCAGTCAATCACACTGCTACTGTATGAACTAGCGACAGTCCCAATGCTACACTATGTGAACTAGCTACAGTCAATCACACTGCTACTGTATGAACTAGCTACAGTCCCAATGATACACAATATGAACTAGGTACAGTCAATCACACTGCTACTGTGTGAACTAGCTACAGTCAATCACACTGCTACTGTATCAACTAGCTACAGTCAATCACACTGCTACTGTATGAACTAGCTACATTCAATCGCACCTCTACTGTATGAACTAGCTACAGTCAGTCACACTGCTACTGTGTGAACTAGCTACAGTCCCAATGCTACATTATATGAACTAGCTACAGTCAATCACACTGCTACTGTATGAACTATCTACATTCAATCACACTGCTACTGTATGAACTAGCTACAGTCAATCACACTGCTACTGTATGAACTAGCTACAGTCCCAATGATACACTATATGAACGAGCTACAGTCAATCACACTGCTACTGTATGAACTAGCTACAGCCCCAATGCTGCATTATATGAACTAGCTACAGTCAATCACACTGCTACTGTATGACCTAGCTACAGTAAATCACACTGCTACTGTATGAACTAGCTACAGTACCAATGCTACACAATA
This sequence comes from Argentina silus, assembly GCF_951799395.1. Taxonomy (NCBI): domain Eukaryota; kingdom Metazoa; phylum Chordata; class Actinopteri; order Argentiniformes; family Argentinidae; genus Argentina; species Argentina silus. The sequence continues at coordinate 18,885,289 of NC_139654.1, forward strand.
TGAACTAGCTACAGTCCCAATGCTACATGATATAAACGAGCTACAGTCAATCACACTGCTACTGTATGAACTAGCTACAGTCAATCACACTGCTACTGTATGAACTAGCTACAATCAATCACACTGCTACTGTATGAACTAGCTACAGTCAATCACACTGCTACTGTATGACCTAGCGACAGTCCCAATGCTACACTATGTGAACTAGCTACAGTCAATCACACTGCTACTGTATGAACTAGCTACAGTCAGTCACACTGCTACTGTTTGAACTAGCTACAGTCAATCACACTGCTACTGTATGAACTAGCTACAGTCAGTCACACTGCTACTGTTTGAACTAGCTACAGTCAATCACACTGCTACTGTATGAACTAGCTACAGTCAGTCACACTGCTACTGTATGAACTAGCTACAGTCCCAATGATACACAATATGAACTGGCTACAGTCAATCACACTGCTACTGTATGGACTAGCCACAGTCAATCACACTGCTACTGTATAAACTAGCTACAATCAATCACACTGCTACTGTATGAACTAGCTACAGTCAATCACACTGCTACTGTATAAACTCGCTACAGTCCGAATGCTTTCTGTATAAACTAGCTGCAGTCAATCACACTGCTACTGTATAAACTTGCTACAGTCAATCACACTGCTACTGTATGAACTAGCTACCGTCAATCACACTGCTACTGTATCAACTAGCTACAGTCAATCACACTGCTAATGTATGAACTAGCTGGAGTCAATCACACTGCTACTGTATGAACTAGCTAGAGTCAATCACACTGATACTGTATGAACTAGCTGGAGTCAATCACACTGCTACTGTATGAACTAGCTACAGTCAATCACACTGATACTGTTTGAACTAGCTACAGTCAATCACACTGCTACTGTATGAACTAGCTACAGTCAGTCAAACTGCTACTGTATGAACTAGCTACAGTCAATCACACTGCTACTGTATGAACTAGCTACAGTCAGTCAAACTGCTACTGTATGAACTAGCTACAGTCAATCACACTGCTACTGTATGAACTAGCTACAGTCAGTCAAACTGCTACTGTGTGAACTAGCTACAGTCAATCACACTGCTACTGTATGAACTAGCTACAGTCCCAATGATACACAATATGAACTAGGTACAGTCAATCACACTGCTACTGTATCAACTAGCTACAGTCAATCACACTGCTACTGTATGAACTAGCTACAGTCAATCGCACCTCTACTGTATGAACTAGCTACAGTCAGTCACACTGCTACTGTATGAACTAGCTACAGTCCCAATGCTACACAATATGAACTAGCTACAGTCAATCACACTGCTACTGTATGAACTAGCTACAGTCAGTCACACTGCTACTGTTTGAACTAGCTACAGTCAATCACACTGCTACTGTATGAACTAGCTACAGTCCCAATGATACACAATATGAACTGGCTACAGTCAATCACACTGCTACTGTATGAACTAGCTACAGTCAATCACACTGCTACTGTATGAACTAGCGACAGTCCCAATGCTACACTATGTGAACTAGCTACAGTCAATCACACTGCTACTGTATGAACTAGCTACAGTCAGTCACACTGCTACTGTATGAACTAGCTACAGTCAATCACACTGCTACTGTAGGAACTAGCTACAGTCCCAATGATACACAATATGAACTAGCTACAGTCAATCACACTGCTACTGTATGAACTAGCTACAGTCAATCACACTGCTACTGTATGAACTAGCTACAGTAAATCACACTGCTACTGTTTGAACTAGCGACAGTCCCAATGCTACACTATGTGAACTAGCTACAGTCAATCACACTGCTACTGTATGAACTAGCTACAGTCCCAATGATACACAATATGAACTAGGTACAGTCAATCACACTGCTACTGTATGAACTAGCTACAGTCAATCACACTGCTACTGTATCAACTAGCTACAGTCAATCACACTGCTACTGTATGAACTAGCTCCAGTCAGTCACACTGCTACTGTATGAACTAGCTACAGTCCCAATGATACACAATATGAACTAGCTACAGTCAATCACACTGCTACTGTATGAACTAGCTACAGTCAATCACACTGCTACTGTATCAACTAGCTACAGTCAATCACACTGCTAATGTATGAACTAGCTGCAGTCAATCACACTGCTACTGTATGAACTAGCGACAGTCCCAATGCTACACTATGTGAACTAGCTACAGTCAATCACACTGCTACTGTATGAACTAGCTACAGTCCCAATGATACACAATATGAACTAGGTACAGTCAATCACACTGCTACTGTGTGAACTAGCTACAGTCAATCACACTGCTACTGTATCAACTAGCTACAGTCAATCACACTGCTACTGTATGAACTAGCTACATTCAATCGCACCTCTACTGTATGAACTAGCTACAGTCAGTCACACTGCTACTGTGTGAACTAGCTACAGTCCCAATGCTACATTATATGAACTAGCTACAGTCAATCACACTGCTACTGTATGAACTAGCTACAGTCAATCACACTGCTACTGTATGAACTAGCTACAGTCCCAATGATACACTATATGAACGAGCTACAGTCAATCACACTGCTACTGTATGAACTAGCTACAGCCCCAATGCTGCATTATATGAACTAGCTACAGTCAATCACACTGCTACTGTATGACCTAGCTACAGTAAATCACACTGCTACTGTATGAACTAGCTACAGTACCAATGCTACACAATATGAACTAGCTACAGTCCCAATGCTACATGATATAAACGAGCTACAGTCAATCACACTGCTACTGTATGAACTAGCTACAGTCAATCACACTGCTACTGTATGAACTAGCTACAATCAATCACACTGCTACTGTATGAACTAGCTACAGTCAATCACACTGCTACTGTATGACCTAGCGACAGTCCCAATGCTACACTATGTGAACTAGCTACAGTCAATCACACTGCTACTGTATGAACTAGCTACAGTCAGTCACACTGCTACTGTTTGAACTAGCTACAGTCAATCACACTGCTACTGTATGAACTAGCTACAGTCAGTCACACTGCTACTGTTTGAACTAGCTACAGTCAATCACACTGCTACTGTATGAACTAGCTACAGTCAGTCACACTGCTAATGTATGAACTAGCTACAGTCCCAATGATACACAATATGAACTGGCTACAGTCAATCACACTGCTACTGTATGGACTAGCCACAGTCAATCACACTGCTACTGTATAAACTAGCTACAATCAATCACACTGCTACTGTATGAACTAGCTACAGTCAATCACACTGCTACTGTATAAACTCGCTACAGTCCGAATGCTTTCTGTATAAACTAGCTGCAGTCAATCACACTGCTACTGTATAAACTTGCTACAGTCAATCACACTGCTACTGTATGAACTAGCTACCGTCAATCACACTGCTACTGTATCAACTAGCTACAGTCAATCACACTGCTAATGTATGAACTAGCTGGAGTCAATCACACTGCTACTGTATGAACTAGCTAGAGTCAATCACACTGATACTGTATGAACTAGCTGGAGTCAATCACACTGCTACTGTATGAACTAGCTACAGTCAATCACACTGATACTGTTTGAACTAGCTACAGTCAATCACACTGCTACTGTATGAACTAGCTACAGTCAGTCAAACTGCTACTGTATGAACTAGCTACAGTCAATCACACTGCTACTGTATGAACTAGCTACAGTCAGTCAAACTGCTACTGTATGAACTAGCTACAGTCAATCACACTGCTACTGTATGAACTAGCTACAGTCAGTCAAACTGCTACTGTGTGAACTAGCTACAGTCAATCACACTGCTACTGTATGAACTAGCTACAGTCCCAATGATACACAATATGAACTAGGTACAGTCAATCACACTGCTACTGTATCAACTAGCTACAGTCAATCACACTGCTACTGTATGAACTAGCTACAGTCAATCGCACCTCTACTGTATGAACTAGCTACAGTCAGTCACACTGCTACTGTATGAACTAGCTACAGTCCCAATGCTACACAATATGAACTAGCTACAGTCAATCACACTGCTACTGTATGAACTAGCTACAGTCAATCACACTGCTACTGTATGAAATAGCTACAGTCAATCACACTGCTACTGTATGAACTATCTACAGTCAATCACACTGCTACTGTATGAACTAGCTACAGTCAGTCACACTGCTACTGTATGAACTAGCGACAGTCCCAATGCTACACAATATGAACTAGCTACAGTCAATCACACTGCTACTGTATGAACTAGCTACAGTCAATCACACTGCTACTGTATGAAATAGCTACAGTCAATCACACTGCTACTGTATGAACTATCTACAGTCAATCACACTGCTACTGTATGAACTAGCTACAGTCAGTCACACTGCTACTGTATGAACTAGCGACAGTCCCAATGCTACACGATATGAGCTAGATACAGTCCCAATGCTACATGATATGAACTTGCTACAGTCAATCACACTGCTACTGTATGAACTAGCTACAGCCCCAATGCTGCATTATATGAACTAGCTACAGTCAAACACACTGCTACTGTATAAACTAGCTGCAGTCAATCACACTGCTACTGTATAAACTTGCTACAGTCAATCACACTGCTACTGTATGAACTAGCTACCGTCAATCACACTGCTACTGTATGAACTAGCTACAGTCAATCACACTGATACTGTTTGAACTAGCTACAGTCAGTCAAACTGCTACTGTATGAACTAGCTACAGTCAATCACACTGCTACTGTATGAACTAGCTACAGTCAGTCACACTGCTACTGTATGGACAAGCTACAATCAATCACACTGCTACTGTATGAACTAGCTACAGTCCCAATGTTACAGTATGAACTAGCTACAGTCAATCACACTGCTACTGTATGAACTAGCTACAGTCAGTCACACTGCTACTGTATGAACTAGCTACAGTCCCAATGCTACACAATATGAACTAGCTACAGTCAATCACACTGCTACTGTATGAACTAGCTACAGTCAATCACACTGCTACTGTATGAAATAGCTACAGTCAATCACACTGCTACTGTATGAACTATCTACAGTCAATCACACTGCTACTGTATGAACTAGCTACAGTCAGTCACACTGCTACTGTATGAACTAGCGACAGTCCCAATGCTACACGATATGAGCTAGATACAGTCCCAATGCTACATGATATGAACTTGCTACAGTCAATCACACTGCTACTGTATGAACTAGCTACAGCCCCAATGCTGCATTATATGAACTAGCTACAGTCAAACACACTGCTACTGTATAAACTAGCTGCAGTCAATCACACTGCTACTGTATAAACTTGCTACAGTCAATCACACTGCTACTGTATGAACTAGCTACCGTCAATCACACTGCTACTGTATGAACTAGCTACAGTCAATCACACTGATACTGTTTGAACTAGCTACAGTCAGTCAAACTGCTACTGTATGAACTAGCTACAGTCAATCACACTGCTACTGTATGAACTAGCTACAGTCAGTCACACTGCTACTGTATGGACAAGCTACAATCAATCACACTGCTACTGTATGAACTAGCTACAGTCCCAATGCTACAGTATGAACTAGCTACAGTCAATCACACTGCTACTGTATGAACTAGCTACAGTCAATCACACTGCTACTGTATGAACTAGCTACAGTCCCAATGCTACATTATATGAACTAGCTACAGTCCCAATGATACACTATATGAACTAGCTACAGTCAATCACACTGCTACTGTATGAACTAGCTACAGTCCCAATGATACACTATATGAACTAGCTACAGTCAATCACACTGCTACTGTATGAACTAGCTACAGTACCAATGCTACACAATATGAACTAGCTACAGTCCCAATGCTACATGATATAAACGAGCTACAGTCAATCACACTGCGACTGTATGAACTAGCTACAGTCAATCACACTGCTAATGCATGATCTAGCTACAGTCAATCACACTGACAATGTATGAACTAGCTACAGTCAATCACACTGCTACTGTATGAACAAGCTACAATCAATCACACTGCTACTGTATAAACTAGCTACAGTCAATCACACTGCTACTGTATGAACTAGCTACAGTCCCAATGCTACATTATATGAACTAGCTACAGTCCCAATGATACACTATATGAACTAGCTACAGTCAATCACACTGCTACTGTATGAACTAGCTACAGTCCCAATGATACACTATATGAACTAGCTACTGTCAATCACACTGCTACTGTATGAACTAGCTACAGTCCCAATGCTACATTATGTGAACTAGCTACAGTCCCAATGATACACTATATGAACTAGCTACAGTCAATCACACCGCTACTGTATGAACTAGCTACAGTCAATCACACTGCTACTGTATGAACTAGCTACATTATATGAACTAGCTACAGTCAATCACACTGCTACTGGATGAACTAGCTACAGTCCCAATGATACACTATATGAACTAGCTACAGTCAATCACACTGCTACTGTATGAACTAGCTACAGTCCCAATGCTACATTATATGAACTAGCTACAGTCAATTACACTGCTACTGGATGAACTAGCTACAGTCAATCACACTACTACTTTGTGAACTAGCTACAGTCAATCACACTGCTACTGTATGAACTAGCTACAGTCAGTCACACTGCTACTGTATGAACTAGCGACAGTCCCAATGCTACACGATATGAACTAGATACAGTCCAAATGCTACATGATATGAACTTGCTACAGTCAATCACACTGCTACTGTATCTACAGTCCCAATGATACACTATATGAACGAGCTACAGTCAATCACACTGCTACTGTATAAACTAGCTACAGTCAATCACACTGCTACTGTATGAACTAGCTACAGTCCCAATGCTACAGTATGAACTAGCTACAGTCAATCACACTGCTACTGTAAGAACTAGCTACAGTCAATCACACTGCTACTGTATGAACTAGCTACAGTCAATCACACTGCTACTGTATGAACTAGCTACAGTCCCAATGCTGCATTATATTAACTAGCTACAGTCAATCATACTGCTACTGTATGACCTAGCTTCAGTAAATCACACTGCTACTGTATGAACTAGCTACAGTACCAATGCTACACAATATGAACTAGCTACAGTCAATCACACTGCTACTGTATGAACTAGCTACAATCAATCACACTGCTACTGTATGAACTAGCTACAGTCAATCACACTGCTACTGTATGAACTAGCGACAGTCCCAATGCTACACTATGTGAACTAGCTACAGTCAATCACACTGCTACTGTGTGAACTAGCTACAGTCAATCACACTGCTACTGTATGAACTAGCTACAGTCAATCACACTGCTACTGTATGAACTAGCTACAGTCAATCACACTGCTACTGTATAAACTCGCTACAGTCAATCACACTGCTACTGTATGAACTAGCTACAGTGAATCACACTGCTACTGTATGAACTAGCTACAGTCCGAATGCTTACTGTATAAACTAGCTGTAGTCAATCACACTGCTACTGTATAAACTTGCAACAGTCAATCACACTGCTACTGTATGAACTAGCTACAGTCAATCACACTGCTACTGTATAAACTTGCAACAGTCAATCACACTGCTACTGTATGAACTAGCTACAGTCAATCACACTGCTACTGTATCAACTAGCTACAGTCAATCACACTGCTAATGTATGAACTAGCTGCAGTCAATCACACTGCTACTGTATGAACTAGCTAAAGTTAATCACACTGCAAATGTATGAACTAGCTGCAGTCAATCACACTGCTACTGTATGAACTAGCTACAGTCCCAATGATACACAATATGAACTAGCTACAGTCAATCACACTGCTACTGTATCAACTAGCTACAGTCAATCACACTGCTACTGTATGAACTAGCTACATTCAATCGCACCTCTACTGTATGAACTAGCTACAGTCAGTCACACTGCTACTGTATGAACTAGCTACAGTCCCAATGCTACACAATATGAACTAGCTACAGTCAATCACACTGCTACTGTTTGAACTAGCTACAGTCAATCACACTGCTACTGTATGAACTAGCTACAGTCCCAATGCTACATTATATGAACTAGCTACAGTCAATCACACTGCTACTGTATGAACTATCTACAGTCAATCACACTGCTACTGTATGAACTAGCTACAGTCCCAATGCTACATTATATGAACTAGCTACAGTCAATCACACTGCTACTGTATGAACTAGCTACAGTCAATCACACTGCTACTGTATGAACTATCTACAGTCAATCACACTGCTACTGTATGAACTAGCTACAGTCAGTCACACTGCTACTGTATGAACTAGCGACAGTCCCAATACTACACGATATGAGCTAGATACAGTCCCAATGCTACATGATATGAACTTGCTACAGTCAATCACACTGCTACTGTATGAACTAGCTACAGTCCCAATGATACACTATATGAACGAGCTACAGTCAATCACACTGCTACTGTATGAACTAGCTACAGTCAATCACACTGCTACTGTATGAACTAGCTACAGCCCCAATGCTGCATTATATGAACTAGCTACAGTCAATCACACTGCTACTGTATGACCTAGCTACAGTAAATCACACTGCTACTGTATGAACTAGCTACAGTACCAATGCTACACAATATGAACTAGCTACAGTCCCAATGCTACATGATATAAACGAGCTACAGTCAATCACACTGCTACTGTATGAACTAGCTACAGTCAATCACACTGTTACTGTATGACCTAGCGACAGTCCCAATGCTACACTATGTGAACTAGCTACAGTCAATCACACTGCTACTGTATGAACTAGCTACAGTCAGTCACACTGCTACTGTTTGAACTAGCTACAGTCAATCACACTGCTACTGTATGAACTAGCTACAGTCAGTCACACTGCTACTGTTTGAACTAGCTACAGTCAATCACACTGCTACTGTATGAACTAGCTACAGTCAGTCACACTGCTACTGTATGAACTAGCTACAGTCCCAATGATACACAATATGAACTAGCTACAGTCAATCACACTGCTACTGTATGAACTAGCTACAGTCAATCACACTGCTACTGTATAAACTAGCTACAATCAATCACACTGCTACTGTATGAACTAGCTACAGTCAATCACACTGCTACTGTATAAACTCGCTACAGTCCGAATGCTTACTGTATAAACTAGCTGCAGTCAATCACACTGCTACTGTATCAACTAGCTACAGTCAATCACACTGCTAATGTATGAACTAGCTGGAGTCAATCACACTGCTACTGTATGAACTAGCTACAGTCAATCACACTGATACTGTTTGAACTAGCTACAGTCAATCACACTGCTACTGTATGAACTAGCTACAGTCAGTCAAACTGCTACTGTATGAACTAGCTACAGTCAATCACACTGCTACTGTATGAACTAGCTACAGTCAGTCAAACTGCTACTGTATGAACTAGCTACAGTCAATCACACTGCTACTGTATGAACTAGCTACAGTCAGTCAAACTGCTACTGTGTGAACTAGCTACAGTCAATCACACTGCTACTGTATGAACTAGCTACAGTCCCAATGATACACAATATGAACTAGGTACAGTCAATCACACTGCTACTGTATCAACTAGCTACAGTCAATCACACTGCTACTGTATGAACTAGCTACAGTCAATCGCACCTCTACTGTATGAACTAGCTACAGTCAGTCACACTGCTACTGTATGAACTAGCTACAGTCCCAATGCTACACAATATGAACTAGCTACAGTCAATCACACTGCTACTGTATGAACTAGGTACAGTCATTCACACTGCTACTGTATGAACTAGCTACAGTCCCAATGCTACATTATATGAACTAGCTACAGTCAATCACACTGCTACTGTATGAAATAGGTACAGTCAATCACACTGCTACTGTATGAACTATCTACAGTCAATCACACTGCTACTGTATGAACTAGCTACAGTCAATCACACTGCTACTGTATGAACTATCTACAGTCAATCACACTGCTACTGTATGAACTAGCTACAGTCAGTCACACTGCTACTGTATGAACTAGCGACAGTCCCAATGCTACACGATTTGAGCTAGATACAGTCCCAATGCTACATGATATGAACTTGCTACAGTCAATCACACTGCTACTGTATGAACTAGCTACAGCCCCAATGCTGCATTATATGAACTAGTTACAGTCAAACACACTGCTACTGTATGACCTAGCTACAGTAAATCACACTGCTACTGTATGAACTAGCTACAGTACCAATGCTACACAATATGAACTAGCTACAGTCCCAATGCTACATGATATAAACGAGCTACAGTCAATCACACTGCTACTGTATGAACTAGCTACAGTCAATCACACTGCTACTGTATGAACTAGCTACAATCAATCACACTGCTACTGTATGAACTAGCTACAGTCAATCACACTGCTACTGTATGACCTAGCGACAGTCCCAATGCTACACTATGTGAACTAGCTACAGTCAATCACACTGCTACTGTATGAACTAGCTACAGTCAGTCACACTGCTACTGTTTGAACTAGCTACAGTCAATCACACTGCTACTGTATGAACTAGCTACAGTCAGTCACACTGCTACTGTTTGAACTAGCTACAGTCAATCACACTGCTACTGTATGAACTAGCTACAGTCAGTCACACTGCTACTGTATGAACTGGCTACAGTCAATCACACTGCTACTGTATGAACTAGCTACAGTCCCAATGATACACAATATGAACTAGCTACAGTCAATCACACTGCTACTGTATGAACTAGCTACAGTCAATCACACTGTTACTGTATGGACTAGCTACAGTCAATCACACTGATACTGTTTGAACTAGCTACAGTCAATCACACTGCTACTGTATGACCTAGCGACAGTCCCAATGCTACACTATGTGAACTAGCTACAGTCAATCACACTGCTACTGTATGAACTAGCTACAGTCAGTCACACTGCTACTGTTTGAACTAGCTACAGTCAATCACCCTGCTACTGTATGAACTAGCTACAGTCAATCACACTGCTACTGTATAAACTAGCTACAATCAATCACACTGCTACTGTATGAACTAGCTACAGTCAATCACACTGCTACTGTATAAACTCGCTACAGTCCGAATGATACACAATATGAACTAGTTACAGTCAATCACACTGCTACTGTATGGACTAGCTACAGTCAATCACACTGCTACTGTATGAACTAGCTACAATCAATCACCCTGCTACTGTATGAACTAGCTACAGTCAATCACACTGCTACGGTATAAACTAGCTACAATCAATCACACTGCTACTGTATGAACTAGCTACAGTCAATCACACTGCTACTGTATAAACTCGCTACAGTCCGAATGCTTACTGTATAAACTAGCTGCAGTCAATCACACTGCTACTGTATAAACTTGCTACAGTCAATCACACTGCTACTGTATGAACTAGCTACAGTCAATCACACTGCTAATGTATGAACTAGCTGGAGTCAATCACACTGCTACTGTATGAACTAGCTACAGTCAATCACACTGATACTGTTTGAACTAGCTACAGTCAATCACACTGCTACTGTATGAACTAGCTACAGTCAGTCAAACTGCTACTGTATGAACTAGCTACAGTCAATCACACTGCTACTGTATGAACTAGCTACAGTCAGTCAAACTGCTACTGTGTGAACTAGCTACAGTCAATCACACTGCTACTGTATGAACTAGCTACAGTCCCAATGATACACAATATGAACTAGGTACAGTCAGTCAAACTGCTACTGTATGAACTAGCTACAGTCAATCACACTGCTACTGTATGAACTAGCTACAGTCAGTCAAACTGCTACTGTGTGAACTAGCTACAGTCAATCACACTGCTACTGTATGAACTAGCTACAGTCCCAATGATACACAATATGAACTAGGTACAGTCAATCACACTGCTACTGTATGAACTAGCTACAGTCAATCGCACCTCTACTGTATGAACTAGCTACAGTCAGTCACACTGCTACTGTATGAACTAGCTACAGTCCCAATGCTACACAATATGAACTAGCTACAGTCAATCACACTGCTACTGTATGAACTAGGTACAGTCAATCACACTGCTACTGTATGAACTAGCTACAGTCCCAATGCTACATTATATGAACTAGATACAGTCAATCACACTGCTACTGGATGAACTAGCTTCAGTCCCAATGATACACTATATGAACTAGCTACAGTCAATCACACTGCTACTGTATGAACTAGCTACAGCCAATCACACTGCTACTGTGTGAACTAGCTACAGTCAATCACACTGCTACTGTATGAACTAGCTACAGTCCCAATGCTACATTATATGAACTAGCTACAGTCAATCACACTGCTACTGTATGAACTAGCTACAGTCAGTCACACTGCTACTGTATGAACTAGCGACAGTCCCAATGCTACACGATATGAACTAGATACAGTCCCAATGCTACATTATGTGAACTAGCTACAGTCCCAATGATACACTATATGAACTAGCTACAGTCAATCACACCGCTACTGTATGAACTAGCTACAGTGAATCATACTGCTACTGTATGAACTAGCTACAGTACCAATGCTACACAATATGAACTAGCTACAGTCCCAATGCTACATGATATAAACGAGCTACAGTCAATCACACTGCGACTGTATGAACTAGCTACAGTCAATCACACTGCTAATGTATGAACTAGCTACAGTCAATCACACTGCTAATGCATGATCTAGCTACAGTCAATCACACTGACAATGTATGAACTAGCTACAGTCAATCACACTGCTACTGTATGAACAACCTACAATCAATCACACTGCTACTGTATAAACTAGCTACAGTCAATCACACTGCTACTGTATGAACTAGCTACAGTCCCAATGCTACATTATATGAACTAGCTACAGTCCCAATGATACACTATATGAACTAGCGACAGTCAATCACACTGCTACTGTATGAACTAGCTACAGTCCCAATGATACACTATATGAACTAGCTACAGTCAATCACACTGCTACTGTATGAACTAGCTACAGTCCCAATGCTACATTATGTGAACTAGCTACAGTCCCAATGATACACTATATGAACTAGCTACAGTCAATCACACCGCTACTGTATGAACTAGCTACAGTCAATCACACTGCTACTGTATGAACTAGCTACATTATATGAACTAGCTACAGTCAATCACACTGCTACTGGATGAATTAGCTACAGTCCCAATGATACACTATATGAACTAGCTACAGTCAATCACACTGCTACTGTATGAACTAGCTACAGTCATTCACACTGCTACTGTGTGAACTAGCTACAGTCAATCACACTGCTACTGTATGAACTAGCTACAGTCCCAATGCTACATTATATGAACTAGCTACAGTCAATTACACTGCTACTGGATGAACTAGCTACAGTCAATCACACTACTACTTTGTGAACTAGCTACAGTCAATCACACTGCTACTGTATGAACTAGCTACAGTCAGTCACACTGCTACTGTATGAACTAGCGACAGTCCCAATGCTACACGATATGAACTAGATACAGTCCAAATGCTACATGATATGAACTTGCTACAGTCAATCACACTGCTACTGTATCTACAGTCCCAATGATACACTATATGAACGAGCTACAGTCAATCACACTGCTACTGTATAAACTAGCTACAGTCATTCACACTGCTACTGTATGAACTAGCTACAGTCCCAATGCTACAGTATGAACTAGCTACAGTCAATCACACTGCTACTGTAAGAACTAGCTACAGTCAATCACACTGCTACTGTATGAACTAGCTACAGTCAATCACACTGCTACTGTATGAACTAGCTACAGTCCCAATGCTGCATTATATTAACTAGCTACAGTCAATCATACTGCTACTGTATGACCTAGCTTCAGTAAATCACACTGCTACTGTATGAACTAGCTACAGTACCAATGCTACACAATATGAACTAGCTACAGTCAATCACACTGCTACTGTATGAACTAGCTACAATCAATCACACTGCTACTGTATGAACTAGCTACAGTCAATCACACTGCTACTGTATGAACTAGCGACAGTCCCAATGCTACACTATGTGAACTAGCTACAGTCAATCACACTGCTACTGTATGAACTAGCTACAGTCAGTCACACTGCTACTGTATGAACTAGCTACAGTCAATCACACTGCTACTGTATGAACTAGCTCCAGTCAGTCACACTGCTACTGTATGAACTAGCTACAGTCCCAATGCTACAGTATGAACTAGCTACAGTCAATCACACTGCTACTGTAAGAACTAGCTACAGTCAATCACACTGCTACTGTATGAACTAGCTACAGTCAATCACACTGCTACTGTATGAACTAGCTACAGTCCCAATGCTGCATTATATTAACTAGCTACAGTCAATCATACTGCTACTGTATGACCTAGCTTCAGTAAATCACACTGCTACTGTATGAACTAGCTACAGTACCAATGCTACACAATATGAACTAGCTACAGTCAATCACACTGCTACTGTATGAACTAGCTACAATCAATCACACTGCTACTGTATGAACTAGCTACAGTCAATCACACTGCTACTGTATGAACTAGCGACAGTCCCAATGCTACACTATGTGAACTAGCTACAGTCAATCACACTGCTACTGTATGAACTAGCTACAGTCAGTCACACTGCTACTGTATGAACTAGCTACAGTCAATCACACTGCTACTGTATGAACTAGCTCCAGTCAGTCACACTGCTACTGTATGAACTAGCTACAGTCCCAATGATACACAATATGAACTAGCTACAGTCATTCACACTGCTACTGTGTGAACTAGCTACAGTCAATCACACTGCTACTGTATGAACTAGCTACAGTACCAATGCTACACAATATGAACTAGCTACAGTCAATCACACTGCTACTGTATGAACTAGCTACAATCAATCACACTGCTACTGTATGAACTAGCTACAGTCAATCACACTGCTACTGTATGAACTAGCGACAGTCCCAATGCTACACTATGTGAACTAGCTACAGTCAATCACACTGCTACTGTATGAACTAGCTACAGTCAGTCACACTGCTACTGTATGAACTAGCTACAGTCAATCACACTGCTACTGTATGAACTAGCTCCAGTCAGTCACACTGCTACTGTATGAACTAGCTACAGTCCCAATGCTACAGTATGAACTAGCTACAGTCAATCACACTGCTACTGTAAGAACTAGCTACAGTCAATCACACTGCTACTGTATGAACTAGCTACAGTCAATCACACTGCTACTGTATGAACTAGCTACAGTCCCAATGCTGCATTATATTAACTAGCTACAGTCAATCATACTGCTACTGTATGACCTAGCTTCAGTAAATCACACTGCTACTGTATGAACTAGCTACAGTACCAATGCTACACAATATGAACTAGCTACAGTCAATCACACTGCTACTGTATGAACTAGCTACAATCAATCACACTGCTACTGTATGAACTAGCTACAGTCAATCACACTGCTACTGTATGAACTAGCGACAGTCCCAATGCTACACTATGTGAACTAGCTACAGTCAATCACACTGCTACTGTATGAACTAGCTACAGTCAGTCACACTGCTACTGTATGAACTAGCTACAGTCAATCACACTGCTACTGTATGAACTAGCTCCAGTCAGTCACACTGCTACTGTATGAACTAGCTACAGTCCCAATGATACACAATATGAACTAGCTACAGTCATTCACACTGCTACTGTGTGAACTAGCTACAGTCAATCACACTGCTACTGTATGAACTAGCTACAGTCCCAATGCTACATTATATGAACTAGCTACAGTCAATTACACTGCTACTGGATGAACTAGCTACAGTCAATCACACTACTACTTTGTGAACTAGCTACAGTCAATCACACTGCTACTGTATGAACTAGCTACAGTCAGTCACACTGCTACTGTATGAACTAGCGACAGTCCCAATGCTACACGATATGAACTAGCGACAGTCCCAATGCTACACTATGTGAACTAGCTACAGTCAATCACACTGCTACTGTATGAACTAGCTACAGTCAGTCACACTGCTACTGTATGAACTAGCTCCAGTCAGTCACACTGCTACTGTATGAACTAGCTACAGTCAATCACACTGCTACTGTATGAACTAGCTACAGTCCCAATGCTACATTATATGAACTAGCTACAGTCCCAATGATACACTATATGAACTAGCTACAGTCAATCACACTGCTACTGTATGAACTAGCTACAATCAATCACACTGCTACTGTATGAACTAGCTACAGTCAATCACACTGCTACTGTATGAACTAGCGACAGTCCCAATGCTACACTATGTGAACTAGCTACAGTCAATCACACTGCTACTGTATGAACTAGCTACAGTCAGTCACACTGCTACTGTATGAACTAGCTACAGTCAATCACACTGCTACTGTATGAACTAGCTCCAGTCAGTCACACTGCTACTGTATGAACTAGCTACAGTCCCAATGATACACAATATGAACTAGCTACAGTCATTCACACTGCTACTGTGTGAACTAGCTACAGTCAATCACACTGCTACTGTATGAACTAGCTACAGTCCCAATGCTACATTATATGAACTAGCTACAGTCAATTACACTGCTACTGGATGAACTAGCTACAGTCAATCACACTACTACTTTGTGAACTAGCTACAGTCAATCACACTGCTACTGTATGAACTAGCTACAGTCAGTCACACTGCTACTGTATGAACTAGCGACAGTCCCAATGCTACACGATATGAACTAGCGACAGTCCCAATGCTACACTATGTGAACTAGCTACAGTCAATCACACTGCTACTGTATGAACTAGCTACAGTCAGTCACACTGCTACTGTATGAACTAGCTCCAGTCAGTCACACTGCTACTGTATGAACTAGCTACAGTCAATCACACTGCTACTGTATGAACTAGCTACAGTCCCAATGCTACATTATATGAACTAGCTACAGTCCCAATGATACACTATATGAACTAGCGACAGTCAATCACACTGCTACTGTATGAACTAGCTACAGTCCCAATGATACACTATATGAACTAGCTACAGTCAATCACACTGCTACTGTATGAACTAGCTACAGTCCCAATGCTACATTATGTGAACTAGCTACAGTCCCAATGATACACTATATGAACTAGCTACAGTCAATCACACCGCTACTGTATGAACTAGCTACAGTCAATCACACTGCTACTGTATGAACTAGCTACATTATATGAACTAGCTACAGTCAATCACACTGCTACTGGATGAATTAGCTACAGTCCCAATGATACACTATATGAACTAGCTACAGTCAATCACACTGCTACTGTATGAACTAGCTACAGTCATTCACACTGCTACTGTGTGAACTAGCTACAGTCAATCACACTGCTACTGTATGAACTAGCTACAGTCCCAATGCTACATTATATGAACTAGCTACAGTCAATTACACTGCTACTGGATGAACTAGCTACAGTCAATCACACTACTACTTTGTGAACTAGCTACAGTCAATCACACTGCTACTGTATGAACTAGCTACAGTCAGTCACACTGCTACTGTATGAACTAGCGACAGTCCCAATGCTACACGATATGAACTAGATACAGTCCAAATGCTACATGATATGAACTTGCTACAGTCAATCACACTGCTACTGTATCTACAGTCCCAATGATACACTATATGAACGAGCTACAGTCAATCACACTGCTACTGTATAAACTAGCTACAGTCATTCACACTGCTACTGTATGAACTAGCTACAGTCCCAATGCTACAGTATGAACTAGCTACAGTCAATCACACTGCTACTGTAAGAACTAGCTACAGTCAATCACACTGCTACTGTATGAACTAGCTACAGTCAATCACACTGCTACTGTATGAACTAGCTACAGTCCCAATGCTGCATTATATTAACTAGCTACAGTCAATCATACTGCTACTGTATGACCTAGCTTCAGTAAATCACACTGCTACTGTATGAACTAGCTACAGTACCAATGCTACACAATATGAACTAGCTACAGTCAATCACACTGCTACTGTATGAACTAGCTACAATCAATCACACTGCTACTGTATGAACTAGCTACAGTCAATCACACTGCTACTGTATGAACTAGCGACAGTCCCAATGCTACACTATGTGAACTAGCTACAGTCAATCACACTGCTACTGTATGAACTAGCTACAGTCAGTCACACTGCTACTGTATGAACTAGCTACAGTCAATCACACTGCTACTGTATGAACTAGCTCCAGTCAGTCACACTGCTACTGTATGAACTAGCTACAGTCCCAATGATACACAATATGAACTAGCTACAGTCATTCACACTGCTACTGTGTGAACTAGCTACAGTCAATCACACTGCTACTGTATGAACTAGCTACAGTCCCAATGCTACATTATATGAACTAGCTACAGTCAATTACACTGCTACTGGATGAACTAGCTACAGTCAATCACACTACTACTTTGTGAACTAGCTACAGTCAATCACACTGCTACTGTATGAACTAGCTACAGTCAGTCACACTGCTACTGTATGAACTAGCGACAGTCCCAATGCTACACGATATGAACTAGCGACAGTCCCAATGCTACACTATGTGAACTAGCTACAGTCAATCACACTGCTACTGTATGAACTAGCTACAGTCAGTCACACTGCTACTGTATGAACTAGCTCCAGTCAGTCACACTGCTACTGTATGAACTAGCTACAGTCAATCACACTGCTACTGTATGAACTAGCTACAGTCCCAATGCTACATTATATGAACTAGCTACAGTCCCAATGATACACTATATGAACTAGCGACAGTCAATCACACTGCTACTGTATGAACTAGCTACAGTCCCAATGATACACTATATGAACTAGCTACAGTCAATCACACTGCTACTGTATGAACTAGCTACAGTCCCAATGCTACATTATGTGAACTAGCTACAGTCCCAATGATACACTATATGAACTAGCTACAGTCAATCACACCGCTACTGTATGAACTAGCTACAGTCAATCACACTGCTACTGTATGAACTAGCTACATTATATGAACTAGCTACAGTCAATCACACTGCTACTGGATGAATTAGCTACAGTCCCAATGATACACTATATGAACTAGCTACAGTCAATCACACTGCTACTGTATGAACTAGCTACAGTCATTCACACTGCTACTGTGTGAACTAGCTACAGTCAATCACACTGCTACTGTATGAACTAGCTACAGTCCCAATGCTACATTATATGAACTAGCTACAGTCAATTACACTGCTACTGGATGAACTAGCTACAGTCAATCACACTACTACTTTGTGAACTAGCTACAGTCAATCACACTGCTACTGTATGAACTAGCTACAGTCAGTCACACTGCTACTGTATGAACTAGCGACAGTCCCAATGCTACACGATATGAACTAGATACAGTCCAAATGCTACATGATATGAACTTGCTACAGTCAATCACACTGCTACTGTATCTACAGTCCCAATGATACACTATATGAACGAGCTACAGTCAATCACACTGCTACTGCATAAACTAGCTACAGTCATTCACACTGCTACTGTATGAACTAGCTACAGTCCCAATGCTACAGTATGAACTAGCTACAGTCAATCACACTGCTACTGTAAGAACTAGCTACAGTCAATCACACTGCTACTGTATGAACTAGCTACAGTCAATCACACTGCTACTGTATGAACTAGCTACAGTCCCAATGCTGCATTATATTAACTAGCTACAGTCAATCATACTGCTACTGTATGACCTAGCTTCAGTAAATCACACTGCTACTGTATGAACTAGCTACAGTACCAATGCTACACAATATGAACTAGCTACAGTCAATCACACTGCTACTGTATGAACTAGCTACAATCAATCACACTGCTACTGTATGAACTAGCTACAGTCAATCACACTGCTACTGTATGAACTAGCGACAGTCCCAATGCTACACTATGTGAACTAGCTACAGTCAATCACACTGCTACTGTATGAACTAGCTACAGTCAGTCACACTGCTACTGTATGAACTAGCTACAGTCAGTCACACTGCTACTGTATGAACTAGCTACAGTCAATCACACTGCTACTGTATGAACTAGCTCCAGTCAGTCACACTGCTACTGTATGAACTAGCTACAGTCCCAATGCTACAGTATGAACTAGCTACAGTCAATCACACTGCTACTGTAAGAACTAGCTACAGTCAATCACACTGCTACTGTATGAACTAGCTACAGTCAATCACACTGCTACTGTATGAACTAGCTACAGTCCCAATGCTGCATTATATTAACTAGCTACAGTCAATCATACTGCTACTGTATGACCTAGCTTCAGTAAATCACACTGCTACTGTATGAACTAGCTACAGTCCCAATGCTACATTATGTGAACTAGCTACAGTCCCAATGATACACTATATGAACTAGCTACAGTCAATCACACCGCTACTGTATGAACTAGCTACAGTCAATCACACTGCTACTGTATGAACTAGCTACATTATATGAACTAGCTACAGTCAATCACACTGCTACTGGATGAATTAGCTACAGTCCCAATGATACACTATATGAACTAGCTACAGTCAATCACACTGCTACTGTATGAACTAGCTACAGTCATTCACACTGCTACTGTGTGAACTAGCTACAGTCAATCACACTGCTACTGTATGAACTAGCTACAGTCCCAATGCTACATTATATGAACTAGCTACAGTCAATTACACTGCTACTGGATGAACTAGCTACAGTCAATCACACTACTACTTTGTGAACTAGCTACAGTCAATCACACTGCTACTGTATGAACTAGCTACAGTCAGTCACACTGCTACTGTATGAACTAGCGACAGTCCCAATGCTACACGATATGAACTAGATACAGTCCAAATGCTACATGATATGAACTTGCTACAGTCAATCACACTGCTACTGTATCTACAGTCCCAATGATACACTATATGAACGAGCTACAGTCAATCACACTGCTACTGTATAAACTAGCTACAGTCATTCACACTGCTACTGTATGAACTAGCTACAGTCCCAATGCTACAGTATGAACTAGCTACAGTCAATCACACTGCTACTGTAAGAACTAGCTACAGTCAATCACACTGCTACTGTATGAACTAGCTACAGTCAATCACACTGCTACTGTATGAACTAGCTACAGTCCCAATGCTGCATTATATTAACTAGCTACAGTCAATCATACTGCTACTGTATGACCTAGCTTCAGTAAATCACACTGCTACTGTATGAACTAGCTACAGTACCAATGCTACACAATATGAACTAGCTACAGTCAATCACACTGCTACTGTATGAACTAGCTACAATCAATCACACTGCTACTGTATGAACTAGCTACAGTCAATCACACTGCTACTGTATGAACTAGCGACAGTCCCAATGCTACACTATGTGAACTAGCTACAGTCAATCACACTGCTACTGTATGAACTAGCTCCAGTCAGTCACACTGCTACTGTATGAACTAGCTACAGTCCCAATGCTACAGTATGAACTAGCTACAGTCAATCACACTGCTACTGTAAGAACTAGCTACAGTCAATCACACTGCTACTGTATGAACTAGCTACAGTCAATCACACTGCTACTGTATGAACTAGCTACAGTCCCAATGCTGCATTATATTAACTAGCTACAGTCAATCATACTGCTACTGTATGACCTAGCTTCAGTAAATCACACTGCTACTGTATGAACTAGCTACAGTACCAATGCTACACAATATGAACTAGCTACAGTCAATCACACTGCTACTGTATGAACTAGCTACAATCAATCACACTGCTACTGTATGAACTAGCTACAGTCAATCACACTGCTACTGTATGAACTAGCGACAGTCCCAATGCTACACTAGTCAAAGTCAAAGTGTCAAAGTGGCTTTATTGTCAATTCTTCACATGTCAAGACATACAAAGGAATCGAGAGGACGTTTCTCACTCTCCCACGGTGAGACAGATAAAGTGCCCAGGCACAACAGATAACACATACTAAAAGTAAAACATTCAATAAAAATAATTTAAACAGTGCAAAAAGAGCAGTCAGTAAAGACAGTAAGTAGCAGCCAAATACTGTGTATTCTGTATAAAAAAAAAAAAATAATAATAATAATAGTGCAATAGTGCATTGTAGCAATAGAATAGTGGATTGTCCAGAGTCCGTAGTGTTCACTATGTGAACTAGCTACAGTCAATCACACTGCTACTGTATGAACTAGCTACAGTCAGTCACACTGCTACTGTATGAACTAGCTACAGTCAATCACACTGCTACTGTATGAACTAGCTCCAGTCAGTCACACTGCTACTGTATGAACTAGCTACAGTCCCAATGATACACAATATGAACTAGCTACAGTCATTCACACTGCTACTGTGTGAACTAGCTACAGTCAATCACACTGCTACTGTATGAACTAGCTACAGTCCCAATGCTACATTATATGAACTAGCTACAGTCAATTACACTGCTACTGGATGAACTAGCTACAGTCAATCACACTACTACTTTGTGAACTAGCTACAGTCAATCACACTGCTACTGTATGAACTAGCTACAGTCAGTCACACTGCTACTGTATGAACTAGCGACAGTCCCAATGCTACACGATATGAACTAGCGACAGTCCCAATGCTACACTATGTGAACTAGCTACAGTCAATCACACTGCTACTGTATGAACTAGCTACAGTCAGTCACACTGCTACTGTATGAACTAGCTCCAGTCAGTCACACTGCTACTGTATGAACTAGCTACAATCAATAACACTGCTACTGTATGAACTAGCTACAGTCAATCACACTGCTACTGTATGAACTAGCTACAATCAATAACACTGCTACTGTATGAACTAGCTACAGTCAATCACACTGCTACTGTATGAACTAGCTACAGTCAATCACACTGCTACTATATGAAATAGCTATAGTCAATCACACTGCTACTGTATGAACTAACTACAGTCCCAATGCTACAGAATATGAACTAGCTACAGTCGCAATGCTACATTATATGAACTAGCTACAGTCAATCACACTGCAACTGTATGAACTAGCTACAGTCAATCACACTGCCACTGCATGAACTACCTCCAGTCAATCACACTGCTACTATATGAACTAGCTATAGTCAATCACACTGCTACTGTATGAACTAACTACAGTCCCAATGCTACAGAATATGAACTAGCTACAATCAATCACACTGCTACTGTATGAACTAGCTACAGTCAATCACACTGCTACTGTATGAACTAGTTACAATCAATCACACTGCTACTGTATGAACTAGCTACAGTCAATCACACTGCTAATGTATGAACTAGCTGCAGTCAATCACACTGCTACTGTATGAACTGGCTACAGTCAATCACACTGATACTGTTTGAACTAGCTACAGTCAATCACATTGCTACTGTATGAACTAGCTACAGTCAATCACACTGCTACTGTATGAACTAGCTTCAGTCAGTCAAACTGCTACTGTAAGAACTAGCTACAATCAATCGCACCTCTACTGTATGAACTAGCTACAGTCAGTCACACTGCTACTGTATGAACTAGCTACAGTCCCAATGATACACAATATGAACTAGCTACAGTCAATCACACTGCTACTGTATGAACTAGCTACAGTCCCAATGATACACAATATGAACTAGCAACAGTCAATCACACTGCTACTGTATGAACTAGCTACAGTCAATCACACTGCTACTGTATGAACTAGCTACAGTCAATCACACTGCTACTGTATGAACTAGCTACAGTCAATCACACTGCTACTGTATGAACTAGCGACAGTCCCAATGATACACTGTACGAACTAGCTACAGTCAATCACACTGCTACTGTATGAACTAGCTACAGTCAATCACACTGCTACTGTATGAACTACCTACATTCAATCACACTGCTACTGTATGAACTAACTACAGTCCCAATGCTACAGAATATGAACTAGCTACAGTCGCAATGCTACATTATATGAACTAGCTACAGTCAATCACACTGCAACTGTATGAACTAGCTACAGTCAATCACACTGCTACTGTATGAACTAGCTAAAGTCAATTACACTGCTACTGTATAAACTACCTACATTCAATCATACTGCTACTGTATGAAATAGCTACAGTCCCAATGCTACATTATATGAACTAGCTACAGTCAATCACACTGCTACTGTATGAACTAGCTACAGTCCCAATGCTACACAATATGAACTAGCTACAGTCCCAATGCTACATTATATGAACTAGCTACAGTCAATCACACTGCTACTGTATGAACTAGCTACAGTCAATCACACTGCTACTATATGAACTAGCTATAGTCAATCACACTGCTACTGTATGAACTACCTACATTCAATCACACTGCTACTGTATGAACTAGCTACAGTCCCAATGCTACAGAATATGAACTAGCTCGAGTCCCAATGCTACATTATATGAACTAGCTACAGTCAATCACACTGCTACTGTATGAACTAGCTACGGTCCCAATGCTACACAATATGAACTAGCGACAGTCCCAATGCTACATTATATGAACTAGCTACAGTCAATCACACTGCTACTGTATGAACTAGCTTCAGTCAATCACACTGCTAATGTATGAACTAGCTACAGTCCCAATGCTACATTATATGAACTAGCTACAGTCAATCACACTGCTACTGGATGAACTAGCTACAGTCCCAATGATACACTATATGAACTAGCTACAGTCAATCACACTGCTACTGTATGAACTAGCTACAGTCAATCACACTGCTACTGTATGAACTAGCTACAGTCCCAATGCTACTGTATGAACTAGCTATAGTCAATCTCACTGCTACTGTATGAACTAGCTACAGTCAGTCACACTGCTACTGTATGAACTACCTACAGTCAATCACACTGCTACTGTATGAACTAGCTACAGTCCCAATGCTACATTATATGAACTGGATACAGTCAATCACACTGCTACTGGATGAACTAGCTACAGTAACCATGATACACTATATGAACTAGCTACAGTCAATCACACTGCTACTGGATGAACTAGCTACAGCCAATCACACTGCTACTGTGTGAACTAGCTACAGTCAATCACACTGCTACTGTATGAACTGGCTACATTCCCAATGATACACAATATCAACTAGCTACAGTCAATCACACTGCTACTGTATGAACTAGCTACAGTCCCATTGCTACGCAATATGAACTACCTACAGTCCCAATGCTACATTATATGAACTAGCTACAGTCAATCACACTGCTACTGTGTGAACTAGCTACAGTCAATCACACTGCTACTGTATGAACTAGCTACAGTCAATCACACTGCTACTGCATGAACTAGCTACAGTCCCAATGCTACATTTTATGAACTAGCTACAGTCAATCACACTGCTACTGTATGAACTAGCTACAGTCAATCACACTGCTACTGTATGAACTAGCTACAGTCCCAAAGCTAAACAATATGAACTAGCTCGAGTCCCAATGCTACATTATATGAACTAGCTACAGTCAATCACACTGCTACTGTATGAACTAGCTACAGTCCCAATGCTACACAATATGAACTAGCGACAGTCCCAATGCTACATTATATGAACTAGCTACAGTCAATCACACTGCTACTGTATGAACTAGCTTCAGTCAATCACACTGCTAATGTATGAACTAGCTACAGTCCCAATGCTACATTATATGATCTAGCTACAGTCAATCACACTGCTACTGGATGAACTAGCTACAGTCCCAATGATACACTATATGAACTACCTACAGTCCCAATGCTACATTATATGAACTAGCTACAGTCAATCACACTGCTACTGTGTGAACTAGCTACAGTCAATCACACTGCTACTGTATGAACTAGCTACAGTCAATCACACTGCTACTGCATGAACTAGCTACAGTCCCAATGCTACATTTTATGAACTAGCTACAGTCAATCACACTGCTACTGTATGAACTAGCTACAGTCAATCACACTGCTACTGTATGAACTAGCTACAGTCCCAAAGCTAAACAATATGAACTAGCTCGAGTCCCAATGCTACATTATATGAACTAGCTACAGTCAATCACACTGCTAATGTATGAACTAGCTACAGTCCCAATGCTACATTATATGAACTAGCTACAGTCAATCACACTGCTACTGTATGAACTAGCTACAGTCCCAATGCTACTGTATGAACTAGCTATAGTCAATCTCACTGCTACTGTATGAACTAGCTACAGTCAATCGCACCTCTACTGTATGAACTAGCTACAGTCAGTCACACTGCTACTGTATGAACTAGCTACAGTCAATCACACTGCTACTGTATGAACTAGCTACAGTCCCAATGCTACATTATATGAACTGGATACAGTCAATCACACTGCTACTGGATGAACTAGCTACAGTAACCATGATACACTATATGAACTAGCTACAGTCAATCACACTGCTACTGGATGAACTAGCTACAGCCAATCACACTGCTACTGTGTGAACTAGCTACAGTCAATCACACTGCTACTGTATGAACTAGCTACAGTCCCAATGATACACAATATGAACTAGCTACAGTCAATCACACTGCTACTGTATGAACTAGCTACAGTCCCAATGCTACGCAATATGAACTACCTACAGTCCCAATGCTACATTATATGAACTAGCTACAGTCAATCACACTGCTACTGTGTGAACTAGCTACAGTCAATCACACTGCTACTGTATGAACTAGCTACAGTCAATCACACTGCTACTGCATGAACTAGCTACAGTCCCAATGCTACATTTTATGAACTAGCTACAGTCAATCACACTGCTACTGTATGAACTAGCTACAGTCAATCACACTGCTACTGTATGAACTAGCTACAGTCCCAAAGCTAAACAATATGAACTAGCTCGAGTCCCAATGCTACATTATATGAACTAGCTACAGTCAATCACACTGCTACTGTATGAACTAGCTACAGTCCCAATGCTACATTATATGAACTAGCTACAATCAATCACACTGCTACTGTATGAACTAGCTACAGTCAATCACACTGCTACTGTATGAACTAGCTACAGTCAGTCACACTGCTACTGTATGAACTAGCTACAGTCAATCACACTGCTACTGTATGAACTAGCTACAGTCAGTCACACTGCTACTGTATGAACTAGCTACAGTCCCAATGCTACACAATATGAACTAGCTACAGTCAATCACACTGCTACTGTATGAACTAGCTACAGTCAATCACACTGCTACTGTATGAACTAGCTACAGTCAGTCACACTGCTACTGTATGAACTAGCTACAGTCCCAATGCTACACAATATGAACTAGCTACAGTCAATCACACTGCTACTGTATGAACTAGCTACAGTCAATCACACTGCTACTGTATGAACTAGCTACAGTCCCAATGCTACACAATATGAACTAGCTACAGTCAATCACACTGCTACTGTATGAACTAGCTACAGTCAATCACACTGCTACTGTATGAACTAGCTACAGTCAGTCACACTGCTACTGTATGAACTAGCTACAGTCAATCACACTGCTACTGTATGAAATAGCGACAGTCCCAATGCTACACTATGTGAACTAGCTACAGTCAGTCACACTGCTACTGTATGAACTAGCTACAGTCAATCACACTGCTACTGTATGAACTAGCTACAGTCAGTCACACTGCTACTGTATGAACTAGCTACAGTCAATCACACTGCTACTGTATGAACTAGCTACAGTCCCAAAGCTACACAATATGAACTAGCTCGAGTCCCAATGCTACATTATATGAACTAGCTACAGTCAATCACACTGCTACTGTATGAACTAGCTACAGTCCCAATGCTACACAATATGAACTAGCTACAGTCCCAATGCTACATTATATGAACTAGCTACAGTCAATCACACTGCTACTGTATCAACTACCTACAGTCCCAATGCTACATTATATGAACTAGCTACAGTCAATCACACTGCTACTGTATGAACTAGCTACAGTCCAAATGCTACATTATATGAACTAGCTACAGTCAATCACACTGCTACTGTGTGAACTAGCTACAGTCAATCACACTGCTACTGTATGAACTAGCTATAGTCCCAATGATACACTATACGAACTAGCTACAGTCAATCACACTGCTACTGTATGAACTAGCTACAGTCAATCACACTGCTACTGCATGAACTAGCTACAGTCCCAATGCTACATTTTATGAACTAGCTACAGTCAATCACACTGCTACTGTATGAACTAGCTACAGTCCCAAAGCTACACAATATGAACTAGCTCGAGTCCCAATGCTACATTATATGAACTAGCTACAGTCAATCACACTGCTACTGTATGAACTAGCTACAGTCCCAATGCTACATTATATGAACTAGCTACAGTCAATCACACTGCTACTGTATGAACTAGCTACAGTCAGTCACACTGCTACTGTATGAACTAGCTACAGTCAATCATACTGCTACTGTATGAACTAGCTACATTCAGTCACACTGCTACTGTATGAACTAGCTACAGTCCCAATGCTACACAATATGAAATAGCTACAGTCAATCACACTGCTACTGTATGAAATAGCGACAGTCCCAATGCTACACGATGTGAACTAGCTACAGTCAGTCACACTGCTACTGTATGAACTAGCTACAGTCAGTCACACTGCTACTGTATGAACTAGCTACAGTCAGTCACACTGCTACTGTATGAACTAGCTACAGTCAATCACACTGCTACTGTATGAACTAGCTACAGTCCTAATGCTACACAATATGAACTAGCTACAGTCAATCACACTGCTACTGTATGAACTAGCTACAGTCAATCACACTGCTACTGTATGAAATAGCGACAGTCCCAATGCTACACTATGTGAACTAGCTACAGTCAGTCACACTGCTACTGTATGAACTAGCTACAGTCAATCACACTGCTACTGTATGAACTAGCTACAGTCAGTCACACTGCTACTGTATGAACTAGCTACAGTCCCAATGCTACACAATATGAACTAGCTACAGTCCCAATGCTACATTATATGAACTAGCTACAGTCAATCACACTGCTACTGTGTGAACTAGCTACAGTCAGTCACACTGCTACTGTATGAACTAGCTATAGTCCCAATGATACACTATACGAACTAGCTACAGTCAATCACACTGCTACTGTATGAACTAGCTACAGTCAATCACACTGCTACTGCCTGAACAAGCTACAATCCCAATGCTACATTTTATGAACTAGCTACAGTCAATCACACTGCTACTGTATGAACTAGCTACAGTCAATCACACTGCTACTGTATGAACTAGCTACAGTCCCAAAGCTACACAATATGAACTAGCTCGAGTCCCAATGCTACATTATATGAACTAGCTACAGTCAATCACACTGCTACTGTATGAACTAGCTACAGTCCCAATGCTACACAATATGAACTAGCTACAGTCCCAATGCTACATTATATGAACTAGCTACAGTCAATCACACTGCTACTGTATCAACTAGCTACAGTCCCAATGCTACACGATATGAACTAGCTACAGTCAATCACGCTGCTACTGTATGAACTAGCTACAGTCAATCACACTGCTACTGTATGAACTAGCTACAGTCCCAAAGCTACACAATATGTCCTAGCTCGAGTCCCAATGCTACATTATATGAACTAGCTACAGTCAATCACACTGCTACTGTATGAACTAGCTACAGTCAATCACACTGCTAATGTATGAACTAGCTACAGTCCCAATGCTACATTATATGAACTAGCTACAGTCAATCACACTGCTACTGTATGAACTAGCTATAGTCCCAATGATACACGAAACGAACTAGCTACAGTCAATCACACTGCTACTGTATGAACTAGCTACAGTCAATCACACTGCTACTGCCTGAACAAGCTACAGTCCCAATGCTACATTTTATGAACTAGCTACAGTCAATCACACTGCTACTGTATGAACTAGCTACAGTCAATCACACTGCTACTGTATGAACTAGCTACAGTCCCAAAGCTACACAATATGAACTAGCTCGAGTCCCAATGCTACATTATATGAACTAGCTACAGTCAATCACACTGCTACTGTATGAACTAGCTACAGTCCCAATGCTACACAATATGAACTAGCTACAGTCCCAATGCTACATTATATGAACTAGCTACAGTCAATCACACTGCTACTGTATCAACTAGCTACAGTCCCAATGCTACACGATATGAACTAGCTACAGTCAATCACACTGCTACTGTATGAACTAGCTACAGTCAATCACACTGCTACTGTATGAACTAGCTACAGTCCCAAAGCTACACAATATGTCCTAGCTCGAGTCCCAATGCTACATTATATGAACTAGCTACAGTCAATCACACTGCTACTGTATGAACTAGCTACAGTCAATCACACTGCTAATGTATGAACTAGCTACAGTCCCAATGCTACATTATATGAACTAGCTACAGTCAATCACACTGCTACTGGATGAACTAGCTACAGTCCCAATGATACACTATATGAACTAGCTACAGTCAATCACACTGCTACTGTATGAACTAGCTACAATCAATCACACTGCTACTGTATGAACTAGCTACAGTCAATCACACTGCTACTGTGTGAACTACCTACAGTCAATCACACTGCTACTGTATGAACTAGCTACAGTCAATCACACTGCTACTGTATGAACTAGCTACAGTCCCAATGCTACTGTATGAACTAGCTACAGTCAATCACACTGCTACTGTATGAAATAGCGACAGTCCCAATGCTACACTATGTGAACTAGCTACAGTCAGTCACACTGCTACTGTATGAACTAGCTACAGTCAATCACACTGCTACTGTATGAACTAGCTACAGTCAGTCACACTGCTACTGTATGAACTAGCTACAGTCCCAATGCTACACAATATGAACTAGCTACAGTCCCAATGCTACATTATATGAACTAGCTACAGTCAATCACACTGCTACTGTGTGAACTAGCTACAGTCAGTCACACTGCTACTGTATGAACTAGCTATAGTCCCAATGATACACTATACGAACTAGCTACAGTCAATCACACTGCTACTGTATGAACTAGCTACAGTCAATCACACTGCTACTGCCTGAACAAGCTACAGTCCCAATGCTACACAATATGTCCTAGCTCGAGTCCCAATGCTACATTATATGAACTAGCTACAGTCAATCACACTGCTACTGTATGAACTAGCTACAGTCAATCACACTGCTAATGTATGAACTAGCTACAGTCCCAATGCTACATTATATGAACTAGCTACAGTCAATCACACTGCTACTGGATGAACTAGCTACAGTCCCAATGATACACTATATGAACTAGCTACAGTCAATCACACTGCTACTGTATGAACTAGCTACAATCAATCACACTGCTACTGTATGAACTAGCTACAGTCAATCACACTGCTACTGTGTGAACTACCTACAGTCAATCACACTGCTACTGTATGAACTAGCTACAGTCAATCACACTGCTACTGTATGAACTAGCTACAGTCCCAATGCTACTGTATGAACTAGCTACAGTCAATCACACTGCTACTGTATGAAATAGCGACAGTCCCAATGCTACACTATGTGAACTAGCTACAGTCAGTCACACTGCTACTGTATGAACTAGCTACAGTCAATCACACTGCTACTGTATGAACTAGCTACAGTCAGTCACACTGCTACTGTATGAACTAGCTACAGTCCCAATGCTACACAATATGAACTAGCTACAGTCCCAATGCTACATTATATGAACTAGCTACAGTCAATCACACTGCTACTGTGTGAACTAGCTACAGTCAGTCACACTGCTACTGTATGAACTAGCTATAGTCCCAATGATACACTATACGAACTAGCTACAGTCAATCACACTGCTACTGTATGAACTAGCTACAGTCAATCACACTGCTACTGCCTGAACAAGCTACAGTCCCAATGCTACATTTTATGAACTAGCTACAGTCAATCACACTGCTACTGTATGAACTAGCTACAGTCAATCACACTGCTACTGTATGAACTAGCTACAGTCCCAAAGCTACACAATATGAACTAGCTCGAGTCCCAATGCTACATTATATGAACTAGCTACAGTCAATCACACTGCTACTGTATGAACTAGCTACAGTCCCAATGCTACACAATATGAACTAGCTACAGTCCCAATGCTACATTATATGAACTAGCTACAGTCAATCACACTGCTACTGTATCAACTAGCTACAGTCCCAATGCTACACGATATGAACTAGCTACAGTCAATCACACTGCTACTGTATGAACTAGCTACAGTCAATCACACTGCTACTGTATGAACTAGCTACAGTCCCAAAGCTACACAATATGTCCTAGCTCGAGTCCCAATGCTACATTATATGAACTAGCTACAGTCAATCACACTGCTACTGTATGAACTAGCTACAGTCAATCACACTGCTAATGTATGAACTAGCTACAGTCCCAATGCTACATTATATGAACTAGCTACAGTCAATCACACTGCTACTGTATGAACTAGCTATAGTCCCAATGATACACTATACGAACTAGCTACAGTCAATCACACTGCTACTGTATGAACTAGCTACAGTCAATCACACTGCTACTGCCTGAACAAGCTACAGTCCCAATGCTACATTTTATGAACTAGCTACAGTCAATCACACTGCTACTGTATGAACTAGCTACAGTCAATCACACTGCTACTGTATGAACTAGCTACAGTCCCAAAGCTACACAATATGAACTAGCTCGAGTCCCAATTCTACATTATATGAACTAGCTACAGTCAATCACACTGCTACTGTATGAACTAGCTACAGTCCCAATGCTACACAATATGAACTAGCTACAGTCCCAATGCTACATTATATGAACTAGCTACAGTCAATCACACTGCTACTGTATCAACTAGCTACAGTCCCAATGCTACACGATATGAACTAGCTACAGTCAATCACACTGCTACTGTATGAACTAGCTACAGTCAATCACACTGCTACTGTATGAACTAGCTACAGTCCCAAAGCTACACAATATGTCCTAGCTCGAGTCCCAATGCTACATTATATGAACTAGCTACAGTCAATCACACTGCTACTGTATGAACTAGCTACAGTCAATCACACTGCTAATGTATGAACTAGCTACAGTCCCAATGCTACATTATATGAACTAGCTACAGTCAATCACACTGCTACTGGATGAACTAGCTACAGTCCCAATGATACACTATATGAACTAGCTACAGTCAATCACACTGCTACTGTATGAACTAGCTACAATCAATCACACTGCTACTGTATGAACTAGCTACAGTCAATCACACTGCTACTGTGTGAACTACCTACAGTCAATCACACTGCTACTGTATGAACTAGCTACAGTCAATCACACTGCTACTGTATGAACTAGCTATAGTCCCAATGATACACTATACGAACTAGCTACAGTCAATCACACTGCTACTGTATGAACTAGCTACAGTCAATCACACTGCTACTGCATGAACTAGCTACAGTCCCAATGCTACATTTTATGAACTAGCTACAGTCAATCACACTGCTACTGTATGAACTAGCTACAGTCCCAAAGCTACACAATATGAACTAGCTCGAGTCCCAATGCTACATTATATGAACTAGCTACAGTCAATCACACTGCTACTGTATGAACTAGCTACAGTCCCAATGCTACATTATATGAACTAGCTACAGTCAATCACACTGCTACTGTATGAACTAGCTACAGTCCCAATGCTACACAATATGAAATAGCTACAGTCAATCACACTGCTACTGTATGAAATAGCGACAGTCCCAATGCTACACGATGTGAACTAGCTACAGTCAGTCACACTGCTACTGTATGAACTAGCTACAGTCAGTCACACTGCTACTGTATGAACTAGCTACAGTCAGTCACACTTCTACTGTATGAACTAGCTACAGTCAATCACACTGCTACTGTATGAACTAGCTACAGTCCTAATGCTACACAATATGAACTAGCTACAGTCAATCACACTGCTACTGTATGAACTAGCTACAGTCAATCACACTGCTACTGTATGAAATAGCGACAGTCCCAATGCTACACTATGTGAACTAGCTACAGTCAGTCACACTGCTACTGTATGAACTAGCTACAGTCAATCACACTGCTACTGTATGAACTAGCTACAGTCAGTCACACTGCTACTGTATGAACTAGCTACAGTCCCAATGCTACACAATATGAACTAGCTACAGTCCCAATGCTACATTATATGAACTAGCTACAGTCAATCACACTGCTACTGTGTGAACTAGCTACAGTCAGTCACACTGCTACTGTATGAACTAGCTATAGTCCCAATGATACACTATACGAACTAGCTACAGTCAATCACACTGCTACTGTATGAACTAGCTACAGTCAATCACACTGCTACTGCCTGAACAAGCTACAGTCCCAATGCTACATTTTATGAACTAGCTACAGTCAATCACACTGCTACTGTATGAACTAGCTACAGTCAATCACACTGCTACTGTATGAACTAGCTACAGTCCCAAAGCTACACAATATGAACTAGCTCGAGTCCCAATGCTACATTATATGAACTAGCTACAGTCAATCACACTGCTACTGTATGAACTAGCTACAGTCCCAATGCTACACAATATGAACTAGCTACAGTCCCAATGCTACATTATATGAACTAGCTACAGTCAATCACACTGCTACTGTATCAACTAGCTACAGTCCCAATGCTACACGATATGAACTAGCTACAGTCAATCACACTGCTACTGTATGAACTAGCTACAGTCAATCACACTGCTACTGTATGAACTAGCTACAGTCCCAAAGCTACACAATATGTCCTAGCTCGAGTCCCAATGCTACATTATATGAACTAGCTACAGTCAATCACACTGCTACTGTATGAACTAGCTACAGTCAATCACACTGCTAATGTATGAACTAGCTACAGTCCCAATGCTACATTATATGAACTAGCTACAGTCAATCACACTGCTACTGTATGAACTAGCTATAGTCCCAATGATACACGAAACGAACTAGCCACAGTCAATCACACTGCTACTGTATGAACTAGCTACAGTCAATCACACTGCTACTGCCTGAACAAGCTACAGTCCCAATGCTACATTTTATGAACTAGCTACAGTCAATCACACTGCTACTGTATGAACTAGCTACAGTCAATCACACTGCTACTGTATGAACTAGCTACAGTCCCAAAGCTACACAATATGAACTAGCTCGAGTCCCAATGCTACATTATATGAACTAGCTACAGTCAATCACACTGCTACTGTATGAACTAGCTACAGTCCCAATGCTACACAATATGAACTAGCTACAGTCCCAATGCTACATTATATGAACTAGCTACAGTCAATCACACTGCTACTGTATCAACTAGCTACAGTCCCAATGCTACACGATATGAACTAGCTACAGTCAATCACACTGCTACTGTATGAACTAGCTACAGTCAATCACACTGCTACTGTATGAACTAGCTACAGTCCCAAAGCTACACAATATGTCCAAGCTCGAGTCCCAATGCTACATTATATGAACTAGCTACAGTCAATCACACTGCTACTGTATGAACTAGCTACAGTCAATCACACTGCTAATGTATGAACTAGCTACAGTCCCAATGCTACATTATATGAACTAGCTACAGTCAATCACACTGCTACTGGATGAACTAGCTACAGTCCCAATGATACACTATATGAACTAGCTACAGTCAATCACACTGCTACTGTATGAACTAGCTACAATCAATCACACTGCTACTGTATGAACTAGCTACAGTCAATCACACTGCTACTGTATGAACTAGCTACAGTCAATCACACTGCTACTGTATGAACTAGCTACAGTCCCAATGCTACTGTATGAACTAGCTATAGTCAATCTCACTGCTACTGTATATACTAGCTACAGTCCCAATGCTACAGATTATGAACTAGCTACAGTCCCAATGCTACATTATATGAACTAGCTACAGTCAATCACACTGCTACTGTATGAACTAGGTACAGTCAGTCACACTGCTACTGTATGAACTAGCGACAGTCCCAATGCTACACGATATGAACTAGCTACAGTCAATCACACTGCTACTGTATGAACTAGCTACAGTCCCAATGATACACTATATGAACTAGCTACAGTCAATCACACTGCTACTGTATGAACAAGCTACAATCAATCACACTGCTACTGTATGAACTAGCTACAGTCAATCACACTGCTACTGTATGAACTAGCTACAGTCAATCACACTGCTACTGTATGAAGTTGCTACAGTCCCAATGCTATACAATATGAACTAGCTACAGTCCCAATGCTACATGATATAAACGAGCTACAGTCAATCACACTGCTAATGTATGAACTAGCTACAGTCAATCACACTGCTAATGTATGAACTAGCTACAGTCCCAATACTACACAATATGAACTAGCTACAGTCCCAATGCTATATTATATGAACTAGCTACAGTCAATCACACTGCTACTGTATGAACTAGCTACAGTCCCAATGCTAGACGATATGATCTAGCGACAGTCAATCACACTGCTACTGTTTGAACTAGCTGATATAACATGATATACTGATGTAGTGGCATATATCGGTCATTCAAGAGATCAATCGATTGAAAGGCACTGTACAGAGAAGGTTGTATGGAAATTAAATTAAAGTTCTTATGTCATTCTTGTTGTCTGAGCTGAAAACATCCCGCATGTTATTGTTTTATGTGTGCCTTTTCAGAGATTTCCTTTCCACCTCCTATATACTGGGGTTGCCATCCCTATTTCATTTACAGCGCCACATAAAATAATTTCTACATTAATTATCATGCAACCTTAAAAGTGAAGACACTGCATAGAACGATCAGTATTTGTGTTTTGCACTTTCAAAGCAGTT